>NC_091749.1:45941079-46294829 GCF_043380555.1 Nothobranchius furzeri
ACAGGCTGACTGGATGAGAACATGTTGCTAGAAATATGAGTGGAGTTTGAGCCCAGCTGTGTGTCGACACACAGTATAATTGGCCTGTGGTGAGTTTAACAGGCAGGTCTGCTGAGGAATATATTGCCTCATTATAAAGGGCAGTGTGCGTAAAAAGCTGAGGCAGGGCTTCTTGTTGTGTGAATGAATGTTTTGGTTTCTCAGGTGTCTTGCAGGAAAACAAATGTTGCCTATTATATAATAATAAGTGGGTGTGTGAGACCAGCAAAAGGCATACATCGTGATAACCTATTGGAACACTGCAAGGTTTTTTTTTTCTCGGAACTTCCTGACAATTAAGAAACAATAAAAAATGTAGTCGTATATTGTGAAAAGAAGAAAAAATAAGCTAATTTATAGAAAACACACTGTAACTTTATCTTTGTTAATACATATATTGTATGGAAATAAAAAATATGTTTAAAGGGGGTAACAAGATTAATTTAATTATAGATTTAAACATTTTATTATATAATAAAAGGAAAAAAATACAATGAAACCAGTTCTGGGTGATGACCAGAATTTTTTTTAATGGAAGGACCCCCCTAAAAAATGTTTTTAACAAATAAACCAGGAAAATTAGAAATGTTTTAGATTACTTATACTCAATAAAATTGTGCTTAAAATGTCCTTATTTGGGTGTTTTTCTAATGTCATTAAAGATGTATTTTAAAGAGCACACCATCAGAAAATGTAACTCCACCCCAGTCAAGATTTGAAAAATGCCATGAAAGTGGGCGTTGCCAGGAGGCACAGAGTGGCATGGCCAAGTGTGAGGAATTTCCATCCTGGGAGGGAGGGGGAGTGGGAGGAGACTGTACCGATGACGTGAAATTGTTCCAGCCCCGGTCATTCACAAGTATAAAATGCAGTAGCTACTGTTCTGCCACAGGGGGCAGCACTAAGACGTTTTTAGACCTAGATTCTAGATTCAATCAAGTTTACACAAACATGTCAAAAAATGCACAGAAACGGAAAGATTGCATTTGTAAAGACTCAATTATACAGTCAATTAGCAACAAAAAAGTTATTTTGGGGTTTAGTTACTCTTTAAAGCTGAAGCTAAAAAAGATGCTTCTATTTGAAACAGATAAATGTATACAGTGAATTTAGATTAAAATGTTTTTTTTATTGGTTTCTTATCTCAGTCACACATCAAAGTTCATGAAGTGATTCTCGAAGCTTGGGATGGGTAACCCATATGGGTCATGAAATATCTAATAAAAAATTAATTATTGAAATTCATTTTAATATTTTCATTATAATTTTGTAAGAAATAAAGAAACAATAAAAAATGTTTAGGTAGTCTGTGTTGCCAGAATGTTGTTTTACTGACTCAGAATTCATGTTTTCACTCACAATCTGCTGGAACTAGCCTGACAAGCCAGCCTATAGGTGTGAATTTGCAAAGCAAAATTATTTTTGCTTCAGCAAATGACTCGCTAGGCTATCTGGAAATTGGAAAAATAAAGATTCTGTAAGCTGAAATGTTTGGAGACTAACAAGCTGTGCAATGGCAAGAGTGTGTTTACAAGATTTAAGTCTATTCATGCATAAAGGAGGTTATGTTTGTTCTCAAAAATGAGGAAAACTTTTAAATTTTGCACATCCTGAATTGTAGTTTCTCCAGTACTGCAAAAAAAAAAAAAGATCAGCTGAAGTCTTTGAAGCTCAGTTCTCTTCTCAGGACAGATTAAGTGAGTTTTTGCATTCTTTTCTGAGGCAAATTTTACAGTTTGATGGCAAACATACAGTCAGATTAAAGCACCTCTTTGCCAGTGGCAACAAATGACTGAAAGGTTTCTGATAACTGCCAATTAAAGTAAAACCACACTCATCTTTAAACCTACAAAGAGTCTTTGTGTCAGTTTTATGAGCTCATCCATAATGTTTATCTGCTGCTCTTTAAACACAGTTAATAGCTGCTGAATTACTCACTGACAATATGTCATATAATCTCTTTAGTTTATATAACAGTGTGCATGTTTTTGCAAAAACACAGTCTTGACAATATAAAGTGTACCGGATAAGGATGGGAGGAAGAACAATGAATCGTTTCTGCAAATACCTGCAATTTACTACTGTTTGGTAAACAGGTGTGTTCATTCACAACTCCTGTACAGTTAAATTGTAAAATGATTTGACTTTGTTTAGTGCGTCACAGCTCTCCATACAACTTCTCACTTTTAAAATCTTTCTTCACATTAGAAGTATCTTTAATTTTCATTAGAATTCTGCAAAGCTAAAGGCCGTTTTGTGACTTTTTCTCTGAATTCACTCATTGTATATTTTGAATCTCATAAATATAAAAAAGTTTTACATGTGTGTTGAGTATGAAAGAAAATTCTTCTTTAAAGTTACAAAATTCTTCAAAAGTAATTGTAAAAATAATTTGTTTTCGTTTTTATATTGAACAAGAGGTGGAACTTCCCCATTTGATCAATTTTGTAATTTTGAAAAAAAAAAACCTGTTTAAAAAAATGATCTGATTTAGTAGCAGTAGGTTTCTGATCAGGCGGTATTTATTTTGAGCATCTTCTCAAAGTGACAAGTTAACAGCTCCTCCACAACCCACTCAACTCAATAACAGCTGAAGTTTCTGCATCAGCTGTTTGAAAACAACTCAGTGATATCACGTTTGCATGGCAGATTTCTGGATAAACAAACACTTTAAAGCCTCAGAACAAAAGGAAGAACCTAAACAACCATTAGGTTGGATCACTACATTAGATTCATAGAATCAAAATGAGGCCACACAAGCCCAAACCATGACATCACCTCTACTGTGTTTCACATAGAAGCTTTAATGGGATCGTTTGTAGATTATTTCTTTCTCTAAACTTTTAACCACTCTGGTAAAGGTTCATCTTTGTCCCACTGGCCAAAACAACTGTCCCAGAATCATTCAGAGACATCATCTATCCTTCTGTTGATGTTTTCTTCTGTGAACTGCTGACTGCCTTCGGCGGGATGATGCTGATGTTTTATTCGCTCTTCGTGTTTGACGTCTGTTAAACCAGAAGTTCCTTCAGAACACAGAATGGAAGTACAGGCTGTGGTCGACGTTTGGATTTCCCCTCTTCTCCCAGCTTCACAATTGCTTGCATTGGTGGAAGTACAGATACATGGATTAAATATTACTTAAAGGTGTGGAATACTGAGAAACAATTTTAAGTGATTTATTTTATTATAATCACTCACTGTGAGTTTTTCATTAGCATTAGCATTAGCTTCTGATAGAAAATAGATGGTGAAATGCTAGGATTTGAAATGCCTGACAGCATGACATCACACTGTCACTTAACATTTATGGACTCACCCATCTTGACTTGTGGCGGGGAAGGCTGTTGTTGGTTTAGTCTCAAATAGCAGAGAACTTCTCTGCCTAGTAGAAGCTAACCATTAGCATTAGCAACTCCACCACACAGCAAAACTCCTCCAAGCTTGTGTTGTTTGTGGAGATAAAACATCAATGTTGTAAAGTAAACAAAGTCAGCGGTACAGTTACATTGCTGTTAGCCAATCAGAAGTGAGATGTCCAAATATCAGGAGGTAATACACCAAATCTTGCCATCTGAAGCTCTCCTCTGATCTGGCTATCTTCTAGATCCTGAAAGAGGAACACCAGGGCTTTTTGTATCCAGAGTACAACTCACAAGGCATTCACTCCTACTAGAGACCACTGCTAATGTATTGATTAAACAACTAAACCACAATTTTAATTAAATGTTGAAGTATCCAATTTTGACTAAGGTAAAACTGTTGAAGCATGCACTTTCAAATGTACTTAAAGTAAAAAATTCTAAATATTCAACTAACATTTACATATGTGTTGTGTGTTCAAATGAAAGTACTATTAGGCCCATTCTCAATACTCGCACTGTGCCCTGCGGTCTTCAGCAAAGTGCACTTGGAGAAAGTGTGCAGTAGGGTTCGAGAGCGTAGTACACAAGATTGCAAATAATTGCAGAATTGAGACAGGGAGCATTGCGTCATTGATCGCAACGCATGCCGGGAGGCTGGTCGCAGTGATACTTTTTTCATAAACCTTTATTAACAACTTTCAAACAAACAACAAAGCAATTATTTAAAATAACTAACTTCATTGCTGCTTTGTCTAAAACATTCAGAGCATCAACTAATCGTCCTAAAATGAACAAATTTTATTAGGAAATACATATTTTCAGAGAAGGAAATTGAGCCTTTTCTCCCACAGCAATGACGTATGGGTAATACCCTTATCCGAGGTCCGCATCGCTGCAGACTTGGGTGAAGTGCAGATTAAGGGTGCAATGGGGGCGTGGTCAACTTCCACACCTGAGAATCGGAACACCTTACGCACTCGCACCCCTAGCCGGGAACGCACAATTGAAGGGCACGTGGGTGCAAGTGCAAGTATTGAGATTGGACCTTAAAGTACCTTTGGAACTGCAGTCCAGTTTGGACAGGGGAGTGTGATGCCTGTATCCATCAGTCTTAGGGTGAGGTGGGGGTCTGACCAAATACTTTATAGAAAATGCAGTAGAGTAGAAAGTACAGATAATCACTTAAAAATGTAGTGGAGTAAAAGTTAGAAAATAATTAAGCCTCAAGAAAATGACTTACAGTGCAAATGAAGAAAAAATGTACTGAAGTACACCAATGATGTACTTGTACTTGATAACATTCCACCACTACATGTTGGTTACACCTCTAACTACAAATGAAATCTGCGAAGGTTAAATCCTAATGTGAAACTGACGGGAAACATTCAGCACTATTTACTGTTTGCATAATCAATGCATTAAGATACCTGGGCAACAACAGGCACCCTTCAGTGTTAAAGTGCTTTTGGAGGAGAGTGCATATGAAGTAAAATGCAGTCTTTCAGATAATAATCATTTTGACTTTTTGAGTTTCTATTAAATTTTGCAGAACTTTAATCTTAACACTCAAACATGACCACTGAGTTATTGGACCTTTGGTTCACTGACACATTTAAAAGTTTAGTCGTTACATTATGCCTGTCCTGACCCCCAGAAAGCATTCTACTCAAATGAATGCTCGTGGCTTGTTGACATGAGTTAACAACAAGAATATCAAATGAGCTGGATTGAATAGGGTCTCAGGCTGATTGGCAGCTGAATAGTTAAAATTCAGCTGGCTGTGTAGTTTACTGGAGGGCTATGGCTGATTTCATTTGCATGAGGATGAAAACTGATTTGAAATAATGTGATAAAGGTGTAAAGAACACGCTGTTAAGTCTAGAAGGTGAGCCTGGAGGCGCACCACGCAATCAATGAAGCACAAAGTCTTATTATCACCAAGAATGAAAATGTAATGTTTGACATATCAAATGGGAGGAGGTCCAGGGCAGCTCCAGCTACCAAACAAAAAGAGTCTCTGTCAGGCCTGAGGAGCTGATGTGATCATGATTATTATGTCATGAAAAAGTCAAACCAGCGGGGGGAGCTGTTCAGAGAGTCAAAGTCTTTATTTGAGTGATGAAACAGCAGCGTTTGGGTTTATCACTTGTTTCCAACAAGGACACCCTTCAGTTTCTGCTTCTCCCTAAAGCAAAACACACACACACGCTGACAGAACACACAGCAGCTTTTGTTTCAGCTGTCGTGTTATTGCTCCATTTGGCTGCAAAAGATGCTGTCAGCTTTTCTACACAAACAGCGGGCTCCTTCTACTTGATTTCAAACTTCCATAAAACACGATTCTTCCTCCTTTATCCCTGTCCTGAAACAATGCACTACATCTGGGAGATTATTTAAAACGACTTGAGCTGAAACTTAACAGACTTAATCCTGCCTCCTGATTTCCTGCCACCGTGTGACATCATCTGCAGACGTCGAGCTACAGATGTTGGCATCTGTGCCTGTTTGGATTGCCGTGAACATAATCCCAAGCAGGAAGAGAAAATAAATTCCCAAGTGTTTATGAGAACAGTTTCAATAGCTGCATCACTGCAGCTTGTTATTGTTCTCCTGTCTAAAAGCTTGTTATCAGGAGGAACTGTCTGTCAGAAGGTACAATATAAAACAGGCTCGCTGCTATTGAAATCCCTGAATGCAGAGAGCTCCTGTGACATGAATTAAGATCTTCCTTCTCTGCTTTTCAGTCGGAGCTCAGTCAGCATTCCCAGGAGGACTATGAAACCTCAAGTGCAGGAGGGTATAAACCCACCTAAAGAGGGGTTTTTCATTCCTCTAACCCTTAAACATAGGCTGACATAAACTTTTATTGCTCAGCAGCTTAGCAGAATACTAAGTACACTGAAAAACCAAAAGTAAGAGATAAAACAATAGCACACAACGAGAGTTTCACTCGTGCATTTCAGAGAATGCACCTGAGCCCATTTTCAGTCATTTATCTGATTACTCTAATTGTTTTACAAGCATATACAAAGCCACTAACTCAGCTGTACTAATACCTTCATTGTATGACTTCTGTCTGTAATACAAAGGTTTAGCATTAGTCAGTTTAAGTGATTCACAAAACCTCTTTATTATACCTAGGAGCCAAATATGAAGTGCTGATAACTTTAAAACACTTGCACCTGAAATACTTTTAAAGGGACACTTTGCAACTGTGCTACAATGTCCCTTTACAGAGTTAATGAAAGGCCACCCAGCCCCTATCACCCCCTGTGTCCAGAATATTCAACATGCAACTTCAGACTGGCGGGCGGCTTTATTGAGCTGATGTACCCGTCAATGCATTCTGGTTCCAGCACGTTTTCTGTGTGTTTTAGATCATGAAAAAAGCTGTTTAATGTAGCAATGATTCACTCCTGTAGGCACCACGAAAGGCTGGGAAGACATTTAAGCTTTTGTTAAAGTGTTAAAAAGACAAACGCACAGCAAGGAAATGAGTTTTGCTTTCAAATCTAAAGAGACACCAGGGGGTGCTAAAAACAGGCCAAATTGCCTAGTTCCCTTTTAAAAACGTTTTCTTTGTGAATGTCTTCATCTAAAACAGGGGTGGAGAACCCTGGTCCACGGAGGACCACTTTCCAGTATATTTTAGTTTCAACTCTGCTTCAACACACCTGATTTCACTCAGCAGGTGATTAACAGGCTTCTGCAGAGCCTGATGAGCTGCTGAACAGGTGAATCAACCTCCCTAGTCAGAAGTGTTGGAGCAAAGATGTGCAGGATTCCAGCCCTTGAGGACCAGGGTTCCCCACACCTGATCTAAAATAATCCCAAAAATACCTAATTTTATAAACACGCAAATCGAATCTAAAGGTCTTTTGATTAAACCATCCCCTTTTTCCGTCTCAAAAAATCGAAGTTATTCCAATCTTTTCAATAATTTATTACCAACAAACAACTTCTCATTCCATTAACACCCAATGTCTTTTATTTGATAGTCTATTTCTACGTTTCAAAAACTTCTGCCTTTCTAACAGAATTAGTACTTTCCTAAAAAAAACTGCTACATGTTCAATTTGGCATGTCTTCTAAGTACTGCAGGTGAAAGCTGCCAATTATTTCTTTGTATTGTTTTTGTATTTTGTATTGTTAGACAATTACATTTATAAAAACTGCCTAATAAATATTTCATTTTGACATATTATTTGTGGTTCATATTTCATGTTTCAGGCTTTGGTTGTTAGTTTTTACAAACATTTGAAACACTAATTCACAGAATGCAAAAATATAGCATTTAGTTATGATAAAGAGAGTTTGCAGTATCCCAGACACTTTGGTTAATAAGTAATAGTATAATTAAGGACCCAACCAGTTTAATCTCTCTATAAGATTATAATGCTGATAACAGGACGCATGTAATACAGAAGAGGAGTAGGCCTCTGAAAAAAAGAAAAAATAAAGATTTCTGACTTTTTCTAGGACTACTCACTTTTTTCCTCAGAATTCTTACTTTCGGACGTTTTCTCTTCTGGTTTCACATCTTTCTCAGAAATCAAAAAGTCAGAATTATTTGTCTTTTCTCCTTTCAGTGGCCCTAATCCTCCTCAGTAGGATGAAGGTGAATTTAAAGCAACAACTAAATAAGATAAAGTATAAAACCTGGACAAAAGGGGTTCGTTATGAACAGATTTACATTGTGTGTGTGTGTGTGTGTGTGTGTGTGTGTGTGTGTGTGTGTGTGTGTGTGTGTGTGTGTGTGTGTGTGTGTGTGTGTGTGTGTGTGTGTGTGTGTAAAGTCCCAGCCCGTATTTTAGTTCTCGCCTGAGCACAAGAACAGCCAGGATCCGAGCAAAGATCCACACCCTGTTTTCCGGGGAGCCGCCGGAGATCCAGCCCTTCAGCACGCTGTTCTCTTACGTCCCGGCCGCGAGCAGTGAGCTGGCCATGGCACAGATTTCTCCTTCTGCTCGGATCTAATCTTTTTTTATTACTCTAACAGAGCTCATTCTCTCATTTTGCGCACTGACGCAGGCTTCAGAGTACTCTGCAGCCCCCCAGCCGGTGCGCAACAGCGCACAACCCATTTTGCGGCTTCTTCTCCGTCTGTGGCAATGGATTGATTTCGGTGTGTGTGTGTGTTTTCTAACCTCTGCTTCGACCAAGTTGAGAAACAGTCCGTAACCTGCGGCTCTCTTCTCGCAGCTGCATGTTCCATCCGGCCACTTTCCAAACTACCTGGATCCGGATGTTTCTGCACATTTTAGGACTTTGAACTTTTTTTTTATTTTTATTTTTTACCTTCTTGGTGCATTTGGAGGAGGTGGGCGGAGGGATTTTAAGGATTTTACAATATTATTTTTTAACAGCTTCTTCGTGGTTCTTAAAGCCTGCAAAGATTTCTTGGTGAAAAGTGATGGCCGAGCGGGGAGCTCTGTCGCTCCTCTCTCTTCTGGTTCTCACCTTTCTCTGCTCGGAGACCACCACGGCAAAGCATGTCGGCAAAGGTAAAGGAAAAAAAAAACACGCTCTGGGTCTGCCTGCTTCTTTACGCCTCGATTTAACAAGTTTCCTTGTTTGGATGAAGAGTTTAGATGTAAACAGAGAACAAAACGCACGCGAGGTCAGCCGCTCATTTAGATAAGTTTAAAAGTAGTTTTCCACCTCAGACCTCAGACCAGCCCTGTTTGAAGCAACAAGCTTCCACTCAGTCCTTTTGTCTGGTGAGGAGCAGCGGGGCCAGAACAGAACAGCTCTTGGATTTGAATCACGGGCATGCGGTGTTCTGCACGATATTAGAGATATTGCGACATTATCGATGAATATCGCGATGATTAAATAAATTGTGATAAATCCACGTTCTGGCGCAACAATGCCATGTGCTGGTTGTTGACGTCCATAATACCAAATGTATATTTTGAATGCAGTTCGAGCCAGGTTAGTTCAAGCCTTTGTGCACATTGCAAAACATTTTTATCATATTGTGCTGCTTTATTTTTAATAAATGTATCCTGGTCATGTGCCACAACTAAAGAACCCACTAATTAATAAATGTGCTTTCTGAACTGAGCTATTGTGTGAAAGGGATAAACTGTGGTCCTAAGAGGATGTTTTGAATCAGTAACAAACGCACAAAGTAAAAAGTCATTATTGATCAGATAATCAGCTTGCATCATCAGTCCGGCAGACATCTCATTACCTGGGCGTCAATACATGTTCAGCAAATGGATAAACAGGGCATGATTCATTTGCTTTTGTTAATTGTTTTGAGTCGTATTTTCACTGTACATATAATAATGTGTTTCTGCAAACCCAACCAGCCTTTTCAGTTTCAGATAAATTGCACCATCACACGCCCTCTCTTTCTTTGCAAAGTCATAACTTCAGTTGAACTAGAAGGCACAATTAGACACAGCAGCAGCAGCATGTGGTCTGGTAAATTTCTGTGACTGTTGTGCGACATGACCCAGATTCTTCTCCTTATTCTTGTGAAAAACAGTTGCAGTGTCATATATTAAAGTAAGAATCTTTGAAAGAGTGTTTTTGATAGTTTTATGGAGAAAGAAAAGAAAAGAAAGCCCAGCTTTTGGTGTGATGGACCTTTGGTAGCTGCTGGGCTCTCTTTGCGTGTGGAGTTTGATGAAAGACCCTCTCCTGAATGAAAAGCACTCTGCAGTAGTGGGAGAGATGGAGAGAGAGGGAGAGAGGAGAAAAAAAGCCCCTCCTAGGTTTTGGTGGAGATCAGTACAAAAGAGAAATGGGGGTAGGGTGAAACAGGCTGACTGTCTGGAAAGTAATAAAACCAGGAGATTAAGGGGTCCGGGGAGTTCCTTTGGGAGCTTTGATTGATTCCAGAGAATTGGACCGGGACCCACACGCAGAGAGTCTCACATTACTAATTGTGGGGTCCCCCTTCTCTGAAAATATCTGTCTATTCAAAACGTATATTTCCTGAGGTAATGACTGTGGCCAGAGCTTCTCGCTCTCAAAGTTGGCAGATCTGTGGCTCAAAGAACTCACTGTCTTGCTTGTTAGGGACCCAAAGTCTTTCTTAGCTCGGCCCCCTCTGACTGCACACACTGATTCAAATTGCTGCTACCTTCTCCCCCGGCAGCTTCTAAGAGTTGTTTGGCTTTTTAAAAAGCCTCAATAAGTTAGGTTTTTGTAAACAAGTCCCAGTCAGAGTATAAAATCCATTTAGACACTATCTTATCTCTGTTACCCTCCTGGGAGGCAATTGTGTGCTGATTGTCTCTCTGTGGATAGTGCAAATATCTTGCTGAAATGTGCAAACATCTGGCAATCCCCCGCTCTTACAGTCCAGAGTCTTATCCTCGCAGACCACCTCGGATGCAACATGGCAAAGGTTTTTCAAACAACCGTCGTTTTCTTTGGTTCATTTAAAGTCTTTTCCATAGACTACTTTGCTCTTAAGAACATAATTTCCCACCTTTGTGGCAGTGTTTGGAGAGCTCTGGTGGTCCTGCATTCCAGTTTCTAAGGAAAACACGAGGAGGCTTAAAAGTTGGTCTTAACCCTCGTCCTTCATTCACGGTCTAATCTATAAGCACAGTGTATTTAAAGGGTTATTTAACCTTTTATATTAATGACTTTGGAACTCAACCTTTTGCACAAAATAGAGTGATCTTTGTCGGTAGTTGATGGGTTTGTGGGGAACAACATGCAGGCTTTGGAAGCTGTCTCTACTATGTTGAGTGTGCTATTTACTGATCATGTATTTATGGCCTCATGAGGTCCTAATGACCCCTGTCCATGAAGAGATGGATAATTGCGCACTTGGCAAAGTATTTGATTCATCTGGCTCACTAATGAACCCAGCCCATTAGGGTATGGTGCTCATCTCCTGTTGCTGCCGATGTGGGCACTCAGTTTGTTGCTGCTTAGTGTTCTGAGGTGAAGTCAGCAGTTTAAGCTCACGACTTACTTGTGTTTTCTTTTCTTTCCACAGTTTAGTGCAGTCCTGAAATGAAAGCAATAGGGTTGGGTGACATGGCAAAAATGTCATATCCCGATTTAGCTCATTGTATATCCTGAAAACGATATACATAACGATATAGCTTTATTTCTTTTAATTCTGTTCATAGTTCGTATCTTGGTTCGAGTGTTTGCACTAACTCACAAAACCCACGTTTCTCGACCGTGAAGATTGGAACCATATCTTTGCAAATGCGCTTGGAACTGCAGTGGTGATCTCCTTCCATCTGCAAGAGCTGTGGTTATATGGCGTGCCACAGGTAAACGCCTGTTGCAGCGTCTATGTCTGCAGTTTGTTATGACCGTTTACGACTTGTTGAGTCTGTATTCCTTTTCAAGATTCTTGCATTGGTGATAAAATTAATTTGTAGTGTTGGAGTCTGTTGTTGGCACAGAGAGCCAGCAAACAACTGGTGTGTGTGTGTGTGTGTGTGTGTGTGTGTGTGTGTGTGTGTGTGTGTGTGTGTGTGTGTGTGTGTGTGTGTGTGTGTGTGTGTGTGTGTGTGTGTGTGTGTGTGTGTGTGCATATATACACACAAACACACACACACACACACACACACACACACACACACACACACACACACACACACACACACACACACACACATATATATATATATTAAGGATGTGAATCTTAGAACAACTCACAATTTGATTCGATTTCGATTCTTGGGGTGCCAATTCGATTCAGAATCAATTCTCGATTCTCAATTTAAATCGATTCACAATCAGTATTAACAGTAGTTACAATAGTTAAAGCTATGGGACATTTTTATTTGACTTTAAACTGGTCATGCACCAAAAATGCAAATGCTAATAAAGTGATTCTAAAACTGTAAACAGAAGCAATCTTTTGACCAAAAGGCAACATTTATTTTTAATTCCATGCTTTCATTCTTTTTAAACACAGAAACAGTTTTGTTTACCTGTTTTGTAGCTACAGTTTCGCAGACGGCTGCCGGCTTCTTCAGGCTGACGCTGATGGTGGCGCGTCACTTCCTTCTCCGTTTATCTGCGGGCAGTAGAGGGCGACAATGTCCTCTGCTGATCCCTAACCTAATTTTATTATATATATATATATATATATATATATATATATATATATATATATATATATATATATATATATATATATAACTACATTATTAATGTCAGATATCGGTGCATCCCTGGTTTTCCTGTTTTCTGAAAGCTCATATCATGTTGTGATGTTGTGAGCTGCTCACATCAGGACTTCTTTTCCTAAAAACTGAACTTCAAGGAAGTTCCTGCTGAGCTGAAAAACACATTTCAAGCTCCGTTTTCTGACCTTTCATGTTTAGAAAAAGAAACTTGCTTGGACTTTGAAACGGTTGAATGGTGTCACTGTCCATTAAGACCATTAAGTTGTCCAAACTGCCCTGTGTGTGATGATTCCTGGGATTCTTTGGTTTCCTGAGATGTTGCTGGAAATGCTGTTCACCTCACATTTCCTTTTACATTTTGTTTAGTAGAAACAAAACAAAATGCAGAATTAAGTAACCAAGTCACCGAGGTGTTTTGTGCTCTCAAGGCTTTCCTGCTCTGCTGTGATTGTGATGCTCAGGTTTAATAACCTCTGGGAGAGCTGTTTGCAGTTTCCTTCAGGCTGACACACACACTGCAGCATAGCACACAAGGATGAGGCTGGAGTTATGGCTACATGTCAATAAGAGTCTAGTTTGTAATGTCTGTCAGTATCCTCCTGTGCACTTAAGCTATTAGGCGAATTGTGTCACATACAGGAGATCTAAAACAGTCACCCTCCCAGGCCTACAGTTTAATCTTACAGTCACAAGTACTGAGTCCTATGCTCAGTGAGGCTGCAGTTAGTTTGATGAATTTTCTTGAGTGCAGCCTAGTTTCTGTGTTTTGTAAATCTTTTAAACATCTAAAGCAGACGGCAGAACTTCACCAGCATAATCTCAAAGAAAAGATTACATCTTTTCTGTTTTGGCCAAACGCTGTTGCACACTTTCCTTGAACTGGGAGTTTATCCCAAGCAAAAGTTGTTTACATAAAATAATGTGTTATCATCTTGGAGATACAATCAGCTCTTGTATGCACCAATGCCTCTAGCAGAGCTCCACACAGAGTGAGTGGAGGCTGCCTGAAGAGCGAATGATTCTTCTGTTTAGGCTCGTTCTGTGATACTTCTATTGTGCTACGCTGTCATCAGAGTGGGTCATGTTCTTGAGGTCAGTTTGGCATTGTCCAGGCTTTCAGAAAAATTGCAGGGATAAATGATTTGTGATTATAACAGCTGTATTGCAGCAGAAAATGATAGGGAGTGTGTTGGTGGTAAGTAGTTTAAAAGTAAATAATGTTTAATCTTAAAGGGATGCTAGGCAACTTTTTCAAAAATTAAAATAATTTTCTTGAGCCATTATGCGCTAAAACGATTGTTTACAAGGTTACTGAGATGTCACTCAGACCCCCACCGCCCTCTGTGACTGGAATATTGTACTTGCAACTTCAGAGTAGCCAAAATACTTTGTTCTGCAGTCTGCTTCCAGCATGTTCCCTGCATGTGTTAGATCATGAACACAGCTGATTTGTTTATATTAGTGATGAAACACTCCTATAGATGCTAATGAAGACTGGGGAGATGTTTTAGCTGTTAGATTAAGGTGTTAAAAAGACAAACTCAGCAAGGAGATGAGTTTTGCTTTTGGTTCTTCTGAACACATTAGGGGGTGCTAAAAGTAAGCCAAAACTGCCTAGTTTCCCTTTAACGTTTAGGAAAAACTTAGAAAGAAATGGCTCTTCTAAAAAGAAAAAACTGTAAACTAAAATCTTCTACAAAAATCCCCCAAATTTTATTTTGCAAAGCTTATGTCTTAAAAATGCAGTTTTTATCTTTTAAAATGGGATTTTATGGAAATCGGATAGCTCATTTATTGTAGTTTGTTCTTTGAATTAACTTAGTTCAGAGAAGTGGGTGATGTGGAGAAATGGATTGATGAGCTAACGGTCAGACTGAGCTGGCCCAAGAAAAAAGTGTCTTCAAAGGAATCTTGTGGTATAAACCCTATGTTCATGTGGGTACGAACTAGGGTTGTCACGGTAACCGGTGTAGCGGTAAACCCCGGTAAAAAAGTTGACAATAATAATAACCGTCTTGTGTTTTAAAAACTATATTATCTTGGTGGGTTTACCGTGGCTGCGGTGTAGGTGCAGTGACCCTTACCAGCCACCGTATCATCTGCTGAAGTTGCCGGCGGCACATACGCACTTTGTTGTTTACAACCAAAACTTTCTTGAAGCTAAAGCTGAAATAACAGCCAGAGGAGGAGACGGCAGCGCTCAGGACATTTATTATCCCCCAAAGAAGACAAAGTGGGAAGTACGGGCATTTTTTTTTTGGATATTTGAAGAATGCCGAGGGACAGTTGATAGAAGATGGCTATCCTGTTTGCAGCACGTGCAGAAAAAGTGTCTGTGAATGACAGCAACGCTTCAAATCTCATGACACATCTGTGTGACCATCACCCACAACTCTACAGTCAACGCAAGGCAAGCTAACGTTAGCGTTTTAGCTAAAATGCGTGATCCAAGGATTTGGGTGGAGGGAGAATGCAACGAGTCGCTATATAAAGCAGCCGCAGCGCCGCTACCTGCATATAAACCGTGTCGCGGACACCCCCATGTTGAAATGACGCTATGCATTACGGGGCTCCCAGGGGCAGATAAGAGTTGGTCTCTCTCCGAGAATAATTATGAATTTAACAATGATTACTGCCTGATGACATTTTCCCACATCTGCAAAGCTCACTGGAAGGACACAAACCGAGGACAATATTTTCCTGATATAGGGTTTATTACTCAAGTAAGGGTAAAAAAGTATCTGATTAGAAGGCTACTTGAGTACTGAGTATCATCTGATCTAATATTTTTAAAATGATGACGTCAAACAGACAAAAATAAGAAGTTATGGGCAAATATTGGTGTTTTAAAGACTAAAGGGGAAAAATGTAAACAACATAATTACAAAATAACACATTTTAGGCCAAATTTAGACACAAACTGAGGACAAAATTTTCCTGATATACAGGGTTTATTTAGTTGTCTGAAAATGTAACACATTTTTAAAAAATACCGCGATAATACCGAAAACTGTGATAATTTTGGTCACAATAACCGTGAGGTTAAATTTTCACACCGTGACAACCCTAGTACGAACCTGTCCGCTGGTGTTAATTTTATATAACATTTACTCCGGCAGATGACATTCCTACAGGAAGTGAACTAGGCTGCACAGGTAGTGCTAATTACTAGCATAAGGTTCAGTTAAAATCTATGGAAACAGCCGTGTAGCATGTACAACTTTATTGTTATGGATCAGATGTTGTCAGTACCAATCCCTGTTTCTCCAAACTGAGGATGTTCAAAGAGCTGTCTACCACAGGTGAGATATTAACTGTTCATAACCTTTTCCTGGAGCTACACTTCCAAAGATCTGAACTTTAGCTTTAATGTTCTAGGTTGGTGGTGGCAGCTTCACAGGATTATGACAAATTCAAACTGTGCTTGTTGGATGAGCCTCGGCTAATGAGTGAGGCTCCGCTTCACACGAAGGGGATATCCGAAGTTTCACGTTAAACTAAGAATTCCTCATTTTAAATGCTCAAAATCTCCTTTTTAGACCAATCTCGGGGTTTTAGAAGTGATTTAGGAAGTAAGTAGAATAAAATGATAATCACGACTATGCATGTGTTGAAGGAAAATAAAAAAATCAAACATTAACTAATAAATTAAGAACATCAAGTTTCCAAAACGCTGCACAGCCACTTATTTGTCTCATCTTAAATAATGTTTAGTTTTTGTGTCTTGCAGCCTTGAAGTGTATATTAGGTAAGACTAATAACCTTCCTAATGGATAGATTAATAACCTTCATCCACTTGCACCAGAGCTGCTGGAGGTCCAACATCCTGCAGTTTTACACACGGCTTTATTCTCTGTCGTCTTTTTGGAGGACATCCAGTTTGTGCTGAATTAACCTGACAGTCTTGCAGGTGTGGAGTTCAGTGTAGCGCTCTCATATGAATGATTTCTGATCTTGTTTATCTAGTGAAAGCTGTGCAAAATCAGTTCTGTTATTTCCAAACAAGCCATAATGCCTGTTGAATGTACGCTTAATGTAATTTCTGTTTTATTTTTATGATCTTGTGTTCATTTGACGTGTTTAACGGTTTAGTGAGTGTGTGAGATCTCATTTGAACACTCCGAAGGTATCACTCTCCCACGTAACCAGTCTTTATTCAATCAAAGGGACTTTTTATTTGTAGAAGGATGTGGGGGCAGTCGGTTACAAAGAGCAGACTGTGAGCGTGGCTCGGCTGAGCTGGCTGCCATCGTCTTGAAACCGGCTGTGGCTTTTGGCAGCTTCGGGCATGGTTAGAGATGTGTATGCATGTGTGTTTAAAGTGGGTATTTTTATAAGCGTATGAAACCTGTCTGAGGGAAAAAAAAAAACCCGGCAGTTTTATTAACAAAGTTCAGAGAATGTTCAGTTTGAACAAACTTGAGTAACAAATGTTTACCTGCGTGCTTTTGGACCACGTTCCTTAGAGCTAGTTACGGCGGTGGTTCTGATGCAGCATGATGGGCTGGAAACTTGTCTTGAAAAGACATTCCAGCAGAGATGCCCATTGATAGCCCCACTACTTATTATTTCTTCTAGTTAAATCCTTCATTTAGTTTATTCAGTTTAAAACAACAGATTTGAGTACAGCTGTGAATTGTAAAGTATTTTAGAACTTTGATTTCTAAAAATGTTTTTATATGACTGACAAAAATACAAATTGAGTCCTTTCCCATCAGAAAATATGGACGGGTTCCAACTTGTTTTGGCTCTTGAAGCAAAAATTCGACCTGCTTGTTCTAATAGCAGCTGCTTGAGTTGGTTGTCGCGTTTGAAGTCGCTGTGCTTGGACTGCTTTTTATCTTTGGAAACTGGTTGCGGGTGGGATTTAAAAACAGTGAAATTTGCCCATCGTGTTATAGCATCAGTAGGAAAGGAGAGGGGGTGGGGTGGGGTGGGGTGGGGTGGGGTGTGTGTGTGTGTGTGTGTGTGTGTGTGTGTGTGTGTGTGTGTTACTTTTCCATGCAACCGCTTGCATAGCCCAGCTGGATATTTGAGCTGCACGCATTAAGTTTAAACAGTCTTGGGTTTTATAGCTGGACCCAGTAGAAGCTCCGTTCACAGTCATGTATATATCAGCTGGTGCCCTGCTTACATTGGGCCTCCCTCCTAAACCTTCCTGGTTTTATTTTGATTTTCACCTGCTGCTATGGTGACTTGTTCCAAACAATCTCTCAGTATTAACCAATGTTTCTGCTGCTGAATCCAGGCTGAAATGGCTCTTTGAAAAGTTCAGCATCAGATAAAGGCACCCTTGTGCGTCAGGAGCTCCCTTTGGCACCGCGCTCTCCTGACTGCGGTGACTTAGCACCGTGTTATTGGAGCCAGTTCCTCATCAACTCTGAGCTCATCTCCAGCTAACAGAGGCTGGGCAAAGCAGCGAAAACTATGAAAATGCTGCTTAAATAAATTGCCATGACGTGATGGAATTGGCCGTCGCCTTTGATTTTCTTTTTTGTTCCTTCACAGTTTAATACAAGCAGCACTTCCTCACTGGGCGCTTTTCTTTTTCAACTTTATTTCGACCTAAAGTAAACTCTTGCTTGTCTTCTGAATCTTTAGCACATTGAGGATTGATCCAAGAGTAATCTGATTTTAATGCTACAGGTTTTATGCATGCTGTAAGCCTTAAAGCTGGCATTAATAAGTGAGATGCTTATTTCTTTCATTACATCTGAACATCCCTGTTCTAGTGTTAGCAAGCAAGGCCTGGTGGCCCGCCAGGCTTATATGGCATTGAGGGAAACCCTGACACACCTTAGTGTCACATGCTAGAAAGAAGGATTTTGTACAGGACCAGCGGCAAAATGGGAGTGAGGTCAACTAGGTGAGGAGTTTCATCCAGCTAGACATGTACGCAACGGGCAGTGAGGGTAAGCAGCTGTGTATACTCCTTCGTATTCCTTAAGCGTTGTCCCTTAAACCGCAACACCACTGTCACCTCCCCTCATTGTCTCAGACTCCGACAGGTCACTCAGCCTCAGCAGCAACAGCAGCATGGCTGCGAAATGGATGGCAGCCAGCAGGGAGCACCTGCGGAGAAATAGCAGGCGAGCAGCATTCCATCACAGGACCCCGAGACACAGATGCCATATGAGCCATGAGGGAGGGGAATGGATTGGGGGATGGGTGGGAGAACCAGTGGCAGAGGTTTTGGCGTATTGGAGCAGTAATGGGGTGGGATATGAAGCCAGCTGCTACCAACCGATTCTTAATGAGGTTTTCCATCAAGAACACAGGGAGATGAACATTAATGACTACAGTTAAACCTGTCTGTTCATTTATGCCCACACTTTCAATCATGTTAGGGAGAGCTGCCCAACATGTTTGCTCACATGTTAATTGTGTTTTTTTGAAATTATTTTAATTTTATAGGGCTGCAGGCATGATAGTAATTATTTTTCACAGATTTATTGCTCTTTGTTTGATCAGAGGATTGGTAATTTGGTTTATTAAGTTGCTGTTTGCCAAGGCTAATAATGTAAAGCCAGAAGAAAATAATTTTATTGAAAAGCTGGAACTTGTCTAATTTAAGAGAGTTCTGGAGGCTTTTTACATGAATGACTAAGTTTAGTGGAAAATTTGATTAATTCATTGTTTTAGTACACAAATGTCTTTTTGTTGGATGGATGTTCAAATTAAATTATAAATAATTTTATGGAAAGTCATTTATGTAACACAGAAGGTCTATAGGTCTGGATAAGTCTGAATTCATTTCAAATCATGCAACAATAAATTAGCTTTTCACATTGGTTCACAGCAAAAATGACAGCAAAGCACAAAAAAGCAAGAAGACCAATTTATATCGCAAAAGGTCCAGAATCAAAACTAGGGAAGCACAATATATTGGCGTCGATATCTGTATCAGTCGATGTTAGTCATTTTTTAGCATATCAGTATCGGGCCGATATTACCAACCGGTATTTTTTCCATCTTGTTTCCATTTGTGCATCTGTTTCTGGGGGGTGGGGGGTCATTGTTTAGTCGCACACACACACACACACACACACACACACACACACACACACACACACACACACACACACACACACACACACACACACACACACACACACATTTATTCTAGTTTGCACTAGATAGAAACAAAGCAAGATGTTAAAAAAGTCAGCTTGCTTAATTTTCAGTCTTCAAAATTTGCAGATTTCAGTATAAATGTCAGCGTGTATGTGTGTGATGGTATCTGCAAATATCTGTTATCGGCCGTAACATATCGGGCATTGGTTATCGGTATCGGACAATAAATTTCTTATTGGTGCATCCCTGATCAAAACTCATAGTGATTTAATCAAATTCAGTAGGAAAAAAATCAAGTTAGTTAAAAGCTGCTCCATAAAACCAAATGAGCAAAAGACACCGAGTGTTCACCTCAGTACAATTCCCTATTCTGACCAAGCACAGTATGATGGGCGACAGTGGGAATGAACATCCCCCCCAACTGAAAAATCCTCCAGGACAATCAGCACCAGGCTCAGGATCAGCAGTCTTCTTCATTAAAACCTGTATATTTTAGTGTTTATAACACCAGCCTGAAGTTGGCGAGCGTAGTAGGAAACAACCTGCACAAAACTGCATATCTCTCCTCTGAGCCTCGATGACTTCCAGACTATCAGTGTTTTTGTTTTTATTTGGTCCATGCATTTATGGCTGTGCTACTTTGTGCCTTTGTTCTTGTAAACAATGTAAAATCAATTAAGTGGCAGGTTAGTAAACAAAGCAGCATATCTAGTGCCATCTACTGTGTGTAAATATAAGTGAGGCATAGCTCTTGCAAACCAGGCATCGTGTAAGTACTAAATTTTCATCTATGTATAAATAATAGAAGAAGTTATAATCCATGAGGAAGGCACAGGGTCTGTAATAATTTAGCCAGAAATTCAAAACACATCCTCTGTGATGCTGGAGGCCCTGCTGAACAGTCCAGTGGCTCTAATTTATCTGGCACAGAATGAGAAATATTTAGGACTGTTCACCTGCTCTGCTGTAAAAATCAGCCAAATCCAGTCGAAAAGCGAACACTTGTTGCACCTCTACCAATAATCAAATTCACAGAGCTGTTGTGCACAAAGTGAACATGCATGAATGTTTTCTAAGTGGCAGTGTGTTCTTTTATAACCTCTCCCTAGCAACAGAAAGTGCTTGAATTAGCAGCTCAGGAGAAAAGCAAAGAACCTTTTCTGCTTTCATCCTTCATTTACCTGGAGTGATCTAAATTAGTCCTGAGCGCACAAGCACGTCATTCAAGCCTACTGGACACCTGCTGAACAAATTCACCCAAAACACACACACACACACACACACACACACACACACACACACACACACACACACACACACACACACACACACACGCACACACA
This sequence comes from Nothobranchius furzeri, assembly GCF_043380555.1. Classification (NCBI taxonomy): domain Eukaryota; kingdom Metazoa; phylum Chordata; class Actinopteri; order Cyprinodontiformes; family Nothobranchiidae; genus Nothobranchius; species Nothobranchius furzeri. The sequence continues at coordinate 45,962,020 of NC_091749.1, forward strand.
TTCAGAGCAGGATCCTAAAATATGTCCTGCAGGCTGCCCGTGCCATATGTGGAGAGTAGCATGTCTATATTAAAATTTACCCAAGATTATTTAATTAAGCAGGTGTGAAAGCAGCTTAATTCAAGACTGTTTTGGTTCATCTGGCCAGACCGGTGAGGCGCAACCTTTCTGAAGACTTTAAGTTGGGAACCAAGTTACTAATTTTTATTTCTCCTCAAAAAGACATGAAAAGTATTCATGAGTTTTAAGGTATGTTAGTTTTATCAGCCAGCACCAAGCCAGTGGGGTGAGACAGGACTTAATAATTAAGTTCTCTAATCAACCCTGAATCAGTGGAGCCCGTCTTCCCTTTTTATTGTCCCTGTTCTCCCCCCCACGGTGCCACTGCATTGCCAGCCTAGCGGGGCAGTGTCTTAGGGCCAGAGCCGTGTCACGCACCCCTTTTTGGCCCCAAATGACCACGATGACAGGGTCAGCGGTTTAAGTGCCCCCCATAGGTTGATGCGTAGGATGCCTATTGACGCAGTGCATCAGCTACCTCAGTGTTTTTTTCTAATGAGAAAGAAAATTGGCCAACTTTACAGTGTCTTGCTTCTTGGCTTTTAGCTCATTGTTATTGGCCCATTTCCACCGTGTTCCAATGCAGATTGAAAAACAGAGAGGATGACCCTCTTCAACCAGCGCTGATAGCAAAGCACTTGGAAAACATTCCTTGCATGCTACGCTGAGGTTGAATGTGGATTTTATGGGCTGTGTTTTTGCTCGTCCCACACATACCTGTGGTTCATTTGCACTCTGTAGAAGCTTAACCCCTCCTCACGTGTGACATCTGAAATGCAACTGCTGGTTTTAAAGCTATAAAATGCCAGCATACAAACCCATCCTTAAGAGGTTTTGTTAAAATCTGTAAAAATGCAGTTGGGTTTTAGCATTTAGCGCTCTTGTCTCATTTGTCTTACCAAGTACGTGAGTTTGGGGATCAGTAACAAGTTAATATCTTTGAGTTTTGGGGTTAGGGTTAGGCACATTAATATTTGCATTGCCTTAATGGCCAGGAATGAAAAGAGTTGTTGATCTGTAACTTTAGCATATTTTCTAAACAATAACTTATAAAAATGACTTTGCAGAGCATTTAATTCTAATAGTTATTTTATCAATTACATACAGTTTGTAAATATTATTTCAGAATTAAAACAATGCATTTTTTTATTCAGGAAACAACAGAAAATAGCTTGGAAGGTGCTTACTGATCCAATCAAGTATTGATAAAAATAGTATATTTAAAATCTTCTTATTGTATATACATTCTGTAAAAACCAAGTTAGAGTAATGGTTTGTACTTTTAATGAAATCTATGAAGCAGTTAATGAATTCTACTTTTTTCATGTCATCAAAAACCATTAGGTTAGCTTCAGTCAAGTCATTGTGTCTAAATGCTGGCAAAAGTCATCTGTTGTTATTAAAATATTGTGTGGCAGTAAAAAATTCTGACCAGTTCAGCTTTTCTATTAGTTTTATTTAACCTCCACAACGAAATCTTGTGCTTTTTATGGTTGTGACCCCTTCTTTCCACCGGCTGTGAAAGTGGTCGCGTAAGACTGTAATTCTCAACCCTGGTCCTCAGGGACCACTGTTCTATGTTTTCCATGTCTCTGCGTCAGCACCCAGTACACCTGATTTACATTGGCTCCTCAGGAGGACATCAAGTGCTGAAGCTGCCTGTTAATCACTCATTCATTTAAGGCAGGCGCATGGTAGCAGGGAAACACTGCTGTTTAAAAGGGCAACATGGGAAACTTATAGGACAGTGAGCCCTGAGGACCAGGGTTGGGAAACACTGATGTAAGGTAATAGTGGCGTTTTAACCATGAGCCCATTCCCAACTGGGAGCAATTCTGATGCGAAACGGGAGCCAAAGCATTCAATGCAGTTGATTCCGTGAGGTCACAATAACAGGAGAATTACAACACTACACATGATTTCAGAAGTCCACACACAATAATAAGCAAGGAGAAAGATAGATGCATGTATCCAAAAAGGTCTGGGGTTTATTTTCTGTTACATCAGTTATGGTGGTATAAACAGGAAACGAAGTACGTTTACCTGCATGTGACTTTTATTTTGAAAGTTTCCAGATTGATTTACACTGCTTTCGTGTTTGACTTCCTGTCTGGCTTAATCTGAACTGCTGAGTTTGACTTGTTTTGGAAGCGTAGCGCGTAAAAAGTAGACTTTAAACGTAACAATAGCACCCCCTCGCTTCTAAGGCTCATCCAAAACGTTACACTTTGCTGCCAGTGGAAAGGAACTCATCCACCATAATGGCGGCTAATTGCCATAACCCTAACCCGTTTTGCGACACTTTCATGTGCAGTGGAAAGAAGGGGTGAGGCAGAATAGTGGCTGCTTTAACACTGGTTGCAGTTGCAATGTATTTATCTGTGATCTTGATCATAAGAAGGCCACTTTATTTGGACATGCTTGGTTAAAAACAGGATGAAGATGTACTCACTATCTCCAGGTTGCTTTTTTAATGATGGGATGAGAGTTTGGTGTTTGCTACCTCCAAAAGCTACAAAGCCAAAGGTGCGATGCACTTTCATGTCTTTTTCTATGAAAATAAGCTTCCATTGGGTGACTGACGATGCACAATTTGGCTGCGAAACTGTGTTTAATACCTTAAAATCAAATAAACATAGATCATTTAACATTCTTAAACCAATTTTAGTTAAACTAACTAAAAAGGCATCTCTCCTTACAAATATACTTAATTAAAGCACAGAATCCATGTATTGTGGGTTTCTGGTCAGCGCGTTTGCAGTCTGTATAGATAAGATTTCCTGAGGGGAAACAATTGTGTGAAATGCAGGAAGCCATTAGAAAGGCAGGGACTCGTGTCTCTCTCCCTGCTGAGTAAATAGTGTCTGGGCCTCACCCCGTTTCATCCACTTTTCAATGAGCCCAGCACTTGTAACAATAAGGGCAGGAAATGAACTGTACTCACACAGAAGCATGCAGGATACTCATTGTGTTCCTAATTGACCAAACTAGGTTGGATAATAAAGCAGAATTTTCTCTGGGTTAGACAAAAATAACTCAAAGTTAGCACACGGGGTGTGGTCAGAAATCAGCTAATGAGGCAGTGTTTGTTTGCATAATTTCTTAGCGTTTTTTGCAGTTGTGGTCTGAATCTTAACTGACCCAGTTTGAGTGAAATGAGCGGTAGTTTATATCTATGCCGTGCACAAGCCACATATGTGCAAAGATGTCATGGAAAAAAATTTGGCGCAGGAGAGAAGGAAAACATGTCACCAGTTGGTACCTTATGTTCTGTGTGAAACCAATGGCAGTCTTCAGTTGGCCTACCTGTTTATGGCTTGGCTGTGACATTCTCATTGTTCTCTGTTGGGCAGACCTGACTCCGACCCAGGCAGTGTTGCTGGAGCTGTCACCCGAGAAGGCCTCCAGGGGAGAGTTGTTTTGTCCTTGAATGCACACCATAAGCGTATTTGAGCTGATCTGTTTGTAGAGGTGATTGGTAACGCAGTGATGATGTAGGTTGCATCCTGTATAATAGAGCAGTACAAATTGTTTTAGAAAATGTTCTACCAAATAACCTAAATTCTAATTGGCCTTTCTGTTTTTATTGTTGTGTAAAGGATTGGTGGGTATCTGGCCCACATCTTATGCTTGGTGTAATTGATATTTGGTTTATCCCCAAGATTAAGTGACAACTAAGCAGGTTAGCACGAAGGATTTTCCCAGATTAATTCCAAGAGTCCAATGTGAGTGGTCGGGCTGTGCTCCCTGTATCATCCCAAGCGACCTCCTTACCTGGGATTTACAAACATATGAAAAGGAAATGAGATCAGAGGTTGTGATAAATCCTGCAACAAAGCCTTCCCAAGAGAAAATTAGATGCCTGCCCGGCATTGTCAGTCACCAGCTGCTCTTGTCCTCATTTTCAATAAATTGATTTGGGTGTTCAGGTGATAAGGGGACAGGCAGTCCTCTGGAGCGGGGTCAGCATGGCCATCTGCATGCTTTTGGCCTTCTTGTCTCTATTTAATGTCGTTTTGAGGTCACCTTTTTGTCTTTTGGTGTGAACAAATGCAAAGCCAATCTTGTTGTTGCAGGATCAAGTGATCTGTTGAACTTAAACTGGTCTTGTGTTACAAAACACTTTTTCCACAATCTACTATATGTTCCCCACATCCCAGGAGATTCACAAGCAACTAATTTAGGAGCTGTTAAGTGATTTAGCATCTGTCTTTTATAGGGCCCTGGTGAGCCACAACTACCACCCCCTTCCTGCCCATCGCTGTCTACGCCAGTGCTGACTTTTGAATTTCAATCAGCCTCGGATCTGTTACTGTGTTTATTCGAAGGGGGGATGGGTTGGTAGTAATTGGTTGAATGTGTCAATCAAATATTCAGTGGGACCGATGTAGACCTCAATGGAGGCTAGTTGGGGTGTTGTCATGGGGCACAAGGCTTTAAGTGCTGCCTGCAGGGCGAACCCTGCCCCCCTCTCTTCACACAACGCCCTTTCTCCCCGAGCCATCCTCCTCACATTGGGAACACGAGCACTACAATCGATAACGGCCTTCCCCTCTCTCTCCACCCTTCCCCCTTCAACACCTCCTTCTGGTCAGCCGCTCCCTGCTCTCCATTAATCAACACTGTGTTTGATGTTGGCCTCATCATTCTATGTCAACCCCTTCAACACCACGTTGTGTGTAATTGTGTTAGATTTGTCATGGTAGTGTTGTGATTTGTTCAGCTCCTGCTAGCCTGCAGGTCTGGTAAAAGTGTACTTATTTATTAGAGATTTAAATAGATTTTACTCATTACATGTTGACTTTTTACTCATCCTTCTCTGGTTACCGGGCAGTGAAGCATGCAGTAAGTGATCATTAAAAATCAAACCTCACAGCAGAGTATTGCTAAGGTATTTTGGGGAATGATGGAAGCCCTGATGCCCACAAATTGCATGAAGGATATATGAGAATTGGGCAAAGTCCCATTAGTCATCATCACATGCTGGTGAAATTACATCTCCACATTTGACCCATCACCGTGGGGAGCAGTGAGCTGCAGCAGTGGCTGCGCTTGGGAACAATTTAGTGGTTTAACCCCCCCCAATCCAACCACTTAAAGCTGAGTGTGAAGTAGGGAGGCATTGGGTCCCATTGTTTTAATGTGAATGGTCAAGATTCAACTCCTTTCACCTAATCAAGACAAATCTCTACCAGGTAACAGAAGATATGTTGGGGTTGCTTGGCCTCCAGTACTGGGAGGTTTCCAATGAGGGTGGGGCTGTGTTGGCATGGCGAAGTTAGACGTCACGCCATGGCCTTTTGTTTGCCTCTAATTCTTATCAGATCTGCACGAAACATAATGTGAGTGATACAAGTCCAATCAAAATAAGATATTTAAACATTGAGCAATAGGGATGCACCAATACGATACTGGTATCTGTATCTGTAAAAGTTAACCGATACCAGGGGAATTACAGGTGCTGGCCAGTAAATTAGAATATCATCAAAAGGTTGAAAATATTTCAGTAATTCCATTCAAAACGTGAAACTTGTACATTATATTCATGCAATGCACACAGACCAATGTATTTCCGATGTTTATTACGTTTAATTTTGATATTTATAGGTGACAACCAATGAAAACATCAAATCTGGTATCTCAGAAAATTAGAATATTCTAAAGGCCAATGAAAAAATGTTTGTTTCTCTAATGTTGGCCAACTGAAAAGAATGAACATGAAAAGAATGTGCATGTATAGCACTCAATACTTAGTCGGGGCTCCTTTTGCCTCAATAACTGCAGTAATGCGGCGTGGCATGGACTCGATCAGTCTGTGGCACTGCTCAGGTGTTATGAGAGCCCAGGTTGCTCTGATAGTCGTCTTCAGCTCCTCTGCATTGTTGGGTCTAGCGTATTGCATCCTCCGCTTCACAATACCCCATAGATTTTCTATGGGGTTAAGGTCAGGCGAGTTTGCTGGCCAATCAAGGACAGGGATACCATGGTCCTTGAACCAGGTGCTGGTGGTTTTGGCACTGTGTGCAGGTGCCAAGTCCTGTTGAAAGGTGAAGTCTGCATCCCCATAAAGTTGGTCAGCAGCAGGAAGCATGAAGTGCTCTAAAACTTCCTGGTAGACGGCTGCATTGACCCTGGACCTCAGGAAACAGAGTGGGCCAACACCGGCAGATGACATGGCACCCCACACCATCACTGACGGTGGAAACTTTACACTGGACCTCATGCAACGTGGATTCTGTGCTTCTCCGCTCTTCCTCCAGACTCTGGGTCCTTGATTTCCAAAGGAAATGCAGAACTTGCTTTCATCAGAAAACATAACTTTGGACCACTCAGCATCAGTCCAGTCCTTTTTGTCCTTGGCCCAGGCGAGACGCTTCTTGCGCTGTTTCATGTTCAAGAGTGGCTTGACACACGGAATGCGACACCTGAATCCCATGTCTTTCATGAGTCTCCTCGTGGTGGTTCTTGAAGCGCTGACTCCAGCTGCAGTCCACTCTTTGTGGATCTCCCCCACATTTTTGAATGGGTTTGTCGTCACAATTCTCTGCAGGGTGCGGTTATCCCTAGAGCTTGTACACTTTTTTCTACCACATTTTTTCCGTCCCTTCGCCTGTCTGTTAATGTGCTTGGACACAGAGCTCTGCGAACAGCCAGCTTCTTTAGCAATCACCTTTTGTGTCTTGTCCTCCTTGTGCAAGGTGTCAATGATTGTCTTTTGGACAGCTGTTAAGTCAGAAGTCTTCCCCATGATTGTGGTGCCTTCAAAACAAGACTGAGGGACCTTTTAAAGGCCTTTGCAGGTGTTTTGAGTAAATCAGCTGATTAGAGTGGCAGCAGGTGTCTTCTATATTCAGCCTTTTCAGAATATTCTAATTTTTTGAGATACCAAATTTGGAGTTTTCATTAGTTGTCACTTATGAATATCAAATTTAAATGTAATGAACATTGGAAATACATTGGTCTGTGTGCATTGCATGAATATAATGTACAAGTTTCACGTTTTGAATGGAATTACTGAAATATTTTCAACCTTTTGATGCTATTCTAATTTACTGGCCAGCACCTGTAGATGACTCTTTAAGTTCAATGAAATTCATCAACACATTTCACCCATCCCCATAGGGAGTGGTGACCTGCAGCTATGGCTGTGCTCAGGAACTATTTGGTGGTGTAACCCCGCAATCCAAGCCCTAAAGCTGAGTCTAGCAGGGAGGCATTGGGTCCCATTTTTTAAGACTTTTGTATGGACCGGTTTAATACCCTGATCCCCAAGTCCCAGGGCAGACACTCTTATTACTAGGGCACTGGAGATTATTTTAAAGTCATAGCAAAGTCTTTGCTTTAAAATGTTAAAATGTGTTCCTCATATGTCTTATATTGTTGCCTTCAGTATGTGCAGCACATTTCCTTCTAAAGCAGACAGCACTGAGCAGAGTGGAGGCAACGCAGGACTCAGGTGTCTTTAGGAACACTTTGACACTTAAAGTGCTCAAACCACAGATCTTATGACTAGAATATGATGACTTTATCGCCTTTGCCATGGCTGTCTGTTGTTTTTAACTGAATAACGTTCCGGTGTTGAGAAAGCATCTCACATAATCAATCTTCTGTTGTATGCAACATGTGCATGGGACAGTTAAGAGTTTATAGATGAAAATGACAGATTTTGCTAAAACTATTTTGGTATTTGAGGGATCTTCCCTCACCTGTTTCTTTATTGATATCATATTTCTCCATCAGTGTTGTGAGTGTGACAGTAACTGCTTCCAAAAGAATCAAAATTTGTTACGAAATCTGCATTTTAAATGTTGACTGTAGGGCTGGGCGATATGGCAAAAATAGAATATCACGATTTTTCCAATATTTTATCACGATTTCGATTTTATCACGATTTTTTATCCATGAATAGCATAACTTCAATTGCGTATTAAAGAAGAGAAACATTGAATAAATAAACATTTATTCATATTAGGGATAATCAGCACAGTGCTAACACACTTATATTTTAAACTCACACCAGAGATGATAAAAGCCCTGAGAGAAACAATTACAAAAATCAGTTTTTCTCGTTTTTCAAGTAACTTAACATAAATTAAAATCGTAAACATATTTAAAGTGCAAACATGTCAATTGCAAACGTATTGTGCAAACATTAACTTGTTCAAAATACTATGTAGCTCCCAGTTGCTCATGTAGTGGATAGTTAAGCTCAAATACGGCTCTGATGTGCGGCTGGACCAGAGATCGCTTGTGGTAGCAAAAAACTGCGCATTCTGAATATTTTCTGCAACAAGTCTCTAAATAAAGTAAAATTTCCAGTGCAGATTGGAGACAACCCATAGAAGCACTGATTTGATCTCATTTCAGAGAAAAATAGAACAGGTCAGATGCACCTAATAAATAAAATTACTAACAAACTCAGGAATCTTTCTTTGCTTCAATGTTCTGGTGCTGAGAATATCACTAATGTGGATCAAAGGAGATACACAGATGAATGCACCTCTTATTATTTGGAAACTACATTTACTGCAGCTGGCAGAGATCGTTTCTATTGATACACGGAACTTACAGAATCATTTTAAATTGTAATAGGGGAAGACTGCAGGAGGGAGCGGTAAAATACAGGGGGTCCCCAACAAAAACAAGAAACTACGAGTCTGATGAAACCCGCTGGTTTTCCATCAGGCAGTCATGAGGCAGCTCCAACGACCCAGTGACCGAGCTCAGTCCGGTACCGACACCGGCTCGGCAGAGGGTGGACGAGCCGAGGCGACGTCGTGCTCTGCTTAAGAAGTGTTATTTTCCTGCTTCAGAAGAAGCGTCCAACGTGTTTTTACGCTTTCTCCGAGACATGTCACGCCACTAAGTTGTTAGCGCCGCGCGCTAAGGAAACCCTGCGTTCCTCTTCGGAACGAAAACCTCGTTGTCGCTCAGCCGCGGCGAAGCCATGTTTGTTCACACACAGGTGAAAACAAGCGGGGCACTAATATATTACTATGACTCACTCTGATTGGTTAAGGGTCAAACAAAGGCGTGTCATTCGCCTGAGGTAAGTTCCATTTTCATTCAGAGGCAGAAATTCAACAGCAGAGCTGTGAATCGTGATAAAACGGTCTCTCAAAAATGACAGACCGTCAGATGTGTGGATCGTAAAACGGTCTAAAATCGTCATATCGCCCAGTCCTAGTTGACTGTAAGCTAAAATATTTATATTCAGACTCTGGTGAGTGTGGCGCATTGCCATCGTGTTAGATCTAATGATCAGTGTAATATACTGGAGTCTGGGAGTGTTTGCACAAGGACATCAGTTTGTTAACATTACCAGTGAAGCCCTAACCTCTGTTGATTTTTGTCTCATTTAATCCCTTCTTCAAATAACCTTCTTCAACTCGAGCAAGTGTCCGACAATTTCTTTTCAATGTTTATCTGCGAAACTGGTTGAGTGAACATCATCTTTCGCCAATCTCTGTCTTGTTTATCATTGCAGTGAAGAAGAGGGAAAAGATGAGGCTGTGCACTGGAGAACAGGACTTTAAAAGCACAGCGAGAGAATCTGTCTTTGTCGATTACACACACACTACAACCTTGACGGCCACATTAGATCTCTTTCTCTGTACACCAAACTGCCATTAATAATGGATACAACTCTCAATGCTTGTCTGCCCCCCCCCCCCCCCCCCAATTACCCCTGGAGGCGTCTCTTCCCCCCCCCCCCCCCCCCCATTTTGCCTTTTCCCCAGTTCCCCTACCTCCATCCTGTCCCCCACTCATGGTCTCCCTTCCCCCTCTACTGTTTCAGCTGTGAGACTTCTAGCTAGGAGCAATGGCAGGTGTGCATACATCATCATGGTGCTGGCCACACAGCCTGCAGGCCCCAAACAGCCATCATCAGACAAACACATCCACCTGCCTGCTGAACAGTTCTTTGCAGAATAGTTGAAAGTATTTGCTGTTTGCTGTTTGCTTGCTTCCCATTAGGACATGCGCTTGTTGTGTTTTTCCTGACAGAAACCCACAGATGATGACTGGGAATGACACATACATTCTGCAGAGGCATTGAGCATAAATAGATTGCGTACAAGCTATTGTTGACACTCATCTGCATGCATTCAGGGAAAAGTCTTGTTTTATTAATATTACTTTGTTTACTTGCCACTTCAGTGTTGCAACCGTAATTTGATGCCTACTCACTAGTGTCACAGGCTTAATTTTTCAGTATTACCTGAACAGTGCAAAAATCCACGAGTGCAGAAACGGTAGAGCACACATAAGGACTTGTACACAGTCTGCTGCACAGTGTCGCTCTACTAATTTTTTCAGTAATCCTGTTCCATGATAAAACATTCAGTGTCACGCAGATTCTGCTACAGTTTACAAATTTGTGTAGATGTTGTGTTTCTTAAAATGCTCGAGTGTTAGTAAATTGCTTAGTCAATCACCTGACCTGAATGGCATTACACTAATCTCCAAGAACAAAGTAAGGAACCTTGGTGTTATCTTTGACCAGGACATGTCATTCAAATCCCATGTTAAACAGGTTTGTAGGATTTTCTTTTTCCACCTTTGGAATATTACTAATATTAGAAGTATCCTTTCAAGGAACAATGCTAAAAAACAAGTTTATGCATTTATTACATAAAGACAAGATTACTGTAATTCATTACTCTCAGGAAGTCCACAGAATGTAGTTAAAAGTCTTCAGCTTGTCCAAAATGCTGCAGCTAGAGTTCTGATGAGAATTAAAATGAGAGATCAAATCTCTCCTGTCTTAGCTTCCCTACATTGGTTACCTGTTAAATTCAGAATAGATTTTAAGATCCTCCTTCTCACATATAAAGCTCTTAATAATCAATCTCCATCATACATCAGTGATCTGATTGTTCCATATGTTCCTAACCGAGCACTTCGCTCTCAGACTGCAGGTTTACTGGTGGTTCCCAGAATATCTAAAAATAGGATGGGAGGCAGATCTTTTAGTTATCAGGCTCCTCTCCTGTGGAACCAGCTCCCAGCTTTAGTCCATGCTGCAGACACCTTGTCTACTTTTAAAACTTAAAACTTTTTTATTTAATAGGGCCTATGGTTTAAATCTGATGTTAGCCCAGATCTGGACAAGTGGGGGAGTACAGTGATGTGGAGTGTACAGTCGGTAAAGATGGCTCTCCCTTGCCCTGCCTCCAACATGCCTCCATCTAAAAGGCTAGGTTATCCAGGGTTATTGCTGTAGTTATGCTGCTATAGGCTTAGACTGCTGGAGGATACACTGACCACTTTCCACACTCTATTACTTTCTTATACATCTTGCTCTTTAACTTTATCATTTCCTGCTATTTCAGCTGTTAACTGTATTTTTTCTCTAAGTGTTTTTCTCCCCAGAAGAAGCTACAATAATGTTCTGCTGAGTTGTGGTGGCCTCATGGAGGGGGCCATCACTAGAACACTGTTGCTAACATTTAAACATTCTCACTCTCCTGATAACATTTTAATTTTTTTGACATTGAATGGGCTACTACTAGTTTACCCATTTAATTATAGATTCACTAGGATAAATACAATAAAGTTTACCTCTCACCAAATAGAATATTTACTAAGAAATCAGAATGCAACCATAGAAACATTACCTGGTATACATGTTGTGTGTGTGGGTTGGTGTTGGTGTATGTGTGTGTCTGCTCTGTCTTCTCGATCCCCAGTGAGTCATGGTGGATGGCTGCTTATACTGAGCCAGGATCCTCTGGAGGTTTTTTCCAGTTAAAAGGGAGTGTTTCCTCTCCACTGTTGCTAAATGCTTTCTTAGTATGAGGATTGCTGTGAAGTCACCGACACCGGTATTCTGAAGTTGCAGGGCAGAAATTTACCCCAGAAAGCACTTCTTATTAGCCCTTTTTTGAAGACACACCATGCTGGCTAATCAGCATAATACTGCCACCATGTTGTGTCTTATGAACGCACCTTGGCGGCATGGTGATGTAGGAATTTTTTTTTGCATTTGTGCTGCCACGCTTGGTAGTAATATTGCCACAGTGCTGAACTTGTGAATGCATATTATGCCTTGGCACAACAGAGGGAGTTGTCATGATCATGTCGGGTGTTACTGCCAAGCTCCGGCAGGAAACTATATTTACATGAAAGTAAACAGAGGCAGTAAGTTTTGCTTTTCTAAACAGAATCAGCTGAGATGATAAACTGGAGCGATGCAGAGCTGCGGGAACCTCTCTCCGTTAGAGCTGGAGCTTAGATTATCTGGCCATTTTTGAGGACTGTGGAGGACAGCTACATTTAGTAGTCAAAAAACTTATTGAGCACAGCTTCGATTGAAAAAAATAAAAATAAAAAAGAGCAAGTTGTGCCTAAGATAAACGGAAGTCCGCGGCCACGCAGAGAGCGCCCCCTTAGGACACGATTGTGCCACATTGCCACCACAGTCTGACCACTAATAAACGACCTAAGGCTCTCATAAGCCGACTCAGTGTTGCGGCTAATTGTTTTCTAAAAGAGGCAATTCGGAGGTGGTGCTTTTGTATATACCTGGAATTTTCATAAAGGTGGGACATCACTCAAGTCTTCTGATTGTTGAGCATCCAGAGTATTGCCAATGACCACCCATTACAAATGTGCAAACGAAAGAACTGTGTTTTGCTTTTTGTTCAATAATAACATTCCAGAAGAGTGGCTTAATTAGCCTAATCTACTCTGTACCTCAGTAGAAACACAGCAGACCTGGACTAAAAGAAATGTATTTCTCTAGGGTATTAAAAAAATGTGATACGGGTGCGTATCATCAAGAATCTAGTGATACGATACATATTGGGTGGTTTAAGAAGGTATTTAATTGGTAGACTTAGGCCAGATGCTTCAATGACACACCCACATCATTGTTCCGTCAGAAGTTTGTAAAAAAAAAAAGCTGTCGGAGTTTGATTTGCACCATACAAAAGAAATACTTACATCTAGATTCTCAACAAAAACCAAGACACTGCTTTTGAATATCGATTCTGTATCATAGCACAAAATATCGTGATATTTAGGTGTATCAATGTTTTCTTACATCCCTAAAAACAGGGTTGGATAGTTCCAGGTTAGAGACTGGCTTAAGGTGACTATGACACTAAAACAGTATCAACATGCTGTTCGTTAAACATAAATGTTTTTAATGCCGTGAGCAATGGCTGACATGCTGTGGGCGTACCCTAATTTTAGGCGTATTAGTTGAGCATTACTAGTTCCTTTTTAGGACACTCTGACAGCAGCATCCCCTTATCTGGTGGCAGCAGTAATGACTTTCTGTGATTCTGGTCGATCTCCAAGGCAAACAGTGTCTTATGTCACTCTGCTACACTCCGCATCGAGTGTCTCTGGAGCCGGTAGTATATTCCCTTTGAAATATGCCAGAAAGGCTCATAACGCATGAAAATGGGTCTGGTTTGAACCCGTCATGGATTGTGATGATCAAACCAGAGGACAATAGAGAGAGAAACTTTGTAAAAGATGAAGGAACTGCTTTCAGATGACAGATTAAGGGCAGGTTTACAACTTTCATTGAGGAGTTAAGCATATTTCCAGTGAAGCGCACTGGGATTATCTTCCTTAACTGTATTCGCCTTTTAGAGGAATCCTTAAAGTATTTTAAGCACTACAGGACTTGGCTTGAGTGTTACAGCACCAGCTCCTCTGAAGAAACTGAGTACATTCATGGCATTAATGGTTTCGGGTTCAGTCAGAGGTCTGACACTTAGATCAACATAAGATCAGACCTCGCCATGTCAGTATGAAACGGCATCAATCAGACATTCTGTGAGCAAACTGCCTCTCCATCGCCGCTGATTAATATGTGACCTTTTCTTAATTGAGGTTCATAGTAGTGTATTGGAGACAAATCCTCAGTATCTGTGAGATTAACCCATGGGGCTGCTCAAGTGAAGAGGCACCACAGTGAAATGGCAGCTGGAGGTTTCTTTCTAGAATAGCGAAATGTTGGAGTTTGTTTTCTTTTTCCCCATGGGAGCCTCTCCCTCTTCCCACCTGATGCGATCTGTCTTCCTGCCATCTTATTGATCGCCTCCATTGTTCATTAGTATGGGGAAAAGGCCATCTAGACCGAGGTGTGAGCCTCATTGCTGCTGTTTGATACAGAGGTGTGCAAATGAAATGATTTGTCTGGGCCACAAGCATCTTTCTGCAGCTAGGGTACCTTCCATCTTTACTTCAGAAAATACCTGGCTTTGATGAAGCTCGAGTTGCATGTAAATAAAACCGTGGCATCTCTTCACAGCCAGTGATGGAGGTGTGTTGGAGATCTTTGACCTCCATGACACAAACCATTTTAGTGGAGAAAGCACAGAAACCAGGGATTTTAATCTCTATTATCAAGTGGCCTTGCTGTGCTGAAGCCAGCATAGAATCACTTCAATGAATGTCAGCTCTCCATCTTACCTGCCGACACCCAGCCTCTGCAGTTTGCTCACAAAATGAGAACAGTTGCATTTTGATTGGTAGAGGAAAATTAAACATTTCAAACCCACTCAAGTAATTGAGTGTTTTTTTATTTCCTCTTTACTTTTCTCAACCAGTGTCGTATTTTAATTTGCACTTCATTTACATCCATATTGAATTTGTTCTCCATATGTTCCCTGATGTTGTCATGGGATACGAGCTACACTGATCACTTCCTGTCTGGAGGCAGCTATGCAGGTTTGGTTTTTTGTGTTTTAGGTGATGAGATAAGGAAAGGACCAAGCTCCTTCCAGGGGAAAAAAGAATGTTAGATAAGATCAAGGTGATCACATTATTCAGTAATCAGCTTTAGTTTGATTTATGCACGCTGCCAGTGGGTATTCCCTTAATTACACGTTGGACCAACAAGCGCTGTTGCTCGTCCAGAAGCTAATGGTGGAAATTCAACATGAAATGGGTGCTTATAAACATTAAAGACGTCATTTGTGACTCAACATGTTGGCCAGACAGAGCTGGCACAACCAAAAGCAACATATTACAGCAAAGCACTTGTTTAACCCCATATCGTCTGGCAAAAATCCCTCTCCTGAACTTGTTAGTAATTCAAGGCCATTGTGAGGTGCCAAATAAATCGTCCATTAATAAGCACAATGCCTAGTCAAGTGGCAAAGGAAGCACAAGGGTCAGGCCCGCCTTCTAATCATTATTCCTCATATACTTCCTTGTTAAAGGCCCCTAGCCGCTCTGCCACAGGTCGCCATGGAGACCCATAACGGGGAGTGGAGTGTGGGATGGGGTTGTGGGGCTGGAGAGCGGCGCAGACAACCATTAGCAGCCCATTCCATGGTAATTAATGATCATCCCACTGGCTCAAAATCAGGGCCTGAAGGAAAAACAGACACAAGTGTTGCTGTCTGAGAGCAAATGGCAAAGTGGAAAATTATGCATCTGCACACTGGAGACAAAAGGCAAGCTTTTTACTTTTTTGGCATTGTTGGGAAATGGTGTCAGGGTGCCTTGTCAAGCTATTATTCTGCAGAAGGGAAAGGTGATATATGTGAAAAGGATTTATAGTGAGCTAGGATGGTGGTACTGTATGAGGGAACGACAGTGTAATACTTATGTTACATCCCACAACACGAGAGCTGGCCCCCCCACTTTACCAGGGTCTATCAGGGTCCACTAAAACAATCACTTGTCTAATCGAGTTATGAGCGCTGTTCACGTGGTAAATATGATGGTTGTTGTTATTGGGTTGGTAATCAAATCTGATGCCTGCGAGCCCTTGGGGGATTTTCAGTCAGCAGACAAGTCAGGCAGCCAATCAGGCAGCCGTGGAGGCTTTGAAGTGCCGGCAGACCAAACTACCCATCTTCCCCCCCGTATCCTTGAGCAGATAGCTCCTCTTCATGCCAGATAATCAAATGTGCATATACTCAGACACAAAAGCAATTCTGTGGGCAAATTAAAATGCAAACAAATGCTGCACAGATGCCTATATTTGTGCATGCTGATGGGGTAGACAAGAACACGGGGAATCGCACAGGAGACACCCACACCAGAACAATTGGCGGCACATAGGAGAGGATTGTTACCACATTCTGTAAGAGTCAGTGCTGGTCCCTCTGATAGGCACGCTATGAGCTCACAGTGTGGGTGCATAATCCTCACTGGCACCACACCTTTATCTTTCTTTAACTCACACACACCAGACTGATTCAGAGGAAGAGAAAATTCAGTGTTTTGATATGCAGGCAAGGATTTGATTGCATTAGTGCAACATAGTGCAAGACAGCTTGGCATTCTAGGTGTACACTCATTTTTCTAGAATGCTTTTTTTTACATCTGATGCTACAAATTATATATTAGGAAGATAAAACCATAACATAAAGTACTGTAAGAGCCAGTAAATAGGAGTTTTAGGAACTTTATTACAAATAGCTTGCTTTTAAAACAAAATGTTTCCTCTAAAATGCATTTTTGCTCCAAAAGGTTTAAATTACACACAAGATTTGGATTAAAAGAGCCTTACAACACTATTCCCATAAAGAAGTTTGGTATTTTGTTTCTTGAAACAAATATTGTATGTAGTCTTCACCTTTCTGTGCAAGAATTCCATGTATTCCTTATGATTCATTAAGTTTCCCCACCTCTGGTCAAAATAATGCACGTGCAGATTTTGCAAAGCTGTATTCTGGTCCGATGTTAACTAACCAAATAGTGAGAAGAAAGGCAAGTAAAGCAGACTCTTGGAGTGTGCCTAAAAGATTGGAAAGGCTGTGTACAAAGTGAACAAACAGCGACTAGTCTCTGTGTCTAGATGTGGCTCTCCCAGATGAACTCCATTAACTTTATCTTTAGGACCCAACAAACCTCCAACTGGGTGCTTACTTGTTGACTGATGGGACTCTGTGCCCATTAAGGATGAGCTGCTGGAGCCATATACTCTTTGTAGAGTACAATGCTGGAGTGAACCAGCAGGTATGTGGTAGAGAGCCATTTTGCCCACATTTTTTAATCTAGTGACTGGCAAATATGGGCATTTTAGTATTTTTGGTCTTAAATATTCAATTCAATTGTTCTACTCAGAAAAGGGGGAGCACAAACATGTGATGTTGATTTTTGAGGTGCAGTATTAAGTACATCAGAAGCAGGCATTCACCTAGCCTTTGTCTGTAACACGCAGTTTCTACATTTTTCACTTAACTACCCATGATCATGGCACCAGTGTTCTGTCAGGTATTGTTCAGACTCTTGTAGGTCATTGTGGCTTCGTTCAGTCAGTCCGGTCAGTGATCTTGGTGGAGGTTGTTGTTATTCCAGACGTTCCTGCTGAGGGATGCATTCTTCTCTGTAGCATGGCAGTGAATTCCAGCATGTCTGTCACCCACCGACTCATCCCAAGGGTGCTATCGGTGCTCAGCCTCTCCCAGGCATGCGTGTACACACTGTTTCCAAGCCCCTTAATCCATCTCTCTGCCTTTTTCCTCTCTCCCTCTCCTTTGCTTTCTTTCCTTCCTGCACCTTTTATTTATCTCCCTTGCTCAGTCTTTGCCTTACCTTCCTTATTCCTGCCTTCCATCCATGCTATCGAAGGCAGTGGAGAGTATTATCACCAAGGAACCATCCTCCGCACGGCAGACCCAGTGCAGCCTGACCACACACACTAGAACAAAGATACGAAAACACATGTAAAGTGGAGAAATGGCAGACTCATCAGCACCTGCTGGCGTTAGCCCCTCAGTTAATTTAGCCATTAACTGAATTCCATTTCTCCCCCTGCCATGACGACTCGCCCTCACTGGTGGGAGACACACAGATGCCAGTTCTGTTCTTCTTCACCGACATTCATTTACATCCTAATGATTGAATCCAGTCCTCTGTGTGATCATGTGACCTCTCACCTCACCACTGCGTCTTACTGTGTGCAGATCTCTGCAGTGTATCTGCCCTCAGACATGACAGCGGCGAGAGCAGGGGGTGATGGATAGAGAAACAGGCAGGAACAGTGAGGAAGACCAGGAGAGGAGAAAGAAAAGAGACACAGGAGGGTTATTATGTGATAAGAGAGTGCATACCACAGAGCTAAAACAAATGAAGCTGGAGTCCTGACTTTTCCCCCCATCTGATTTGTGGCTGCAGCCCCTGGGCTACACAGGGACCAGTGGGAAACCTGTTTTCTAGACTTGATGGCTCATTTCCTTTCCTGGGAATCACTTGTGGTCCATGCATTGTACAGATTTCCCTCTTGATGCTCACTGGTGTTTCTGTAACTCCCCCCTCAATCTTGCCACAATGATCTCTGTGGTGCAGAGTAACAAGACTCCATTTTGGATTCTAAGTACTATTGTTGTGACTTTCTGACATGTTGAAAACGGGATTGGGGCTTGAGGGGCAAGCAGGCGATGGATTTGGTTTCCAAACTTCCTGGGTTTGGATTCCAAATTGTGCAGATTTTGTAATTTTTCGGGACAAATAGATGCTCCCCCCAACCCTCCCACCCCCATAAGCTCCGATGAGCCACTTTTTGGTCCACCCACGGCCTTGTGGGTCATCTGAATTAGTTGGGAGTTCTGCTGTGTGGTGGAATTACTAATGTTAACGGTTAGTTGGGACGCTCTCTGCCGTTACCTAGAAGCTGAACCGAGTCAAGACGGGTGAGTCCATGAACTTTCAGTGACGGTGTGTTGCAGATCTGTCAGGCTTTTCTAATCCCAGAGTTCCACCGTCTATTTTCTATCAGAACCAAATGCAGGAGATGTAGGAGACTATTTTCATGTTCAGCCTGCATGAAAAACTCAGTGACTGATTGTGATCAGAAATAATCATTAAAAAATGTTTTTTCAGTGTTCCACACCTTTAAGACTTTTCCTCTGAGGAGCGAAATACTTATGGGCCTTCTGACTAAAAGGAAATGTTTTAGGGTTTTATTCTCTGCCGTGTATCCCCTCCTTTCTTTTCCTTTTTCCTGTCAGCTACCACTCATTCTCTGTGTGCTACATACATATATACGTACATATGTGTTTAAGAAACCTTCACCCCACCTCTCCCTGCCTCAACCCCTGATTCAGTCTGTCTCTGTCCTTCCCACCCCTGCCCAGGGGACTCCATAAATATCATTTCATCCTGGGGAGTCGCTGACACGCTGCAAAGGGCCTACGATAAATAATTCACTCCCCTGGCGCAGGGCAGGCAGACTCCCCTGCTTAGGAATTCCGCATGAGTGTGTGTACGTTAGAGTGGAGAGTCTAGTATTTGGGGGGGTGGGGGTGGGGGGTGTTAGTACACACAGACGTAGAGTCAAGATGTACTCCATACTAACAACATGTTGTCCACTATATGAGTGACTGAAACGGTTTTAGTACAAAGTCTAGACCCTGTTAGCTCAGAGCGTTTTTGTTTGTACACTGATGTCGTGTCTCAGTGTTCTGTATATTTCACATAAATGCTCATCAGTTTAGGGTTGGGGAGAGGGGTAGCTTGGCCCTGATAATCCAACACCCACCAGCCATGTTTCTGCAATGCTCACAGCATGCTAAATTAGGTTTATCTGTGGCTTGGTGCACACACCATCACCAGCCCTCTTTAAGAACTGCCCCGTTGATTTATTGATAATGGTTGGGATTATTTATGCCAGTCACCTTCTCCCTTTTTACCGAGGTGTATTCTCTGAGTCTGTGTGATGGAAGGGGGCAGACAGCCAAAGAGCTGGTGAGAGGTCTTATGTGAACGCTTCGACTCAGAAGGAAATCGGCACCATTCAGGAACTCTGGTTCCATTTTGGCAAACGATCCCAGACACTTAATTTTGTTTTAGTTTTTATTTTTTTCTACTTTAAGAGGGTTGTGATAACATCGAGGAGTATGAGTGATACATTAAGAGAGAACACTGGCTCTTAAAAGGTTTTTTTCTGTCAGGGTGTTTGATTAATGCATTCTTCTATGTCTTTCTTCTGTAGAGAGAAGCTGTTTACTCACTAATTTCCTTAAATGCTTTTCCTCATTGGGGTCATGGGGAGCTAGTGCATATCTCCAGGTGGTTGGACAACTTTTGATTCCCTTCTCCAAACAGTAGTTCTTATGAAGTAAGCAGGAAAATGCTCCCATACATACTGTAGGCACTCCAGGACGTTTGGTCAAATTTCTTTGAAGAAGTTTAATGGTTAATTGCACATGTCTTTCCCTTCAAAAGCAAACATATCTACGCCTCACACAGCTGTCTAAATTTAGATGGTTCAAAGTAGCTCAAGTGACCTTTCGCCGGCCCGACCCCAAAACGGTCATTGTCCAATCACACATCATAGCAACTTTTACTGTACAATATTCAATTCAGCTTTGTTATTGTGACAATAATTCTTCTACTTTCTATTTTTCTTTCTTATCTGAAACCTGAATAACTGCCTTTCCAATATTAGACACACCACAGGAGGAACTTAGTAGAGATTACTCTGTAAATAAACATGGCAGCCTGGTGATCTGATGAACGTTGTGGCTGGAGGAAACCAGAGGTTACTAATGTTTGTCTCATCTTCACCCTCCACCCATCCTAATGGATGTCAGGGAAGTATAGTCTTGGATTTGATTAGCCTGAAGCTGGAGCCTCTAATTGGCCCTTCCACAAAAGCCATATTGAAATGATTTATTCATCAACAAGCACCAAATGGTCCCTTGTAATTGGCTGCCAGGACACAAAAAAGATCCCTCGATCCTTGCTCCCCTGCCTTACACTATTGTTTCTTTTATAGAAGAGAATAATAGAAAATAATGGGCCTGATGTTTCCATTACTGGAGGGTTTTAGGTTGATGTTTACAGCTGTAATATCAGTGGACATTACACTTGTTCAGTATTTGAGAGGACTCTGCCTCTTTTCTACTGTTGAACATCGTGTGACAGCACCATGTTTTACAGTTTCACACCTGATTATAACTGAAACTGTCATCATGTGTGTTCCCTATATTTAATTTGTATGGGAAAGGTGCACATCGTTGCCAAGCCCTAGGGTTGATTTAAAGGGAAAATTATATATGGAGGCCACAAGACTACAGAGTGGTTCCCCCTTTGATCCCTTGGCTAAGCAAGCCTGTTAAAGGCTTATGTCTAAAAATGTTCAGAAAACTTTAAATCTCTTAGTTCTCAGCATTAGTCTGCTCTTATCCCTGATCAGAAAACACATTTCGACACCATCGGGGCCACAAATGCTTTCAATCCAAAACAGAAGCGTCTCCTAGATACTTAAATATGCCCTTTAAAGAAACCTCTCTGCTTAGCATTTGATATTTAGACTTGAGCAGGCAATAACGTTCCAATTATGGGTTGCAAGTGGTGGACAGTGGAAGGCTTGATTGGCTGTTTCGAGACGAATGCATGATTTGCACCAGTTTCTTTAAAAGGAAGGACTAAACTTTATGAACGTATGCCTTTTTTCTTGACCTTTGCCTAAATATCCTCATAGGCCAGTAATTAACCATGCTGTCAGTCAGACGGAGGATCAGTTTAACACCTAAGCAAATCAGCTTTCAACAGAGGTATATTAATATGTTATTGGCCGCCAGCTAGCAGGAGGTTAAATATAGGATGCTGGAGGTCTAGAGCTGTCTAGGTGACCATGTTACTATTCAGAGGGAAACAAGAACCTGAGGACTTTGGCTCAGTTGATATGTTTAGAACTTGATTGAACGTAGCCAGTTGTGTTGCGCACAAAGGCTGTCCATGTACAGTATACTGTTAAAAAGTTAGCTTATCCCGCTTTCTCCTTCCGTTGGCAGCATAACCTAAGAGTCCTGCCTCACTCCCTGAGGGTAGGGTGGCACAAGGTAAATGAGTATGGGTGTCCTTTATCGTATCTGGGACTGTCTTGTTCTCCGACACCATTCACTCACTTTGCTTTGTGGAGCTCAGATCTTGTTGGCCAGATTAATGCTATTCCACAAGCCTTGACTTAATCCTCCAAAAGGATTGTTCTAAGCCTTGACAAGGTAATATGAGCTAACCAGATTGCACTGGAGCACAATCAGTGTTACTGTAATGTGACTCTCCAAATCTGGGTGTTATTGCATTAGCACATTATCCTTTAACCTTCACAAGTCTACTCATTATGCCACTGTTTGGCTGAGTTGGGAAGAATATCCTTTCATTCTAATAAGCATGTATTTACTATTTAGTCAGACAATTTGTAATAAATTCAGATGACGATTAGATCCATGTGTAGTGTCTCATTCAGTGAATGTGTGAAGAGAATACCGTGGGTGATAAATGCTTATCAACTTGGAACCGTCTTCGATCATCACATTACTGCCTGGAGAGGTTCTATCATCACTGTCTTAGCTGCCAAGTTTAAAAAAGCTTACAGGGGATGGAGAGATGCCTAGAGGGTGATATTTATAGACGGGCTGATCTGTGCTTCATTGAAATGAATGGCTGTTGGGGTCATGACCTGTGTGTAATCTAAGTGTAAAAATGTGTAACCGTCTTTTTTGTTCTTGGGGTAAAGTGGACAAAGAAGAAAACTAAGTGTTATTGATCTAAACTGTGTTTTAAGTGAAATAATCTCAGATGTTGACCCAACTGCTGATTTGTTTTTCTCCCCAAGCGCTGCAGTTATTGAGAGCATAGCCCACACACTCGCACACATCCATCCTAGTACCCATCTTTGAAGCTTTTTTCATGCAACAGATAAAATTGTTTTATTTAGCCAATTTAAAACTTTAGATACTTGCTGACAATGTGTTGTATGTCTACTATGTTTGGGCGATTTGTATCATTTTTCCAGCTCCAATCGTTAGTCCAGTAAATGTCATTTAATAAACAATTTCACTTAAATTGGGAACATTTCGCCTGCTGCTGCCCGACACTGCGTAAACTTGAACTGGTCACCTACTTGTGCATAATCGAATATCTCTAGGGAGTTTGCTGAAGAGGTTTTAGACGTTTGCCTCAGACAGAGTCATTAAAGATTAAATGTTGTTCTGGATGAATCCACGCTCCGCTGCCACACTGGTGACTGGATTTGAAGCAGGCGCTGAATAACGAGCGCTACTTTAGCCAGAGTTTTAAAATCAAGAAACATTTCTGCAAATGAAATAACCAGAGGTCTACCAGACTCTCGGAAAGATGAAAGGACTCGACACTGGTGCGCAATGTCAAGTGTGTCTGAGGCTTGCTCCCAGCTCCTCTTCAGCGCGCCTCTTGTCAGCTGCAAGATGCGCAGAAAGTGTGAGATGATGCTCAGATGCATTGATGGATTGATTGCGTTACCTCGCAATGTTGTCTCAGCGTAACGTGTAAAATATCTGCACACCTGCATAAGTCATTGGCAAACGTACTCACGGGCAAACAAACAAACTCTTGTAAAAAAAACAGCCATAATGGCTCAGCCCATCACCGATATAATTCGTCCCATTGCCCATCCTTGATACCTACAATCATTTCTCGGCCCAAAATGTAGAAATTTGGTGTTTATTTGCTTTGCTCAGGTGTTTTGCAGCAAAGGAGTGCTGATCTTTAGAATTAGAACAACTCATCAGGAAATCTACTGATCAATTTCTAAATTACTTACTAGAAAATATTAGACATATAAAATCTAACAGGCACAAAACTGTCAAATGGGATGGTTCGGTCGGTAGCACTGTTGCCTCGCAGTAAGATGGCCATAGGTTCAAATCCAGGCTGTTGCCTTTCTGCAATGATTTAGCATCTAAACCCTGTGCCTGTGTGGGCTTTCTCTGGGTGACCAGAATTCCTCCCACTGTACACCACATTGAGATCTCTTGTAATTCACTTTGGGTAAACGCATCTGGTAAATAAACAAAAAAATTTGTGTTCAGATCTAAATGCCTCCAAAGCTTATAGTGTGTTGGTGGAACCGTTACTGAAACATCAACTCAAAGCCACTTTGAAAATAAGAAATAGATGGCCTGTATTTAAATAGGCCATGAAATGTGCACCTAATTCATGCAATTTATTTATATGTGATTAGTGTCACCAATTTTCTGTTTTATTTAGCTTGAAACAGGTTCAGAGCAATGGGAGCCAAATTGATCCTGAATGAGAAGCACTAGCTGGTTAATGAATGTGGTTAATTGACTGTGGGAGGGGTTGCCATAACAGGCAGACATGTAAGAGCAGCGGCAGGCTGCAGAATCCAGCCAGCAAATCCATGGTTGCGTCACTGAGATCTTATTGATTCCAGTCTTGGTGCTGAGACACCATCAAAATTGTTGTAAGTGGTAAAAGATGACTACTGAGGGAGCCATAACAGCACTATCAGGGGTGTTTGGATGACTTGACACTCGTGTAAAGTAATTAGCCTCTTCGCTGGGAGTTTAGAGGAGTCCCGTTGGGGTTTACTGGGCCCCTCAATCCCTCAGGGGCTTGAATTGACAGCTGTGTGTGATGGTTGGAGGCAGAGAAGCAACCAAGGAGGCACTTCATTTTGCCTTTTAAAAAAATGTCCTTTCAGGTGAGGAAGGAAGCATATTTCAGAAGATTGTGGTTTTCACTTCACATAAAATAGACAGTGCAGCTTCTAGCCGCTCACTGACAAAAGAAATCCACAGGCCCTGTTCTTAAGCACATGCACGCCCACTCATGCACAGACCGCTTGTACAAACAGTCTGTGAGGCGTCTCCCTTGGTATTGGATGAGCTCTCCAAGAACTGCCACCTCCACATGGCTCATCTTCAGATCATCAACACCTCATTGTGGGGGGTTTTATTACCCTCTGGATTGTCTGTATCTCACTCTCTGAGTAGCACAACGCCCCACAAATCCTCCTTGTTTACTTGCTCGTCAGTTACAGCATTCATTTAGTTTGGATGCTCGTACTATCAACTGCTGCGCTTGGATTTCCTGTAGCCATGTGATGGTCCCACCCTTTACTCCCGCTTCCAAATTCCCCACCTTTCTTGTTCCAGCTCAATAAGCAAACAAACCCATTTCCTCTTGACACTCAGCTTCGTTGCGGTGATTTGCTGTGCTTGTCAGGTCGAATATTGAGCAACATTGTGGCCCCTGTCAGCAAAAGGAAGGCATAGGAAGCCAGAGGGGCAACGCTATTTGTGTGCAGGGGCAGATTACGCCCCCCTACACACACACACACACAAACAACCAGACACACACACGCACACTCTCTCTCTCTCTCTCTCTCTCTCTCTCTCTCTCTCTCTCTCTCGCTCTCTCTCTCTCTCTCTCTCTTGCTCTCTCCCTCTCTCTCTCTCTCTCTCTCTCTCTCTCTCTCTCTATTCTGCCTTTCTTCATTGTCTGGGATACAACTACTAATCCATACCAGGATGACACCAACTACTGTTGGTAAAACTGAGAATTACACGATATTCATACACACACACACACACACACACACACACACACACACACACACACACACACACACACACACACACACACACACACACACACACATGCTCTATCCATGCTTGTCTTATCGCCTGGACAATGTCCAACACAATTTTCTTGATTAAACTTGGGGTCAGGAGGGAGGACAGCAAGCTGGGTTTCCCCGTGAATGTTTATCAAGGTGACATTGTTTACATTTCTCTGTAAAAACAGGAACATATGCTCGAGGTTTCAGAGCTGGCTTTTCTCTTACAGTGCTCATTACCATGGAATGTTTTCACGTTTGTCTGCATCCTTCGCTGTTCTGAATGCAGCTCCTGTAGATCTTTTTATGTCTGTTTCTGGATGCACAACGCCATCCCACAGTTGACACTCCTCGAAGAGATCATTCCACCTGTGGAAAAACAAAAGAGCTCACTCGGGTAAAAGATATTTTAAATGTAGATGACGTTTTGGCAGAAGCGTAGAAAGGCCACCATCACGCCTATCCTCCACCTTCCTGATTACACCCTGCTGAGCTGCAGTTGGCTATTGTAATCTGCAGCGCAGCAGGTGCTTTAACCCTCACTGACACAGGTAGAGACGGTTGTACACACATCGCTACGCAGTTTGCTCTTGGACATGATACTTTCAGGTGCTGAAATTAGGCTTGCACACCATGCACACTGTTTGCTATATCCCGCGTAATGAGATGCAAATAATCATGCATGGGGAATTGAGGCCCCCAGGAGAGGATGCAGGGGGAAGGGATGTGACACATGTGCTTGCATGGTTGGGCATTCTTAGTTAAACCCAGCAGACAAACAGATTTCACGGCAGGGAGCAACATGGTGTGTCAAAGGTGCCATGCCGAAAATGGGATCCCACTCCACTGGTGAAGAAATAGGAAGGCATGATGACACTTTGTAATTTCCACACCTTACAGCATTATACTGAAGACTGGGGGGTCGCTGGTGCGGAGATTCCAGGAGGTTGTGTAAGAAACTAATAAAAAAAAACTATATAAAAACTATAAAATAAATGCTCTGGACTAAGGCTGGACCATATAGGAAAAAAGTATATCAATAACATTTTTTTTAATATTGATCAATATCGATAATTATTGAAAAATATTTATAAAATTGTAGAACAAATATTTTGCATGCAGCCCTGGCCATTTTATTTTTGGCGTTTTTATTTTTTCTCTGCCTCTTCTCTCTGAGACATCTTGCTGCCTCATGCTCTGTTTTGGTGTGAGCTTTGATAGGTTAGCAGTAAATAGTGGGTCTAGTATGCTGCTATCTGATAGGTTATAATGAAAAATGAAACTGTTTTATTGAAGTTTTTTTAATGGGCCACATGTCTATCGATAGATATATTGAACTATTGAATTATCTTCCAGCCCTACTCTGGACAAATTTGGCCTGTTTAGTACATATAATTTAGTACTTGTTTGTTATATCTATAGATTTTTGTTCTACTCAGATCTGCCAATACTTATTTTAATCGATTCTGATTTATCTAAAAAGAAAAATACTTTAATTAAAAAATACAAAATTTTCTCTGATATCTGATCAACATAAATTCTGATTCTTGATTGGCCATTCAGCACTTTAGCTTTTTATGCTGATTATGGTCTGAATTTGATAACCGCCTAATATTTTGGTGCATATCTAATATTTATTCATGGAATAACATTTTTTGAAAATACTAGAAACGCACTGATCGGATGGAAATTTGACATTGTTGTCTAAGATCATTTGGAGCCATGGTCCTGTGGTCATCAGCGGTGCTGCAGTTCAAACCATTTGGCTTTTTTTTTTTTAGGATGATTACATTTTACTTTGGAAAACAAGGTAACCAACCAATCCAAGTGAGATTTTTTTGTCACTCAAGTGAGTCATGAGTTTAAAACTGTATAGTCATTCATTCAAAGCCATAGGTCTTTCAGACTTTTCAGATTTCCCTAATTGTCACTGAAAACAGAAATGCACCATCCAGACTGTCATCATTCACTCTAAGCCTTGGCACTGACACCTTCAAACCCCAGCTTGTTGTGTACACAGTGACGTTAGATCTCTGGCTAACAAGTTAACTTCATCTAATCTCGCAGACAGTGGCTGTAAACGGACTGACAGGGCCTTTGGCTGGCTGTGTCACCCACCGTCTCGCATGCACAGACACTGGCAGCTCGGCGCTCTGGGACCCGCTGCAGCAACAGACAGTGCCTTCATGGGGATGAGATGTGGCATGCTGTTTCTACCATAATCTTGTCGGGGGTTCCAAAATACCCCCTACCAGCCTAGCAGACATGCACCATAATTTTGCATTTAGACCACTGAACAGCTTGTCTGCAGAGGAATATCTGATCAAAACTCCTGCTGATTTTATTCCCCGTTTATGTTTGTTGTTTGTTTTTTGTGAATGTATATTTTTTAAATTCACACTTTGTTGGTAACAGTTGTGTCTGATTTGTTAGAAATGTTCAAAGCATGATTATGACTTCTTGTCAGCAACACAAAAGTAATATTAATTTAATGATGGCTTCCTTCCAACTAAAATCAGAAGAAAGCAGTGTTCTTTAAGTGTTTTTTCAAGATTAGACTAGTCTGTTTTCTTTATTGTTGTATGAAAATTATGCACTCTTTTACCATTAAAGCTGCCTTTCCTTACTGACCTTGATATCAATCAAATTTATGCAGAAAAGATGTCCCCAGCTACACGTAACCACGGAAATTGCCAAACCACTCTTAGATGTCTTGGGTAATTGAAAATGTAACAAGTGTAGTCATAAATCATAAAGACGTAAAACTGCACCATATGCTGGATTGTTATTCATTATAAAGTCTTATTTGATAAAGAGGGGAGTACCCAGGGTCCCACGGGGCAAACGTTACTCAGGAGTTTGGACATTTGACTCCATCTGAGCGGTGTCGGGGGAATTTTTCAGAGTTTTGATAGCACCATTGAATATAGATGAGATGTATATAGTGCTGTTTATCCCTCTTGAAAGTAATTTTTATTTTTTTTAACTCTGTTTTTGATTAGCTTAGGGAGGAGTAGAGTCTCACAGCTTGTTTTGTTTTGCATTCCTGAAATATTTGTGTTTAAATTAATGCTGAACATTTCAAAACGCTCCTGCGTGTGGGTGGGTGTGTGGATTTAGTGAATCGCGTTAGCTCCTGAACCCTTATAGTCGTTGTGTTGTTTTTCCATACCTGTTGTGTTACCTGTGTGCGAAAATGCCTCAAATTATTATGCAAGTCTTTGTCTTTCTACGTGCTTTGGCTTGTCGGTGAAGCAAAAAGTGAAAGAGACTCAGTGACTGGGAAAGAGCTACTCAGTCTTTATTCTAACCACCCCCTTGAAATTTATGGCTTTTGGAGAGAGATCTGTCTCACAACAGGCCTGTAATTAAGTTCAGAAAAACTCCTCGCTCTCTTCTTCTTTTCTTTTTTTTGATGGGAAGTACTCAATTGGAGAAAAGGGTTTTTTCATCTCTGCCGTCTGCTCTTTCTTATAACTTCTACAGCTTTATCCCTGAACCCACAATAATACACACATACACACACACACACACACACACACACACACACACCAAACTCAATTGTTTTCCGTACTCTAGTTCCTTTATGTAGATTATCAGGGCCTGCCCTTAGGCATCTGGATCACTCTTGTAGCAACTCATACCATCACTGTTTTGGTCACATACCATTACACCATAGACAGATATTGAGCCCTATTGATTGATCTAAATTATGGTCTGACTGCCTTTTATGTCTAAATTTGACAGTTGGTCAATGTCTCCATCAATAACCTCTTTCTACAAAAACCCTGCAGCTCATGAGCTACAGCTCTCAGGTCCTTGGGTTCATGAATAATTCAATGGTTTGGTCCATTGATGCCCATTTATATTTCTCTGAACTGTTCGACTCCAGTTATTTGTAAAGATGGTACGTTGCTCTTAAACTTCATACTTATAAGCATGCTCAAATTCTATAATTTATCATCAAACTATATTAATTAAAATATCAATAGAATGTTTAGGTCTAATATGGACTTATGTGCAAAAGAGCATAATTAATGTTCATGATGTAAACCAGTGGTTTTGTCTGATTTAGCATTTTTACACATATACATGTTTGTTATAGTTATTTTATGATTTCATGTAATATCAAATAGTTTCAGTCTTGACATTTCAATTTAATATGTTCATTTAGTGAAATGTTTACTGATCAGTTATCTGGGTTCATCTCTGTGGTTTCTGTCAAATGAAGCCATTGTTTGTTTTGTTTTAATTTGCATCTCTACACACCTTTTCCCCCAGCTGATCTGACTTTTCCCCAAACTAATAAAAGGTCATTCAGGAGGCGTTCATAGATTTTGAACCGAACAATTCTAGCGGCTCTATGAGGCTTTCGAGGAAGTTCGTAATCGCTTGTTTTTGTACCACGAGTTTGTTAAGGTGCTATCATGGCCATTGAGCAGGTGGTAGATGAAGAAAAGTTCTTGTATCTTCAAAACAGACTTCATTAATTTATTAACCCTCCCATCTCAGCGCCTTCTCTCAATTTAAACAGGAAAGGACAACGTTCCAGTCATTTAAGTTATTGTGAATCCTCCATTAATACAAACTAACTCACAAATCATCCTCCTTTACTCCTGAGAAAAGCTAGAATTTTTGTTGATCTGTTTCACATTTGAGATGATTTGATCATGTGAATAGGGCAAACAAAGACCCAAATGACCCTCAGGGAAAAGGAGAATTTATTTGTGAGTTGGCCTGCATTACATTCACTAATATTTTAAAGCCTGGAACTCTGCATGTTTCTGTTTCCGTAGAAAAAGCTCATCAGAGGAGTAGGGCTGGGCAAAACGATTATTTTTGTAATCGATTAATCTAGCGATTATTTTTTTGATGCATCGATTAATCTAACGATTAATTTGTTAATTTGATTATATTTTGATTAGATTAAATTATTGATTATTTCCCAATTATTTGACTTGTATAAAAGTTTGATTATTACTAATTTATGTATCTCAATGAAATAAACGCAAATTTCTTCATTTGAACACATTTTAATAAAATAAATTCTAAAATAAAGTTGTTGCAATAGTAGTACAATCTTATGTTAGAGATAACATTTAACAAAAACTTAAATGTTGTGCAAAATATTCATATAAATCAAGGAAATTTTATAACAAAAAATATATAAATAGCAGCAATGGCGTCTTTTAACAAATAAAATCTAACATTCACTTCGCTTTCTGCAAAAAAGTGTTGTTCATTTTCAAAATAAAATCAATTTTGCCTTTTCTTTTGTTCATCACATGAAGTAGTTATGCATTGTTGTTTTAATAAAAAAAATCCAAAATAAAATAGTAGTACAATCTTATTTTAGAGGTAGCATTTAACAAGAAATTAAATGTTGTGCAAAACAACAAAAAATAAATAAACAGCAGCAATGGTGTCTTTGAACAAAAAAAATATAACATTCACTTTGCTCTCTGCAAAAAAAGTGCTCTTTAAAAAAATAACATCCATTTTGCTGCCTTCTCTCTTGTTTCTGTGTGTGTGTGTGTGTGTGTGTGTGTGTGTGTGTGTGTGTGTGTGTGTGTGTGTGTGTGTGTGTGTGTGTGTGTGTGTGTCCAATCATATTCATCACATGAAGCAGTTATGCATTGGTGTGAAGGAATGTTAGCATTTCTACATGCTCAGCAGTCAGGCTTGCCCTTTTTTTGGTGACAATGTTTCCAGCAACAGAAAAAAGCCTTTCAGAGGGTGTTGATGTGGCAGGTACAGCTAGATATGATTTGGCTAAAGTAGCCAGTGTGGGGAATCTTGTAGCATTATTCTTCCACCATGTAAGGGGGTCATTATCCCTTGGAATAGGTGCTTCCCCAAAGTACAACAGTACTTCTTTCCTCACTGTCTCATTTTCTCCGTCCCCACCCTGGTCAATGTTTTCATTACAATCTTCCTCCTCAGAATCTGTACCCAACAAAGTGTCCAACACAGACCTCTTCTTTGTTGGGGGACTTGCTGAGGCTTCCTGCCCCACAGTTGCCTGCTGAAGCTGTGATCTCTGCTCCCTTTTGAGGTCAAGTGCATCCTTCTGTACTCTTACTTGCAGTTTCAGAGCATCCTCTGGAGAAAGAAATTTCAGTTTACGAAAACGTGGATCGAGGGCAGCAGCAATGAGTGACACATTTTTCCCATCTTCTTGAAATGCAGATACCTCTGGCTGCCACCTTGACATGATTTCCTCTTCTGCACTGTTCTGGAAAATGTTCACTGCAGCAGAATCGAAGGATTTGTTTTGAGTGGATTTCAGAAGACCCTTCAGCAGTGGGGGGAGAACAGAGGCTGTGACATAAGATTGTCCACTAAGAACATTAGTGGCTTGCTC
Source organism: Nothobranchius furzeri (assembly GCF_043380555.1). NCBI lineage: Eukaryota > Metazoa > Chordata > Actinopteri > Cyprinodontiformes > Nothobranchiidae > Nothobranchius > Nothobranchius furzeri. Next base: position 45,993,774 of record NC_091749.1, read on the forward strand.
ATAAGGCTTGAGTACCTCCTTCAACTCACCCAGAAGAATCCACTGATCATTTTTCAGATCCAGGTACTGTTTCCCACGCGGTGTGACTTCTGGATCTGAAAGCGTCGCAACTACTGGCCATCTCTGTTCCAACAAACGTTCAATCATGTAGTATGAGCTGTTCCACCTGACAGCTACATCCTGGATTAGTTTATGCTCAGCTGTACCCATCTGTTTTTGCTTCTCCTTAAGCTTGATGGTAGCTGGCTCACTTTTCTTGATGTGCTTTACAAGGCCCCGTGCAGCTGATAGTGCCTTATCAATCTTGGGGTCTGTCAGTGCATGGTTTACAACCAGTTGCAGTGTATGCCCAGCACACCGATAGGATACCACTCCAAACTTCTCTTCCAGGATGTGGAGAGCTGCAACCATGTTACTTGCATTATCATGCACAATGGCAAGGACATTATGCAAGGAAATGTGGAATTTTTCTGCCACCTTCTCCACCCAGGAGGCAAGGTTTTCTGCAGTGTGGCGCTCTTCAACTGGGAGTGTTGTTAAATTGAAGGACAGAAGATCCCAATTGTCATTGATGAAATGACAAGTTACTCCTAAGTAGGATTCTGTGACTAGACTTGTCCAAGCATCAGTGGTAAAAGAAATTTTGGATGAGGCCTTTTTTAGTTCGCTCCTTAGTTTCTCAACTGAAGTTTGATATTTTCTCTCCATCATGCTTGTAAAATGGCGCCTAGAAGGCAGAGTGTAACCTGGTTGAAAAGTGGTCAGCATTTCTTTGAATCCTTTACCCTCAACCACAGCAAGTGGCCTCATGTCTTTCAGAATCATAGATAGGACGCTCTCAGTAAGTACAGCCACCTCCTGGGGGGTGCAGGGTGTTCTTCTCTGACAGAAGTCCACCAGACTTTTCTGTTTGTTCCTGAAAACATAAATCACACATACAACACAGATAAATTAAAATTATTACAAAAATATTTATGTAGAAAGCATAATATCAAAATAATAATTTGAAGATCTGTATTTCAGTGTTTTTTCAAAATATTTAATCTACAAGATTTGTTAAAAAAGAGGTTTTAACACAAAATGCTGCACATTTTTGTAGTCATTAGATGGTGCAACTTAGATCTATAAGATCAACAAGCTGGAGGAGCATGATGTATAAAAATAACGTTCAAACAGGATGAGGCATTAAACTTGACAATCAAGAGTCCGTTGTCATTTTGCTTTTGCAAGCACTTCAACAATATTGTAATAATGTCCACGACGGCTACATTTAGCAGGTGCTACGTTGTCTTTGTTAACATTTTTACTGCGGACAATTAGCACTGTCCCACATTTTCAGCTCTCGCTGATTCTCATAATCAGCACGTGTGCATTCCGACTCATTTGGCCATCATGAGCCACAAATAAAAACCAACAAACAGATAACAGCTGCTGCTATATGTTACTGCTAAGCAGCGTGGCAGCAGTGGGTCTGCTTGTGTGTGTGAGTTAGTGCATGGCTACGTGGGGTGTTTGGATGTTATAAAACAGCGTTAGTAAAAAAAAAAAAAAAGTTGAAAACTTACGGTGTTTTTTCGTTTGCAGAAGCTGCTCCTGGATGCCTTCGTTTGAGGTGCTGGTGCATAGCCGTCGTGCTTTTATGATAGGCCATTTCCATTTTACAAAGCCGGCAAACGACTGAATCGCTTCCTTTTTTGTTAAAATAGTCCCATACTTTTGAACTGCGAGTTCGGGTTGAGTGATTTAAGTCGACCCCGCTCACGCTGCCACTACTCGCTGCTGCCATGTTTGTTTTTTGAACGTGATGACGCATCGACGCAAATTATATGCGTCGACGTATTTTACGTGTCGACGTAATCGATTACGTCGACGCGTCGTCCCAGCCCTACAGAGGAGATGGGGAACGTCTTTAAAAGTCCAAAAACGTGTTCCATAGTTGACGTCACTGGGCAAGTGCTTCTGGGTGCTAATGCAAGTCAAACGAACTGCATTTACCAATAGAAAACACAGATCATTTGGACATTGATTAAAAACAACCCAACAGATACAAAATGCTAACTTTTATGCTCAAAAAGCCTTTCCAGCTGTTTTATGTTGTTGCAGACCTTACCTGGCTTTGGAAAAAGGATAAAAAATGTTCCCTCTGACGTCCAATCTGGGTTTCTAGAGTCTGATTGGCATCTCCCCCAACAGCGGTGCATATGTCTTCCTGTTTGAACATCTTTAGTTGATGAAACTACAACTTTAAGACGAGTGGAGCGACTCAGACCCATAGGTGCCCTTGCAAAATACATGCTTGCTTGTCGAGGACTACATCCCATAATACATTTGGACGTTACATCACAATCTAATTTTAGCTAATTTAATTGGCATGTATTGGCTATAGCACCTTCTAGAGTCTTGGAACCCCCCAAGGTGCTTTACAACACAATCAGTTTTTCACACCCTGGTGGTGATGAGCTACATTGTAGCCACAGCTGCCCTGGGGCACATTGATAGAGACAAGGCTGCCATACACAGGCGCCACCAGTCCCTCCGACCACCACCAGCAGGCAAGGTGGGTTAAGTGTCTTGCCCAAGGACACAGCGACAGACTGAGTGGGGCTCGAACCTGCAACCTTCTGATTACGGGGCGAGCACGTAACTCCTGTGCCGCTGTCGCCCCATGTAGATTAAGCTGTTGCCCTTTATCGCTGAGAATGGTTTTCATAAATGTTTGAAGGTGTTATTTTGGCTTGCACTCCCTGAATGCTCATGTTGTTCCATCTAGTTGCAGTTGCTTTATTTCAACCAGTCAGCGTAAACCACACAGTTTGTGCAGTTCAGGAAATGATTTGCTTTATGAATTATTTGGAAAAATTCAAGTAAATCTCTGTTTTCTAATAGAAATTCGACACATAAAAGGGATTGTTTTCCAGTTGGAAGCTGACTTCCTCTGCATGTACACGGCTCAATCAAACTGGTATTGCATCCTTTAATAATTTGATTTTCTAATAGGATAAAGGGTCCCAGTTTATAGATCGACATGTAAGTGCGCTGTGAGAGTAAGCCTTTGTATGAATGTGGGCTTTCCATTTTAATTTTTACCTAAGCACAAACATCTTATTGAAGCCCTACAGTCTTTACGCTGAAGCCCTGATGGAGAGGAAATGGTTAAAGCTGCTTATGGGCTGAGCGTTTTGTCTGGCATGGTGGACCTACACAGCCAGTCAACTGAAACAGGACTAGCCCAGTGACTGAGCCCAGCTGGCTGCCTTCCAGGAGCTCCCCATGCAGCAGACAATACCCACCTGTGTTGGAGGAGGGGGCTGGCGGTGTGTGTGACTGACTGAAGGCACACACATGCACACACACACCGAGCCAGTTATTTTGTGCTCAAACAGGCAGCGTTTGGCTCCACCTCCTTCATCCTCCACTCTGTCCTGTAGCTCTCCAAATGTCTATCAACAGGCTCCAGCTCTTGTTTTTGACTCATTGTGCAGAACGCTGATGTTTGAAAGCAAACTCTGAGATGGAAATCAAAACCGGGGTTTGAGATGACAAGAGCTTACAAACGGACAGAGGGTCTTTTGGCTGCTTGAACACGTGTGTCCGTTCGAAGGACACCCCCAGTTAAATTCCAGCTACCCCTTCACGTGTTGTAGGCTAGAGGGGTAAGGGGAGGGAGCTGAGGGGGTCCCAAGGGGTCTTTTCTCTCTGGTTAGTGCAGAGAGGCTGCTACTGCCAGAAAGTTGCTATGGCAACCCTATCTGATTCCTACAACAATACCAGAGCACCGTTTCCCCCATTCTACTTCCCCACCTCCCTTTCAGAGCTACACATTCACATGCATGCTCAGTTGTGCAAACTTACAAACGAAGCCTGTGTGAATGGCCAATTACATCAGGGATTGTGTTTTTAAAGGAGGCTGATGATGCCCGTGTGGATTAAAGGCAAGTCTAGTTTAATTAAAGCACTGCCTTCAAGTTAATTTAAACCTCATAATTGCACTATTACAAATCATTAAGTCCACTATTAATAAAATGCAATAAACATGTGAAAAAGTAAGTTAAATAGTGCTTTCTTTTGTAAATAATGGATACACTAGGGGCTTGGTAATCACAGAAATGATCCCAGTTGCATTTCCTTGTGAAATTAAATGGTGATGAAATTTCCCTTACAATATGTAACACTGTTTTATTATTTTGATTCTCATTTTTTTAGGCTGTCATTGGCCTACAGACCGAATCCATCAACAGCAGGTGCAGAAATAGGGGGTGATGTTGGTGGCTATGATCATCACAGCCTAATTTCTGACCAACTTTATGGTTTTCCTGCGTGAGCAGTTATGAAGCCATTCAGAGGGCTAGTCATGTTCCCATAAAACTGCCATTAGAATCACTAACTAACTAATTAGTTGGCTAACGAGCCAGCCAGCTAAATGTTATTTTAGAAAAGTAATTTTTAATAGAAGGCTTTTTACATTTCCCAGCCTTTTTATATTGTCGTCGTCATCGTCTTCCTCCGCTTATCCGTGTCCGGATCGCTGGGGCAGCATCCCAAATAGCGAGCTCCTGACCGTCCTCTCCCCAGCCACCTCCACCAGCTCCTGCGGCAGGAACCCAAGGCGTTCCTGGACCAGATTGGAGATGTAACCTCTCCAACATGTCCTGGGTCAACCCGGGGGCCTCCTGCCGGCAGGACATGCCCGAAACACCTCCCCAGGGAGGTGTCCAGGAGGCATCCTGACCAGATGCCCAAACCACCTCAACTGACTCCTTTCGGTCCAAAGGAGCAGCGGTTCTACTCCGAGTCCCTCCAGAATGTCCGAGCTCCTCACCCTATCTCTAAGGCTGAGCCCAGCCACCTTACGGAGGAAACTAATTTCGGCCGCTTGTATTGGCGATCTCGTTCTTTTGGGCATTACCCAAAGCTCCTGACCATCGGTGAGGATTGGAACGTAAATCTACCGGTAAATCGAGAGCCTGGCTTTCTGGCTCAGCTCCCGCTTCACCACGACAGATCGGCTCTGCGCCTAGAAATTCTGTCCATAAAGATTATGAACAGAACCGATGACAAAGGGCAGCCCTGGCGGAGTCCAACCTTCACCGGGAACAGGTTGGACTTACTACCGGCTATGCGGGCCAAACTCATGCTCCTCTGGTAAAGCTCCCTTAACAAAAGGCCACCCACCCCATACTCCTGGAGCGTCCCCCACAGGGTGCCCCTGGGGACACGGTCATAAGCCTTCTCCAAATCCACAAAACACATGTGGATTGGTTGGGCAAACTCCCATGCCCTTCCATCACCCTTGCAAGGGTATAGAGCTGGTCCACAGTTCCATGGCCAGGACGAAAACCACATTGCTCCTCCTCAATCTGAGATTCAACTATCGATCGGACCCTCCTCTCCAGTACCTTGGAGTAGATCTTTCCAGGGAGGCTGAGAAGTGTGATCCCCCTATAGTTGAAACACACCCTCCGGTCACCCTTCTTAAAGATGGGGACCACCACCCCGGTCTGCTGCTCCACAGGAACTGCCCCCGATGACCATGCAATGTTGCAGGGACGTGTCAACCACGACAGCCCTACCACGTCCATAGCCTTGAGATATCCAGGATGAATCTCATCCACCCCCGGGGCTCTGCCGCTGCGTAGTTGTTTGACTTCTTCAGCAACTTCTGCCCCAGAAATTGGAACCTCTTTGGCGCCAATCGATAGTCTTTCTCCATGGCCTCACCAAACTCCTCCCATACCCGAGATTTTGCCTCGGCAACTGCCTCTGCTGCACCTCACTTGGCTATCCGGTACCCGTCTGCTGCCTCCGGAGACCCACAGACCAGCCACCCCCTGTAGGCCTCCTTCTTCAGCCTGAAGGCTCCCCGAACCTTTGGTGTCTACCAGCGGGTATGGGGTTGCCACCACGACTGGCACCGGCCACCTTGCGACCACAGCTAGCAACAGCCGCCTCAACAATCACAGAGCGTAACAAGGCCCATTCGGAGTCAATGTCCCCCACTGCTCTCGGGACACGGTCAAAGCTCTGCCGGAGGTGGGAGTTGAAGACCGTCTTGACAGGTTCTTCTGCCAAGCATTCCCAGCAGACCCTCACTATGCTTTTTGGTCTGCCGGGTCTACACGACATCTTCCCCTGCCATCTGATCCAACTCGCCACCAGGTGGTGATCAGTTGACAGCTCCGCTCCTCTCTTCACTTGGGTGTCCAAAACATACGGCCGCAGGTCAAAGTCTATCATCGACCTGCAACCTAGGCTGCCCTGGTACCAAGTGTACCGATGGGCATCCTTATGTTCGAACATGGTGTTATGGCCAAACTGCGGCTTGCACAGAAGTCCAATAACGAAACACCACTCGAGTTCAGATCAGGCAGGCCGTTCCTCCCAATCACACCCCTCCAGGTCATGCTGTCATTGCCCACGTGAGCATTGAAGTCTCCCAGCAGGACAATGGAGTCCCCTGATGGAGCACTATCTAGCACTCGTCCCAGGCACTCCAAAAAGGGTGGGTAATCTGAACTGATATTTGGCGCATAAGCACAAACAACAGTCAGGACTCGTTCCCCGACCCGAAGGCGCAGGGAAGCTACCCTCTCGTCCCCCAGGGTAAACCCCAACACACAGGCAGAGAGTCTTGGGGCTAACAAAAAGCCAACCCCAGCCCTCCGCCTCTCACCCGTAGCAACTCCAGCAAAGGAGAGTGTCCAGCCCCTCTCAAGGACTTGGGTTCCAGAGCCAATGCTATGTGTCGAGGTGAGTCCGACTATATCTAGCCGGTGCCGCTCAACCTCTGCTACAAGCTCCTGCTCCTCCCCCGCCAGCGAGGTGACTTTCCATGTCCCAATAACCAGTTTCCTTGTCCGGGGATCGGACCTCCAATGCTCCTGCCTCGGTCTGCCACCCAATCCACACTGCACCGGACCCTTCATATTCCTCCTGCGGGTGGTGGGTCCACAGTTGGATGAGCCCATGTATCCGGTTTGGGCTGGGCCCGGCCACCAGGCACTCGCTCACGGACCCCAACCCTAGGCCTGGCTCCAGGGTGGGACCCCGGTAACCATCCGGGCCGGGTACTCCGACTCTTTGTTTTTACATCCATGAAAGATCTTCTGAACCATTCTTTCTCTCACCCTTCACCTCAGACCCATTTGTCATGGGAGACCCTACCAGGGGCACAAAGTGCCTCAGACAACATAGCTCCTAGGATCATTAGGGCACTCAAACTCCTCCACCACGATAAGGTGACGGTTCAAGGAGGACATATTGTAACACTTTCAAGTTACTTTAATTTTATTGTATTTTAATTTGTTCCTGAGTACACCCAACACAGGAAATTATTTTTGCTTGATGCTTCTTGTCAGTAATTCTATGTGTTTGAAAACCTGAGTGGTCAGCTTTACTACGATGTTAAAACATGTAAGGACCATGCACATGGGGAAAGAACAGTGTAGTAAAATATGTTGGTAACACTGTGCTGGTGAAGATTCTCAATCATCCAAGTTATGGTAATCATAAACGGGTTCAAATGAAGGCAACTGGACTTCTTTGGTTTCTCGAAGACATTTCAATTCTCATCTGAGGAGCTTTGTCAATTCTTATATTTTTAAATTTAAAATTTTGTCAATTCTACCCCGTGAAGAGTTGTTAGCCTCTATTGTGTGGGAGTCATAGTGTTGTAAGCAACAATCGTAAAGAAGCCAAGTCAAGTTACCTTCATTCAAACCCCTTTGGATGTTCGTAACACCCCCAAACTTATTTTTGAAATCCTCTGGAAAATTCTTTTGTTGGTGTTCACTCTTGTTTAGGAGCTTCAAGTCACTGGTACCTGACTGGTAGCTCCTGGACAGCTTGGATATGCTGTACGCTGTGGGTCTCCAACCTTGGTCCTTGAGGGTCACTATCCAGCATATCCAGCAACATCAAATGCGGAGAACAAATTTTACACACCAGTGTGATGGTTAATGGGACTTGAATGTTAAAATGTGACCAGACTAGTGACCAGCATGAGAAGGAGCCAGCTGTTGTAACTCTGTGTGGGTCTTCCACACACTACTGAGGTGAAAACAAACAGGATAACATTATTGGAGGTTTTGTCACATTTTTTGTGACCTAGGCCTGTGTGTAGTGCTGTAACACCACCATGCAAATACATTGAAACACAAAATAAGGCACAGTGGATGTATGCAAATCATATGTAGAGAAAAATACGAGATTGGTTGACTGCTAAAACGGACTTATAAAAATATACAATAAAAGGTACAGTAAAGGGTGAAATTGAAGACCATTTAAAATATACACATAATATTTTAAATAAATAAAAATGGGGCCAAATATACTTCATTTGGTGTTGAAGGACAGAGTTTAAAAAACTTTAAGAAAACCTTTAGAGGCCATGGCATTTTTTTGTAGAAACAATAAAAACCCTCTTCACATTTGCAAAATACTAACTTTCATTTATTTATTTATTTTATTTTTATTTTATTTATTTATTTATTTATTTTTCTTCATTTTTTTAACCGTGTCCTGTCTGGCTGTGAAGCAAGCAGAATTGATGTCTGAATGCTGGTAACAAGCCTTACAGATTTACTCTCAGGTGGAGCATCAAAGCGTCTGCTTTTAATGTCACGCCTGATACTTAAAACTTTATTGTTATTGTTTTTGAATGCTTTGTAATTCCGACCAGACACGGAGACAGAGGTGAAAGAGAAAGGAAAAGAAAAGGTGGGGAGAGAGAGGGGGGGGGGGGTGTTCCACAAAAATAAACAATAATGAACAAGAGTCTGCTTCTAGACCTGCAGAAAAAGACAAAAAAAAGCAAAAGGGCAAAAAAACGGGACACAACAACAATACAACAAGAACTAACTTTCATTTATAAAATCAGTGGTAACCAAGAGGTGGAAGATGCCCAATAAAACGAAAAACACGAAACATCCTAAAACTGCCTTCCAGACAGAAAACCTTAGGGTTTCTGTGCCTGTCCAAAAAGACTAATAGCCTCATATAAAGAATTTCTGACTCCACCCCTGCACCACAGTGATAAGAGAACTGTCATGCAAATACATTTTACATCTGACAGGAGTCGAGGGTTTTGGATGAATTACATCCGCGCATACTTGCCAGATCAACAATTCGACAAAGACCTATTGTGCAGCAGTGAGGCCGTTGTCTTTGTCTGGATAAATTAGCTTCATTCAGCAGCTTTTTATGGGCAACAAGCACAAGTTGGAAATGGCTGAGATATTCTCCCAGAAAAACACATCCTTGTCTGCTTGTATCATGGTTACTTATCTCTTCAACTAAAGGAGATGGGATATTTTTAGCTGCTGTGTTGTGATGCTGATGAGACTGTCACAGCAGGTGCTCAATCACAGACCAAGCTCTTACGCAGAACAAATAGTAATAAGGTCAGCATCATGTCCGATTGCATACCATCAGAGGGTTGGAAAGCATCTTTTTGTACCTGTTGTAGCAGACTGTACCAGGCATTCGACTGACAAAATAAATGTTTATTGTTGGGTGATACAGCCGGCAGAAAGATGTCAAGACAGGAAGCCAGTATTTTTAGATGATCGAGTTATTTGTTAGTGTGCATCTTTTGAAAAAAAAGATGAAAAATAGTTTTGCTGTTTCCTCAGACAGCTTGTGTACACTGTCGTTAAATCATTTTTTTCATTGCAAGACTGTGTGTACTTGTTCAAGGGTGTTTGTGTAGCTGTGATTCGCATGCTTTATTCATGGGTGGGTTGTAGATTAAAACCTTTGGCTTTTTACAGCACTGTTCATTATAGGCAAGCACACACATAAAATGCACAAATCCGAATTTAAACATGTTACAGTCCATGATTAGTATGTTTTTCTTCTAACAGCTGATGAAGCAGTGTTTGAAGTCTAAATCCCTTCCAGGTGTCTAAACTGATCCACACAAATTTGCTGCTAACTGCATGAATGAAGTTACTTCAGATGTTTTATTCTCTTAAGAGCTGATCAGACACATTTCTTTGCTTGCTCTATAAACAAAAAGATAATTATTAGACAGATTTTTGTTGTGATTATCATGATGAAAATCTTGAGCCTGTTAAACAGAAAGCACCAATGCCATATGCCCCTAACGTATCCAACGATGGGCTCAGTGCCTAGAAAGGGGCTGCAGGCAGGAAGTGCCATATTGGCCTCCAAGGACAGTGAGATCATTGGCTGGACCCCCAAGGTTTGGACACATGGCCCCAGACCAGCATTCATCCTTGATCTTCCTGCTGATCTCATGAACTGCATGCCTCTGAGAACCCTTTAGAAATCTTTTGCCCAGTCTTTTTTCTTTGACAGGTTTCCATTTTATTTGTGCAAAGCTAAATCTTGGACACAGGTAGGGATGGGTACCGAATTCGGTACTTTTTAAGGTACCGACCGAATTCCATAGTACCGACCGAGCACCGATTCACGTCATTTCAAACGGTGCCTCGTTTCGGTACCCGTCCTTCATAACGAGAACTTGCCAAGACAGCTGCGCATGCGCAGGAGCGTTTTGTCATCGCTTGCTGTGAACCAGTTGTAAACAGAGCAGCATGGTAGAGAGAACACACACTAAAGCTTGGGTCCACTTCACTAAATGTGATGGGTAACTGGATGATGAAACCAGCGACAACTATCTAAGTGAGACATCCTCATCTTAATCTGCTCCGGTAGGTAAATATAATTAGCTTGATATATTAGCTTCCGTTTCGCTAATGGTGCGTTCGCTTTCTCCTCGGAACTCCGAATTTCCGACTAGAACAACATGAACGCGCTCTAAAGTTTGGCTTCACTTTACTAAATGTGACGGGTGAAGACGAAACCAGTGACGATCTAAGTGTGAGGCATCATCGTTTTAATCTGCTCCAGCAGCTAAATAAACTGTTTAAGATAACGTTAGCTTGATATGTTAGCTTCCATTGCCACCATTGTTATCAGCTAATGGTGCGTTCGCTTTCTCCTCGGAAATTCTAACTTCCCAGTAGGAAAAATCAAATGAAAAAAGATGGCAAAAGGAATGAAGACACAGGAAATTTAGTTCACAGTAAAGATGTTTGCTTCAGTTTAATTATCAGCTTATAAAACTACAAGGGCGATGTTAAAATACAAACAGTTGTATGTTATTTATCGTGATATTTATCAAATATTGTTATATATTGAGAAAAATATATATTTAATTATAAAAGAGAATTAAAATAATAAACACTCAAAAGTATCGAAAATTGGTACCGTTAAGTACCGGTATCGATTCGTAGGTACCGGTAATTAGTACCGGATCGATTCAAATGTCAAAGGTACCCATCCCTAGACACAGATGATATCAGTCACAGAAACCCCTGGGGGTTTTTGAAGACAGCAGCAGCTAAGATAAAGGTTGTTTGATCCTAATTATGTGTTTGGACTGACATCAGTGTGTACCACCTATAAAGTATTGTCTTATGGCCTTGTTGGTCAAGTTGGGCCCTTTAATATAATTGTTTTGTTTTGGGTTTGGTCTTTGGTATGGGATTGAACTTTCCAATGAATGGACGACCACTCACACCACTCAGTCACGGTCGCCATTACAAAGTTTCCTCAGTATCACAGACACAGACACATTAATTTTGCACACTCAGTTTTTGGTGTTGTCTACACACAGAAAGATCCAGGACTATTTATCACCTCTGCTTTTCAACATCATAGCCATTCCTCTATCTTACTAAAATTGAAAACAAACAGAGGCTCTTGTAATGATCAGGAAGCCCAATGCTAATGGACAATTACATTATTCATTCTGGGCTTTCATATACATTATAAAACTGTGATGATGCACAGTTACCGGTGTCCCTATAATAGACTGAGCATCAGAGCAAAACATTTAGCCTAAAAGGTGAATAAGTACATTTGACTGAGTATGTGGCGTGATTTAAGTAGAGTTGGAAGCTAGAGATTAGCTCTTTGTGCCCTACTCTTTGCTTTCTGCAGGTTTTATTGATATGTTTTGCTGTTTTTTCTGAAAAGATTTGGTGCACAGGGTGATGACAATAATGGCTTTGCTTCTTTTAGGGAAGGTTTCCACCCCCCCCCCCCCCCCCCCCCCCCCGCAGGATGGCTGTCCCATTACCTCTTTTGTGCTGTCTCTGCTCATGACAAGGAATCAAATAGATGTGGATAAAAGTACATAGTCCCTTTGCCCCTACAGCACATCTTACAACACTTACACACACACACACACACACACACACACACACACACTGCTTTGCTAAATTACTCTCATAGTTTCCCTCTGCTCTAAAGTGCCAGAGCCTGAGAGCTTGAACAAAGGAGACTTGGACTCCCACCACCCATCAGAGGTGGAACTGGAGTCAGCCCAGAGTCCTGTCAGGAGTCAAATGAAGTCATTAAAATCCCAGTTTCCATCGCTCTGACATTCACGTATTTCTTAGTGTGCAGCTTGGAGTTCTCGCCTGCACAGAAAATGTAACTCTTGTCATAACTCACTGCTGCTTATTTAAATATCCATATGTCCAGTATCTCTTTTATATTTATTCTGTCTCCTGTGTTGTCTATTTCTCCCATGCAATTTAGTCATTTGCAAGATTGTTAGATGGATTTGTTATCCAGCAATAGGTCTGGTAGAGTGTAGACGCTAACAGAAGCTTGCTGGGTAAAATTAACTGGCAGCTCGTGGTGTCTCCTAATTTCTCTCTAAACTTCAAGCCTTGATGTGTTTGTTTGCTTTTGATTTAGTTTAAGTAACACAAACCTGCCGCAGTGTGTGAAGCTGTTACGTGCCTGTAAAGATTATTGTGTTTTATGTTGTGAGCCAGTTCCAATGGGCATTGCGCGACTCGTATCGCTGCAGCACAGCTGGTCTCAAGCGTTCCGCCCGGCTCTCCTGCAGAACTCCCATTTATTCACACAGCCTTTTGTAAAGTACTGCCTTGAAATTCTCAACCCAGTTGGTAGCACACAGCAGGTGGATGTACATCTGTATTGTGTTCATATACAGTGTGTATAATAAAATGCCTGGAGAGTACAAGTAAATCCACAGTAATCATGTCAGCACAGCTGACATCAGCTGTGGCCGATTAGCAGGTGAGTACTCCATCACAAGCCCCACAAGCATGTAAACAAGGGCTAAGGTGACCTTTACACTGTACACACTACCGCCCTGCCTTATTGTTAACCTGCAGCCTTCAAGGCCAGCATTAATAATTTAGTAAATCTGCCAGATATGATGGAGCAGACAAGGGAACCAAGTGGGAAACAGGCTCATTGTGAGAGGTTATTAAATATGAAAGCTGTTATTTTAGTTTTCCCGGAGGTTAAAAACTCTGTCACCAGAGCACGGCTTTTCTTAAGAAGATAAAGGTCAAAACTTCAATTAAGAAGTAGTAGATGAAAGTCAAGATCAATCTGGACTTATTTGTTCTCTAAGAAATGTAAATGCAATAGATTTGATAAGTTTATGTGGCAAAGACATGCACATAAATACACTCAACAACAAGCATTCCTTCTAAGGCATGGACCGATTTGAAATCTTTGGGCCGATACAAATATCCGATATTAATATCACTATTATGGCTGATAACTGATATTTGCCGTTACCGATACACTGACATTAATGCTCCGGAAATCAGCAGAGTTTGTACAGAATAAAAATGATTAAAACTGAATTTATGGTATTATGCACACACATTTACACATCTGAAATGATTCCAATCACTGTCACATGACTAAACAAATTCTCCAAAATTGTACTAATTTGTTGATTAAATTTTATTAATCATCTTTAGAGTGTGACTATAACCCTTTGAACATCTTAGGTGTGTTCTTGCTGTGTATTAGTTCCAATTCCATGCTGTCGTTCTTTTTAAAACACAGAAACGGTTTCGTTACCTGTGTTGTCGCTACGTTTTGCCGGCGGCTGCAGGCTTCCTCAGGCTGACGCTGATGGTGGCGCGTCACTTCCTTCTCCGTTTATCCGCGGGCAGCAGATAGGGACGACGGCGTGTACACGTTGGACCGTGCATGGGACTGCATCGTCGGAGAGGGGAGAGCGGGCAGCAGAGGGCGACAACGTCCTCTGCTGCCCGCGGATAAACGGAGAAGGAAGTGACGCGCCACCATCAGCGTCAGCCTGAGGAAGCCTGCAGCCGCCGGCGAAACGTAGCGACAACACAGGTAACGAAACCGTTTCTGTGTTTTAAAAAGAACGACAGCATGGAATGCGACTATAACCCGTCGTCCTGTTGTTTATAGGATACAGACACAACATTGCACAGGCAAAACCAATATTGGCTGGTGGCGGGTTATTAAAAAAACTTCTTTTTATAGGTGTTTGTATCAAAAGTGCTTCTTGTACCTTAGAAAAAACCTTGTGAATTTAAGTGAAGCAATTAATAATCCCAGTTAAAAACTACATGGATATATTTTTGTTGCAGAATTAAACATAATTTAGCAGTTTTATTTCAAAAAAGGTTTTTAGCATTGAATTTTAAATGACTGGGTAGTTTGTTCCTAAAGTTTTCACCTTGAGCAAAGATTTAAAAAGTATTATTATGTTGCATGTAGTAGCAGTATAATCCCTATTAATATGTTTAATTTGCTGCCTGTTTGCACTGGCTGAAGCTGCTCACTCTGTTCCTGATTTGCATCGCTGAAATAAATATCTCCCAGCGGTGCTGACTAGTTAACCTCTGCCTGCCTGGCATAAATCCATGCATACACTCTTAAAAAAGTTGTCTGGCTAGAATGTCCACTTGTATATACATTTAAAGGGTGTGGCTGTGTGCTTCATGCAAAACCACACTGTCCTGCACATAGAAGCTTTTTTCTCATGAGGAAATGGGTTTTAAAGCCAGAGAGAGCCCCTCTGGTTGGTGCTGTTGCCTCAGTGTGGTGTTTGGGTAGGTCGGTGGGGTGTGCACGAAACCCTCAGGGGGAAGGACTGCACTGCACACAAATCATTGCTGTGCATCGGTCGCTGACACTCAGCCACTTATTTACTCAGCAGCTTGGCTTGACTTAGACACGGATATGCCGACACTCGCTTAAAGAAACATACCTCATTATACATCAGGACCAAGAAAAAAACATGATTGATAAACACTTGTTTAGGGACCAACGTGTTTTCATTTGTCAGCGCTGAGTGTCTCAGTGCCTCAAGCTCACTATTTGCCATTTATCATCAAAGTCTATTCTCAAACAAATTACCACAGTTGGTATGTGTGCAGCTTTCATTTGGCTGAGCAGTCTCAGTATTACAAAAACTGTTGTTTCAGCGATACGCCGACGACTAACACCTAGCCCTGAATTATTTATGACTGCTATATCATGTAAGCTGCATGGAGCATATTAAATACATAATCTTCTCATCTTTTATTGATGGTCTTTTGATACCAGGCGAGCTGATCATATTAGTATTAGGCTCTTATATATAGGCCAGTAGGCAGATTAGACTTCCATTTTTCAGTCTGTGGTGATGAAACTTCCTCACTTTCTTATGGATAATTCAGTTTGTTTCAGAAGACTGTTGGGTTTCGGGGGTGGGTGGTTTGGTGCGAAATACATTGTGTTTGCTTATGATGTACTGCAAACACTTCGACACAAGCTGGTTGAGCTCAGTGGTTGACTGTTTACACACCTTGGCTAACAGATAAAAAGGAATTTCTGCTTTGCTCTGATCAAATCTGCCAAAGGACAGGTCTCTGTCAAGTGCTTCTGGTCTTTGCTTCCTGTGCTTTTATTGTGAGAGCTGTAGATAGACGCAGACAAGAGGAGGTGGCTCCCTTTGATGGGCTCTGTCTCCCACCTTGTGGGTTCCCGTCTACACGCACAAGCACACACACGTGCTTACATGACACATTAGAGCCTCGATATAATCCGTCGGCATGCAGGAACTAGGATTCATCTACCTACCTCCACAAAGGCTGAGATGCACCAGCCTCTGCTCTGATGGGACCTCTTTGTGAGCCGAGCTCTGCCAAATTGATTCTGATTATATGGTGTAATTACAGCAAACAGATGAGCCACCACAGAGAAAACAAGTGGCTTTCATCCTATTAGTTTCATTTAGTAGTCCTGAAACAAAAACAAACTTAGCTCTACTCTTGTTGACTGAAGTTAAACTGTAAATCTGTCTTAATCAGCAACAACTAGTTTCTTTGACATAGCTGAAGTACATGATCAGTTGTTTACACCACCAAGAAAAGATGGGACAAATCCCATCTGAACTCACACATTTGAGTTAATTTTTACATTTAAATTATTCACAAAATCAACACTTTCTGCTTAATTCTACTTATTAAAAAAATAAGGTTGAAAACATTTTTGTGTAAATGTACTTAGAGACAATGCGTAGTTTTTACCATCAATCTTTGGAAATGTTCATTAAAGTGTTGTTGAAAATTATTTCAATGATTCACGGTTCAAGATTGTCGTTGCACAGGTGTACAACCACATTGACTTTGCAAAGACAGCTCACGTAAATGATGCCAAGTTGTTGAAAGATATTGGCGGCTTCATAACATATAACCATAAAAATCGGGTCAAAAATACATGGGAGCGGGTCTAAGCCTCTGGGCGACGTTATATTAGGTGCCATGTTTCTTTCTACATGAGCCCGTGAGGACAAAACACATTCACTGATTTGTAACAAATGGATACAAAACTTTTGCCATTTTGCCACAGAAACATTGTTGTTTTACACATTTACCTCTTCACTTGTTGCCAGTGCTGAAAGGGAGTCAGATGTTCTTGTCATTTTGCTGGAAGCTGTTCAACAGATGAACTAACAGTAGCACATTCTATGTTAAAGAGCAAGCCACCCCCAAATAAACTATGTTTTTCTGATAAACTATATAAATGCGTGTCTAATCATGCTGCAGACACGTGTAGTCAATAGTTTTGCACTTTAGTGCATTTTAGTTAAAATTTAAATTTTCTGCCTGAAACTGTCAGTGTTGTGCCGTTGTCAGGTAAAAACTCTTCACTGCATTTGAATTTAAATCTGCCACCGCTATTGGCTAAGAGGTATGCCAGGGGTGGACATTAACTTCAAAACCAACCGGCCAGCCGGGCCGGTAACTCTGAATATTTACCGGCCCCGCCAAGAATCTACCGGCCCCGCTGGTCAGCTGCCAAAATGAGTCAAAATAACAACTGAACCGTTTTAAATGTAATAAACCTTTATTTTGTACACATTCACAAACATAATAACGTATTCAAGTTTGAATTTGTTTGTTCCCTCAACAAAACACGATTTTGTCGTCGCATACTTACGGCATACAACGCAGTACATCACCAACGCCGCTTTGCTGTATTCGAGCCATTGACTGTACACATGTAGGGAAATGCAAGAGATTCAACTGGCATTGGTTCACACCATATTCTCTCTCTCTCTCTCTCTCTCTCTCTCTCTCTCTCTCTCTCTCTCTCTCTCTCTCTCTCTCTCTCTCTCTCTCTCTCTCTCTCTCTCTCTCTCTCTCTCTCACGTAGAGTAAAAGAGCTGAGGAAATGGAGGACACCAAGTAATTAAAAGAAAAACTACAGCTGAGCCGAGGCGCGTCTGATCTGAACTGAGGAGCGGCGAGCAGCGGCCGGACTTCGTGAGCGATTTGCTTCGGGCGCTTCCGCGGCCGGTGTGTCCCCGGCGTAAACGCCGGCTTTCAGACACTCCCCCTGCTGCTTCCGTCTGCTCTCGTCTGTTTTCCAGGCGAGCCGCTACTCAACTCAAATACGGCCATTCTCCGCGCCTCACGTCTTCTTTAAACCGCCAAGAATCATTCCACCTACGCACACGTTTCTCTGCTTCA
This sequence comes from Nothobranchius furzeri, assembly GCF_043380555.1. Taxonomy (NCBI): domain Eukaryota; kingdom Metazoa; phylum Chordata; class Actinopteri; order Cyprinodontiformes; family Nothobranchiidae; genus Nothobranchius; species Nothobranchius furzeri. The sequence continues at coordinate 46,011,575 of NC_091749.1, forward strand.
TACCGTTGCGAACTGTCTCGCTTCTCCTCACCAGTTTTAAAGCGTTTTGCCGGAGATTTCATCAAGAAATCCCATCCCTGTGGTGGCGCGATCTTCCTGCGTGCTTGCGTGTTTCTAGCGTGGTTCCACTTCGTCTTTAATAGTGAACTTATAGTTCACGTGACAATAACTAGAATGTGCAGTACGTGCACGAATCGTACAAGTGCAGTACGTGGCTAGAGGCGCGCAGGTTCACGCGCGCGAAACGAAAACGGCAGCTTCCTACAGGGCGGGGCCATGATGTAGGTGAAAGCCGGTGTGTAATTGACAAATAAAGCTTGGGCGCCACCCGGGCGGTAAGTCGTCAAGTATTTACCGCCCGATGATAAAATATAGCGCCATTGGCGCTCGGGCGCTTTAAAGGTCCACCCCTGGCTATGATGTAAACTGGTACATTATGATGTCACAATGTCGTGAGTGTGTGTATTTGTTAGTGGTTCCACCCTCTCGGTCTGCTAGGCAACCGCATTTGTTGCATTTTTCAAACATGAAGTGGGAGTGAAGTACGCTTCTTGTAAGAGGTGACTTGCTCTTTAAGGAAGATAAAATGTTATCGGGAAAGGGAGAGGGTTACGTGGTTAGCAGCAGTGTGCCAGCTGACGGCCCCCTCCATGAGGCCACCACAGCTATGGTAGCTTCTTCTGGGGAGAAAAACACTTAAAGAGAAAGCAATGTTAACAGCTGAAATAGGAAATAATACAATTAAGAAGAGTAGTGGCAGAATAAAGTAGTAGAATGTGGAAAGTTGTCCGTATGTACTCTAATACTCTAAGCCTATAGCAGCATAACAATAGAAATAACTCAGGATAACCTAGCCTTTTAGATGGATGGATGTGGGAGGCAGGGCATGGGAGAGCCGTCTATACAGACTTTACTTTAATTATGCCAAGTATCACTTTTTGTCATGTGCACTAAAAACCACATTAATGCTGTTTTTATATTTCAACTGGTGAGATTTGTTTTGACCCTGGTGTCATTAAGCTTCAGCTATGCTTGGAAAAGAAAAATTGTGTCAAAATTAGAAGGACCTGCCAATGTTTGAGTGGAACTCCCAAGATTATGAATTAATAGATGAGTTTCTTTAAGCTTCAGTTCAAAGTAGAGCAGCAACGTCCTGTGTGAGTTCTTCCTTGTTGAAATGCATTTTTGTTTGTAGGGACTACTTAACACCTGTTCTTACCAAACCACTAGGGGTTCAAGGTTTTTGTTCACTCTTTAACTTCTGCATGACTTTGCTGTGCCCAATTATTGTATGTCTTTGGGCGAATCGTGGACATTGTAGAAATCCTCTTTCTCTTGTATTTTGGTGTTTTAAAAAACCTGCACAGTAAGTCAAAAAGATTTGTCATAGTATTAGTGCATGTAGTACTGATATTGTTGAGGACTGGTTGAATCACAACTGTCATTCCGCATGACATGCATTTGGACATGTCGATCAGATGGACTCTGATGTCTAATTTTGTCACAGCAGTATTAAGAACAACATTGCATTCATGTGTTTTTGTTTCCTTTAATATCATGCAGCCCAATGTTAATGTTGCCACCTATGGGCTTCATTAGAGCCCCTAATCTTTAATAAAACTTTCTTTTGTCTCCCTAAAAACTGAGGAAAAATATCAGTCTAAACACAGCTGAAGTAACGACCAACAACCCCCTTTTCCCTTTGCTTAAATCTAAACCAAGCAGACTGAGGCCACAAAGCCATCATTTTCTTTGTAAACAAGAAAGAGAAGCCTTTGCCACTCATTCTGTGGGATGCTGTATTAGCATTAAGCTAATCACCCTGCTGTGCCCGATAGATTATTTCTTATGATATGCCGACTGCACAGAAAGAACAAAACTCTGCCTTGTTGCCACTTGACTGCCCCTCTTCCTCACCTGTAATATGATCCACATTAGCATCCACAGCAGCTTGGGAAGCTCCCGCCGTAGATGCAGACAGGACTGAGAGAAGAGATAAGCTCACTCAGTAATGAATGTTCAGCCTCTGATTGATAGGAAAAAGAAAGAGAAGCCCCTAAAGGGCTGTCGTGTGAAATGAGGAGCAAAGTAGGTTGTGCACATGTTATTGAGAAAATCAGTGTCCGTGACCGAGACTGTTGTGTTGACGTGATGCCTTCTTGATTGGTAATATTTGTGCAACACTTCACCTCATATTCTGCCACTGGTGCCACAACATCCTCTGACATCTATTGTTGTGGTTGCAGCTTCGGAGACCGGCGCAGGCTTCACACTCTGAGGTGGAGCGTAAAGAAGCGAAAATCTGCCCAAAGTAGGACAAGGGTGCAAACAGAGAGGTGTTGAAAGGAAGTCGGCAATCTGCATGACGAAAAATTTACACCAAAAAAACCCAACAATTGTCCCACAAAAAAAATTGTGACCAATGAAAAAACTTTTTCATTGTTTTATATTTTTACTCTTTTAATACACACAACTGGTGATTTGCTAGAGTAATGTAAGTTATTTAATATCAACTTGGGAATGGATAAAAAAATGTGTCCAGTATCCATTATTTTGATATTTTTAATGTTGAAAAGCAGGTATAGACTTTTTACAGGTAACATTTTGGCCAATCAGAATTATTTCTCTGTCGTGTTAGCCATTAGTATGTCTGTGTGAGAAAATGGCCCTTTTACAGTGAAACATTTAAGGAATGTGAAGTCAGAAACCCAAAGATCAACAAATACGATTGTTCTGCTACACCAAGTTTTCTTATTTAAGATTAAGACGGACTGAAAATAAACTAGAGCTGGGTGTATCCAGACAAAGGAAGTTGTATATTAAGCACCTATACATTTGATATATCTGATCATTTAGCTAGGTTATTATGGGCAGACAGAGGACCACATTTCAAGTCTTTTTGCATAAATTTGTGATTGGTATTTTAATATTTCTGTCTCTCTAAATTATGGGACAACATTATCTCTTCTCACTTCATAAAGCATTGTCTAGAGTGCTCTGTTCTAAAAGACATAAAAAGAATGATTAAAGTGTCTGTCCTTGGTGTTCAGAGAATTGGAGCAGCTCTTATCATGGCCACTGAGATTCTTCCAGGTCGTTTCACTTGATAAGAAACCTTTCAAAGCAGTAAAATCTATTCACCCATAACCTTCATATTGTTTGTGATTTCTTCGACCTTCTTCTGCATGAAGTTCTTTTCTTCTGTCGGGGCTTCCTCTGTTGTTTCTTTCTGCGCATGTTGCATCTTAAATGTTGTTGTATTTGGGTTTGAAATAGGGGCTGGTTCATGGGTCACCAAAATCTTTTAAAACTGTCAAAACTTTAATGCAGTTTTGACTTATTTAAAAAGCTCTTAGAAATGATAAAATAATTTTTTTTCATAACACATCGCTACCCAGACCTGTCATCATACACACTTAGTGTTGCAGGCACACGCGCTGGTACAACTGGTCTCTAAGGTATGCAAAATCCTGCTGACAACTTGAGAATTTGAGCACTGCTGAAATGAACACCAACAACTGTCTTAACAAAATCAAATCTTCAACTGCATCTGTGACACTACTGGGAAAATACTAGCATAGATTGTCATACAGTCTGCATCCTTGAACTACGCCTTCTGCACAGTCTGCAGAGCAAACATCAAATAAATGATGCTGAAAAGAAATGTACTGTAGATCTTTGTTTTATATCGTCACACTGTTAGTGTATGCTTTAGAGTTTATGACTGGAGCACAGCTTTTTAAAGCATACACACATAACAGTTTGGATACTGGGAGTTTTTTAGGCTTGCAAAGATACAAAACAAGAGAAAAAAAGGGATTTAAATAAAACGCTGGTCATTTCTACGTGGATTTAATATAACTAATCAATTTCAGAGGTTTAAATTAAAGTCATCTTGCGAAGAGAAATATGGCTAATATCATACAGTGTCTCATCTTTTGTACTTGAGCTGAGGCTAGGGGTGGGAATTGATAAGATTTTAGCTAAATCAATGCCATTGTCGATTCTGTCTTATCAATCAAATTTCTTATTGATTCCTGAGTAGTTCAATAGGTGGCAAAAATTTATTGCACATGGTCTCCTGCATTATAACTGTCAGTTTATTTATGATAAATAATCAGTTGTACCTGGTAGGACTGGGCGATATGGCCTAAAATCAATATAACAACATGCTGAGGAGTTCACCTTGATAACGATAAATGGACGATAACTACACGTATGCCCAAAAACAAAAGTTGTCCACTAGATGGGGCTGTCGTGTATTACATTGAGTCACTTTGCCATGCTACTTGAGGTGGTACAGCTTCTTAAAGGGACATGAATGTCACCAACCCACACACATCCTTTAATTTTTTTATTACCAAATTTATAGACATGTGAAAAAGGGTATTGATTAATACTTTAAAGATAAGTTTTCGATTTATCGGCCAGCCCTAGTACCTGGTATTGTTTGGAAAGGTCTTTCCAAATCTTTTACTTTAAGTTCCTTGTGAAGGCAGAGTCATCATCTGCGGTGTAGTGTTGCTGTAGCTTTTGCAATATATGCAAAATCTCCCTACAGTTCAGACTCTTATTGCTGGAGTCTGCTGGTGTGGAGGTGTTTATATAAAGTAAATGATGTTAGCATGATAGGCAGTGTTAGCTGATTAGTTACCTGCAGTATTAACAGAAGAGGACGTGCAAATAGGGCTGGGGGATATGGCAAAAATAGAATATCACGATTTTTCCAATATTTTATCACGATTTCGATTTTATCACGATTTTTTATCCATGAATAGCATAACTTCAATTGCGTATTAAAGAAGATAAACATTGAATAAATAAACATTTATTCATATTAGGGATAATCAACACAGTGCTAACACACATATTTTAAACTCACACCAGAGATGATAAAAGCCCTGAGAGAAACAATTACAAAAATCTGTTTTTCTCGTTTTTCAAGTAACTTAACATAAATTAAAATCTTAAACATATTTAAAGTGCAAACATGTCAATTGCAAACGTATTGTGCAAACATTAACTTGTTCAAAATACTATGTAGCTCCCAGTTGCTCATGTAGTGGATAGTTAAGCTCAAATACGGCTCTGATGTGCGGCTGGACCAGAGATCGCTTGTGGTAGCAAAAAACTGCGCATTCTGAATATTTTCTGCAACTCTCACTTTGCATTCAGCGTACATGCGTGGAATGGCGGTGTTCGAAAAATACTTGCGGCTGGAAAACTCGTAGCGCGGATCCAATGTTTTTATCATGTTCTTAAATCCCACTCCTACTGTTCGCACGGGACACAAATCTTTAACCAAGTGGTACGTCACTGCATCTGTCACGCTGTTCCATCGTCTGCTGTCTCTGTCATAGGGAGAGTTTTGTGAGTGTTTATGTTAGCGTTTGCTGCCCGGGAGTAGCACTAGCCGCTGCCGCTGTAGCGCAGGCTTTTTAGCTTTAGCTGCCAGCTGGCTCTCATTGTATTGTTTGGGATGCCTTCTTTTCAAGTGATTAAACAAGTTTGTGGTGTTGCCATCACTTGCCTTGACGCTCTCCTTTCAAATGACGTTTCGCTGCTCTTTGTCATCTGGTGAAAAACCCAAACCAGTTCCATATAATGGACGAGGCGTTCCTCTTCGGAACGAAAACCTCGTTCTGTTTCGTTCCCTCCTGACTGCCAGTGGCAGTAAACGGAGTGGATGTATCTCCTCGCGCTCTGCGCAGGTCGAGTACTAATGTAAACAAAGTCACGCACGTGACACGTAGCGCACCTGGTCGCGAGTCTATAAATTACGCGCCGATAGCTACGTTCGGGTCTCCCGGGATCTTCTCGCCCGAGGAGTTCTGAGTGACCCCTGTGACTGGCAGTCATCCAGGAACTCACAGAACCATAGTTACACATAACTTCCGTTGTCGCTCTCAGCCGCGGCCGAAGCCATGTTTGTTCACACACAGGTGAAAACAAGCGGGGCACTAATATATTACTATGACTCACTCGTCACTCTGATTGGTTAAGGGTCAAACAAAGGCGTGTCATTCGCCTGAGGTAAGTTCCCTTTTCATTCAGAGGCAGAAATTCAAAAGCAGAGCTGTGAATCGTGATAAAAAGGTCTTTCAAAAATGACAGACCGTCAGATGTGTAGAACGTAAAACGGTCTAAAATCGTCATATCGCCCAGCCCTACGTGCAAACTTCACTGCTGCTTTCACTAGTCTGGAGTGGGTCAAAAACATGACATTCAAGCTATTGCATATTTTGTGTCTTTTTGCATATTCATAGTGTTTTCTCCCTTTGCTGAAATATCTACATTGCAAGTATTGCAAGTTGCCCTGTTGTCACCCTTTCTCGTAAACTATAACCAAACTTTCGAGCCTTTGTGCCACTTAGATGCCATCTTTGCTGCTGAGTAAATGTGTTACTAATTGATAAAACACCCCAGGGTGCTTTACAAAATGCGTAAGCTACGCAACATTGCTTGTGAAAGCTACCCAAGCTGCACGATGATGTCATTTGTGCCGACTGGAATTTAAAAGGGAACTGTTTGCAAACATTGCAAACAGTTCCTAGGAATTGAAACAGTGGGAACCGGTTTGCAACAAAGAACTGGTTTTAGATTCCCACCCCTGGTTGAGACCGACTCTCAGCTACCACCACGTGACATTTTTACTCGGTTTCTGAAGAAATGAAGCCATTTTTGGTGTTTTCTCAACTCGGTTGTCAGTGGTGGCCATCTTCAGTGAAGTTGACACCCAAAAAAATTAGCTGTAGATGAACATCCATTGGTCAATTTCTGAGAGTTTTATTAAAATGTTCATAGTTTGCTAACAAGCACACAGACAGATAGGCTATGACATTAAGGTCTGCCTTTTGGCAACCTGCAACATTTAATCACAAAACACCTAAAGCAAGTTCATTGGTCCAAGTTTTTTTTTAACAGTTTGACAAAAAAATATATTCATGTTCTGGTAACAAAACATAGTCATAAAATCTGTTTTATAGGACAAGAAAGTAAAATCACCAATCAATTTTTCTACGAAGAAAAAAGTTTTAGGTTTCCAAAAAGTGTAGTAGAAGGAATCACCGATCGTCTGGGAAAAGGTGCTGGGTCAAAAAGTGGAATAAACAAAATGAGAATCCACACACTTCAATCTGCGATGTAGGAGGAGAGACTTTCATCAGGAATTGTGCACAATTCCTGATTGTCTCTGACCGAAAACTTGACCAATAAACTCCTACGTCGCAGATTGAAGTGTGAGGTTTCCAAGAAGTGAAAATAAGTTACTTGAAAAGTGCTTTCATTGACTTTAACTCATTCACTGCCAGCCGTTTCCTGATCAGAAAAGTCCTTTGCTGCCAGCGTTATTCAACGTTTTTACTGTTTTTTTAAAGAGTCACAGAACGTTGTGCTCTATGATGATGTCAACGCCAAAACTACCAAAACAAAGAGGAGACTCACCTCTTACATCAGGAAGAATCCGTTTGTTTCGAGCGTTATCCGATCTTTCATAATCCGTTGTGAAATTGTGATCGGCAGAAGCTTTTCCGGTTTGCGCCTCACTTTTTTTACAGCAGCGGCCCAAAACGATCTCCTAACACGTGGATTTTCTGCTTCCTGATCACGTGACGTGTGACGTACGCGGATGAAGATCGGCTTTAGAGCTGAGATATTTGTTCACACGGTACGGGGGCTCGTTCTGATGCCCACACAGTAAAAAAATACAAATGACGACTTTACTCGTCATTGGCAGTGAACAGTTGGATTTAATGTGATGACTTTTGTTGTCAATGGCAGTGTAGCGTCGTGAATGTCCTGTTTATGACCTGCTGTGTCTGTTCAAGCAGAGACATAAAGTCTCTGACAGCCTAATCTTCATGAGATAGTGGCCAAGGTCTCTCATGCACTCTGCTCATCCGAACTGCTTTACCAAGCGAACACGAGAACTATTCTGATAAATACATAATCAACAACTTTGTTAATTACCAATAATAATGTGAGCCCAATGTTCAATCAATCTGTGAAATGACAATGTTTATTACTTGACTTTATAATCCTGTGATCAGTAGTATTTTACTTGATATTACAATCTTGGATATTTGCACTAGACACTAAAGACACGTAATGTTAAGTCACACGACACATTTCCTTTTGTCTCACCCAATCAGAACCTTCGTTTCTGACGCGAGGCGTGGTTATCTGTGGTGTTTGTATAAACCCTCTTTGGCATGTCCAATTCTGATTCGCCAGTAAACAAAATATGACAATTATAAAAACTATCCCACGCCACCTTTTCTTGAGTTCAAGCGTTCTAGAGAAGTCTCAGACAGGCCGTCCGGACTTCCTCTTCAGCCATAAAGAACCTCAGACAAGCTGGATAAAATCTGTTGCAAGTTACACCTGACCGCAACGGTTCCTTCAGAATAAAAGCTGAACCTCACGACCCCTTCAGGGTCTCGGAGATGCCAGTGATAACCTGTCGTGACCTGGAAGCATTCCAAGACTAGTTTGGTCAGCACCGCTGCTTTTCTACCGGCTTCGGTACCAAAGAGGGTCCACGAGGACCTCGGTCGGCATTCTGGATCTGAACGGAGGTTTCCCCTGGGTACGTAGACCGACAAATGGCGTTTCACGTGTGTTATAAATCTCCTACTAAAGTTTAGAGCGAAACATTCACTCCCACTCAGAACTAACTGCTTCTCCGGATCCGCTGGTTCTGATAATAACATTCCACACACACACACACCATCATATCACGTCTCATTCCACCTTAGTCCATCAGTACACAGAGTGTTAAAGTTAGTCTTGTTTAAATTGTGTAGAAATAAATTTCTTAACTATTTAAAACCTGACTCTCTCTCTTTCCTTGGAGTTAATACGACGTGTTTACACTGGCACACACTGGTTTAAACCAGCTTTTATAAGACGTCACACTTGTTATTTTTAAGGAACTATTCAGACACCACTCTGCTTGACACCAGTTGCGTCCACAATGATTAGGAAACATTGCTTCTCCTCATACAACTTGAGCACTGGTATTGTTGATTATGTTCAGGTTAAAAGAAGAAGCATGTTGTGTTTGTTTTCTTGATGAGACATAGCAGCTCAAACAAAGTCCTGCTGAACTCTTTAGAAAAAAAATTATTCTCGACTTCAAAGTGAGCTTTGTTCTCTCCGCAATGACAGTAATGACATCTGTAAGACCTGTTATCTCTCACATAGACTCTTCTTTTTGCAATCTGACAATGCCCCTGGTGCAAACACTTAACCCCTGTAACCGCACTTAACTCCACCATTATTACTGTGCTGCCTTTGGATAGCGTTCCCCCTCTGACCTCCTACTGCTTCAAGTTGCCCCGGATTTATGCTGTGCGGTTATTTTAAGGATTTTTTTTTAAGGGTAGCATCCGGTTTCAAGTTAAACAGTAATTGACTCTCCCCCTCATGTTAGCTTGAAGGCTTTGATCTTTCCTGGTCTCCAGTTTAAACTGTTCCCTCTGAATTGCTGTGAACACGTAGCAACTAGCTTTGCTTTTATCAGCACCCGTCTAACAACACTTTGAAGCCACATTCGGCTAACACTGAACCCCCCCCCCCCCCCCCAATAAAACAGCAAATGAGGATGAAAACCTGCATGCGGACTACAGCATGTATTCTGCTCATTTATGTGCACTTTTGGAGTTTGTGGTAGTTTTTTTTTAACAAATTCTATGAGGTGAATTGGCTACAAGTGTATTATTTAATTAGTTTTTGTATTTACATCTTGCTTAGTCTTCTTTAAATCTATTCCCCCTATATATTTCAATAATTAGCCAAAGTAATGGGCTGTACTTGCTCACTGGGAGTTTGAAATTACGTCCCAGTGACTCGACTCCCTTGTAATTAGTCAAATTTTGCATGATGATGCTTATCTTAACAAGAGAAGAAATGGAGATACTTTGAAATGTTTTTTATGACTGGGGCCAAGTAATTGGTGTCGGGCTTATCAAACAAAAATCGGCTACACTTGACCGCTCAAGGGAGCCAGAACCAAAGGCCTCCATCAAGACAATTGCAAGAAGTGACCTCAAACAGACTTGGCCAGTGTGAGCTGTGCTTTTATCTCCAGCTTGTCACACCAAACTAATTCCTACGAGTCTGTGTGAGTAGTTGGACTGTAAGCAGCCCTTTTAAATCCTTTCTCTTATCGTAAAAAAATGATAAAATATATAGAAATGACAGCTTTCAAGGTCGAAATGGGCGAAGGACCTGACTTTGAAATCCAACGCTGATAAATTGCCAGGTATTTGACTGTGCAAGGCATACAGGATTATATTGATTTTCCTTCCTCCGTGTGTGTATATGTTTACGTGAGTGAGTGTGATAGCAAAAAAACCGGGGGGCAAGAGAATGCAATATTGTGTTTCATTTAAAAATCCATAGGATATCTCATTATAGCCTCATGATTTTCTTTAGCAGCAGGTTTAGCGGGGAAGGGGTGGAGCTGGTGGGAGGTAAGATGAATGTGCTTCCCTGTCTCAGATGACTATCGTTCATTGAGAAAGGGGAAACTGGGCTCGGTGTGTGGACTACTTCCTGACCATGTGTGCCCACTGCTCGCTGAGTTTCCAAGCCTTATCAGATAAAACACCACAAAACACAACTTCTGAAGGATCTGCGTCAAATGCTGGCATTTTTATTTACACGGCCTTGTTGGATTTTAAAATGACCACTTACAATTTTGGGTTTTATGTAATTGGTCAGTTTTTTGTGAGTTAAGGGCTCTTATTTTCTTTTACTAGGAATTCTTTTGCGCTTCCATTTAAAGCGTTAAAAACAACAGACTGTCATCTGCAGCCACAGAGGGAGTTGTAGTGGTCTGTTCAGAGCTAGAAAAGGTTAACCTTATTCTTAAATCTTGACATGAAGTGATGGTTTTAACCTTTAAACTGACTGCTCTGTGGGTTTCCTGCTAACTGTAAAAACGGTATCTTGGTATTTTGCTTCCTAATTATTCACTATGAGGCAGGTTTTTTACATATTTGCCTCACCATCAGTAGAGCAGCCTTCCTGTGTTGCCGTCATGTCAGCGGGCCAATCTTTAATCTTGGCCCCTTGGGGAGATGGATAAGGAGGGGGACTTGTGAGTCTCAATCAGTGCCGGTTAATTATCACAACCACATGTGGTGAGAAAGGGTTCCTTGTCTTCATTGGCTGTCCTACCATGTTTCTGTCATTGTATACTTATTCTCTTGTTTAGACGTTTACTGTTTCATGGGGTTCTTGGTTTGATGGCTAGAGGGCTTTGTGATAACTTCAAATAGTTTATGTCAAAAAACAAACTTTTTTCTGCACAATTAATGTTTTAAAACATTTTTAAAAACTGTTTCATTTGCAACAAGTTTAAAGTGCTGCAGCTGTAAAATTGCTCATGTCTTAATGATAATTTGAGTCTACAGTCATTACATGCACAGATATGACAAAGAAATGTTAAAGAGACTGTGTGTATTTTCCCTAGTGAAAGCAGTATTTTTGTGTTTGAGTTAGCCCTGTTTCACACTGCCAACAAGACAGCCCTTTATACCCAATGGCCAGTAGACCCTTGCAGGATTTAACAGCAGGAACTCACAACCAAAAAGATTGTAAAATAGATAAAAGCACAAAGCTACATAATTAACGGCAGTCAGAGCCACAACTGCTGGAGCATGTGACCACTAGCATGCACACTATGTGCTCTGGTCCATATGTGCACTGGTCAGTTGATGTGCTTCGAGACCACGAACACAGTGTTCTGGTTCTTAGATGCATTTAATTATAACTGTTATTTAACCAGGAAAGGCTCGATTATACATGCCTAAGCAAAAGAACAAAGGCCATTTTAAGCAGATACAGAAAAGCAGTACAAGCAAACACACTTACTGCTAAATTTTAAATGTTTAATACCAGATATATTCTACAGATTTGGGCTGATCTCTTCCTCCAAACCCTCACCTGTAGTCTTGACCTAAAGAGCAAGATTGTGAATAAAAGTGGCTGGAGGGGGGGGGGGTGGGGGGGGTGGGGGGGGGGGGTCCCAATGGCCAGGCTCAACCTTAGAGATGAGGTGGAGCTCAGACATCATCTCAAGACTACCTTTGCTCCTCCATGTTGATAGCAGTCAGGTGAGGTAGTTTAGGCATTTGGTTAGAATCCCTCCTGGACGCCTCCTGGGGGAGGTGTTTCAGGCTTTTCCTGCAAGACCCCCTGGGTCATCCCAGGATATGCTGGAGGGCTGGTGTGAGAACACTTTGGAGTCTCACAGGAGGAACAGGTGGAGGTGGACGAGGAGAGCATGTGCTTCCCTGCTAGAGCAGGTGCTGGTGAAATCATCCCGTGATTGTGTTAGTGAAGGTTTAGATTTCGTTTTTGTTTTTGGGGTGAATTTCTGTGGGAAAGGTTTAGGTGTATACACCTTTACACAATGTGAGTTTTTTGTTATGTACATAGAAAGTTATGGTGGTTTTCAGCGGATATTAAGCTAGCTATCTGTGGCATTCTTACTAAAAGCCACTGCAAATGTATTGAATAAAAGAGTCACCCATCCTTCAGTGCAAAACTGACAGCAGTTTAAATGTGTGTTCATAAAAACTGCTTTCATTTTTTTGATTTTAATGATGATTTAAGAACCTGTTTTCGGTCTGACGTGTGATTTTATAGCCACGCTTTCACAGGTTTCTGTTGAGCCCAACCTGGTGTTTCTGCAGTGACCCAGCTCTAGCTGTCGTTGTCACCGACTCTCTGGAGTCGAGCAGTGGCAGCAAACACACAAGATGACATGGAGCCGTGAGGTGAAAAAATTGGATACTCTCCTCTTTTCTTCTGCCAGTTGATCTGGTGCCAGCATTCACTGGGGTGCCCATCCACTTTGTCCATCCCTTCATGACTTGACTTCAGCCTGTCATCTTGACTCCTGCTGTGGGAAATGTTGGGAATACCAGAGTCAGTGGGTCGTGTTTCGGATCAAAGTCGGATCTATCGTGGCCGCTTCACCTCTGACAAATACTAGATCAGGTCAAAATATGTTGTAGTCTTAGTTTAGTTCTGCCACGTATCATCTTAAGAATTTAATACAAATTTTATGTTTTTTATGCATGCCACAGTGGCTATTTTGTTATAATAAAAGATGCTTAACTGAAACCAAATGCTCCTAATCAACTGCTCTATTTTATCCAAGTCTCCACTTCTTCTGCTAAACTCAAAGACCCACACTTCATTCATGGATGAGAGCTCTGGGACTAAACCCAGTGATTTTATTTAATTATTTTTTTATTAAACTTGGGAAAACATTTACACTTTGATTAGAAGAGCTCATTTTGATGGATAAACACCCAGTCCTCCCAGCATTTTCGGCATTCTTTCATGCGTTCTGCTGAAGACACCTAGTCCTTCTGTGCTTGGATTATTATTTCCCTCCGATGCCTCTTGGTGACAGATGGGCTCTGGAAAGGAGTTCGGGGCGATTGGAAGATGAAAGATTCAGCAGAAAATAAGACACAGAACAGAGGTGTAAAGATGAAGGAGGAGAGGGGGACGAGGTGTGGGAGGGAGACCGAGACGAGCATTTCCATTAGTGTCATTAAAGGAACTCTGACGCTGAGGTTGGAAGGACAAACAGACGGAAATAGGAAAAAGGCTGGAGCTCAGCAAATGAAGTGCTATGGTTTATTACAAAGTGGCTTCCCACCGCCCCTCTTCTTAGCTGTGCAAAAGGAATCCATTGATCTTGATGTGTTATTAATGATTTTTACGGTGAACTCATTTCTGTCTGAAAGATGTACAACTTAAAAGGTGCTGCGATGTGATATAAACCAGGAATGCAAAGCATCAAATATAAAAAATGCATTCCAGTGAAGCAAAACACTTTTCTTTTTTTTTTTACAACTTTTACTGAGTTTGCTTAGTTTTTCTTGAGCTTCAGAAGCCACAGAAGGCCCTCTGTTGCTGAAAATGTGACTGGACGTGAAAGTGGCCTGCTCTGTCTCAAGAGCAGCTCAATAAGAAGGATAGTCAATACGGCCACTCTCAGACAGCAGGCCGATGAGGGAGGAGGCTTCCCGCTGAGCCGGGGGTAGAACGGGCGAAAACAGGGGCTCTTTGTGCAGAGAGCAGACCCTCATCCGCTCCTCTGCAATCATACTCAACGCTAAGAGGCTGAATGTGTGATCTTCACAAATTGTAAACTGTATCCAAGCTGTTGCAGAACAAAACAAAAATGGATCCTTAGTATAGATTACACGCCTCAAAAACGAGTTTACCAGCTGGGTCTTGGCAGCTTCGCCTCAGGTATTCTCCAGCTTTCCAAACCACCAAGCAAAGAGATCCCACTTCCTGCAGTCTAAACACATAAATTTATCCAACCATGACAGGAGGCGCTATAATATTGGAAAAGGTGCTTTTAGAAAATTATAGTTCAAGATGGGAAATCCACCAATCAGCCTCTCATCTCGGCGTGAGGGAGAACCTCGGAGAAGGAGTGCAAGGCAGCGTATCGGGCACCACCTCTAGCTGGACTCCCAAACCTTTTATGACCACAGGGAAAAGTGGATTTGGAACATAGGTAACAGCCCGTACTTATCAAGCCGACAACCTCATTTTCTTGCGCCTTGCTCTCTGCTCCCCCGTTCTCACTGGCTGCCCTGGTGTGGAGGTTCATATTTTTCAGGCACAACTGGGCAGCAGTAACGCTGAATAGATTAGACCTCCAACACTGGAATGTGGTTTCAGGCTCCCAGCTTTCACCCCTAACTCTGGCTGTGTTGTTCCAGGCTGCTAATAAATACTGCTAATAAAAAGGAATATGCTTCTGTATTCAGCTTATAGAAAAAATGGCTGGCATCTCTTTGACAAGTGAGAATCCCACCTCTTAAGTTCACCTGTGCTTTTCATTATTCCCTGCATCAACACCTTTTGGTTAGATTATTCCTGCTCTTAGATGTACGGGAACATGAACCCCACCGAGTTGTCAGCGAGTACTTCATCAGTGGAATGGAGCTCGTTCTGTAGGCGTTCATTAGAAAGATTTTCTTTTCTGAGCCTACATTCCTTAACGTCGTCAGTATTGGAAAGTAAACTTTTTCCTGACTTTGAGATAAAAGTTGAACCCCGTCTTTTAGTCTGTGACACTGATGTTGTCAGTCAAAGGCTGCAGAAAGACACTGCTGCCTCCTGCTGAGATCCTGGTCTAATCTGGCTCATTTTAACCCGCCTGCTCCTCTTCCTCAGTCTGTAACGGTGCGACAGCTCAAGCTAGTTAACCTTTCAATTTTAACTGTAAACATGTTTTTCTACCTTCATTTACTTCCCTCGATGAAAAGGCTTTTGGTTTCAGTTCACAAATGTGGAATGGTGTTTGGAGTCAGTCGTCATTTCCTGAGGGACTCAGGTGAAATGTGGTATTTAGCTTTTTTTTTAAACACTTGATTGTCTAAAAACATTCCTAGGTCATTTAAGAGGAACTACATCAACACGGAGTCATTTCTGCTTCCTTAAACTTTTTTTCCCCACCAGACGTCTCTTTTCATAAAAATATTTGTTCAGTTGGTGAATAGTATGTTAACTATTGATTACACTGTCATACCCTCCCATGCTCGGGCATCTGGACTTTGGCCAGTACTCCCAGTTTTGAGTTCCTATCTGCTGGTGTTAGCCTGCAGCTTCTGTTTGGTGGTATTGATAACTTTTTTGTGGGAAATGGTTACACGAGGTAGTTGTGAACAGATGCTGTTATCCTCCCTCGCTTGTCTGTTATTGCCCTGATCTTGTGACAGCGGATGTTGTGTATGCAACTTGAAGCATATGTGTTGCCATTTATTTCTTCAGAAGCAGAGCTGAAGCTTAGCAGTCCCCTACTGTTTCTGTAATGAGGATAAAAAGCTGCTAAAGACAGCTGTTTTGCCTCTGATAGGATGCTGCAGGAAATGTAGGTCCGTTCCATCTTCTCATGTCATAAAGAGTGCCTTTTTTAAATTTATTTTTTTGTTACTGGAAAAGATTCAAACGTGGCCGGGAAGCTCTGTCCATCGAACAAACCCGGATCTCCAGCACAGTAAAGCAGAGATTATTACCCTTCCTTTGGTCCCTCTGGTCTGATTCTCCCTATAGTTCCTCTAGAGCAAGGCTACTCAGTCCTGGTCCTGTAAATCCACCGCCCTGCATATTTTAAACACACCCGATTCATTGCTCAAGTTAGTTAGAAGCCATTGATTCACACCAGGTGTGGTGTTGCAGGTAAACATAGAAAACCTGCAGGTAGTGGCCTTCAAGGATTAGAAGTGAACACCCCTGCTCCAGTCGTTCTCCATCTGTTAAGTTCTCCAACAGTAAAATGTATTTTCAGCCCAGTATGCACAAAACTCCACTTCTCCTGGATTCATTGATTTACTGGAATCAGCTGCTAACCCCATGATTTAAAGCCACTCGCCTACTGCTGAGTTGAGTTTCTCCTGCACTGTTTCAGGATTTAACTTCTGCATTCACATCTCCAGCAACAACAAATCTAACAAAGTTCTGTAAGTTCATCTTTGACGTTAAAAGGCACTTTGTCAGCTGTAGGCGTAACTGCGTTTTTGAGCCCAGTGCCCAAAAGGCTGGTGGTGATGATTTTGCTTGTGGGTGGTAGTGTGTGTTTGTTTTGTCTGCCTTGTTGGAAAAATGGGTCGTAAACAACTGTCAAAGTATTCAGTGAGTGAATGTTTACTTTTGTAGTCTACTCAGTTCTAGATGGCCATCACACCTGAAGAACATTAGCAAACAGAAACAAGGTAGAAAGTCGTTCAGTTTCACAGATATTGTAGAATTTTGTGTTTGTATCTGGAAGTCATTCACAACACAAAAGTGCTAAACCACCTTGTGACGTTTAACGATATTGTGTGAGCTTGTGCTTAACTTTTTAGGTTAGGGTTAGGGTCAGTGCCAATTAAACCCATATTTTGAATACATTTGCAGTTATCTATAGTAGGAATGAATGCCTTGTAAGTTGTACTCTGGGGGAGAAAGCTCTGGTACGCCTGTTTCAGGAAGTAGAAGTGAGCCGTATCAGAGTTGAGCTTCAGACGACAGGATTTGGAGTCTTACTTCCTGAAATTTGGACATCTCGCCTCTGATTGGATAACAGCAACCCGACTACCACTGACTGTTTGCTTTGCAATGTTGATGTTTTATCTCCACAAATAACACAAGCCTGGAGGAGTTCTGCTGTGTGGTGGAGTTGCTAATGCTAATGATTAGCTTCTACTATTGGTGACGTTCTCTGCTATTTTCTGGACGCTAAACCAACAACAGCCTTCCCCGTTGTGAGTCAAGATGGGTGAGTCCATGAATGTAAAGTGACAGTGTGACATAGATCTGTGATTCTTTTCAAATCCCAGAGTTTCACCGTCTATTTTCTATCAGAAGCTAATGCAGCAGATAGGTGTAGGAGACTATTTTCATGTTCAGCCTGCATGAAAAACTCAGATTGACCGATTATAATCAGAATAATGATAAGAAAATGTTTTTTTCAGTAAAGTTGACCTTTAAACCTGTGGTGGTTGATCAGTATTTCTTCAAGCAATGTTAGGACTTTGATTTTTCGGAGCGCTAACAGCCGTGTTTTAATCTCTCAGTTCATTCTCCATTGAGACCCCAGAAGGACACTCGAGTCAGGTATTCTCCATTCATTTATTAGTGAGACAACTGCACCAGCTTATCTGGAATGCCATGCTGTCCTTTCTCAGTGGCCTAGTGGTAGAGTGTCCGTCCTGAGACTGGGAGATCAGGGGTTCGATTCCTGGTCGGGTCATACCAAAGACTTTGAAAAAATGGGACCCAATGCCTCTCTGCTTGACACTCAGCATTAAGGGGTTGGATTGGGGGGTTAAACCACCAAATAGTTCCCGAGCGCGGCTGTGTCTGCAGCTCACCGCCCCCCCAGGGGATGGGTCAAATGCGGAGAACAAATTTCGCACACACACCTGTGTGTGTGACAACTAATGGGACTTTAACTTTAACTCCTACATATATTCACTAATGTGAAAGTGGAAAAATTCTATTTAATTCAGCCACTTTATGCTGTAATTATTTGTGCTTTTGAGAGAACAAAGTGCATTGAGGACAAGCAGCCTCATCGTCACTGTAAAGGACCATGCATCACATAGCTTCTCTCTCTGGATCCAACACTAGGAACATGAGGTAGAGAAATTACCTCCTAGTAGTTAAATAGCTGAACAATTGGCATAGCATCTCTCTTTCACGCTCCGTGTTCTCTCTCTTTCTCGTCTCCTTCTCCCCTGGAGACATGACATTTCCTTAGCCAAGTGCAGGCATATTTTTAACTGCATTTAACACCCAGCCACTTATTTCACTATATGCTTTGCATTATTTAAATATCTTCATAACCCCTTAATTTTTTTCCAGCTCTACACCATCCCTGCAGAACTGATAATTGGTGTTATTTATCTAAACAATACCACTCTGTGACTTTTAGAGCTGTGAAAGCTTGAATAATGAATGAATACAAATGCAAATCAACGGCACTTTCTCTGACTTTGGAATGGCCCGTGTTAGCACAATGTTTGAGCTGGAGGCCAGGAAACCCGCGTTTCAGAGCGTTTACTCCTTCGCCGTGCTTAAAATAAAGCAAGACGTGATTCCAACTTGCCAGGGAGGCTAGACGAGGCTAAATTTGTCAGTTCTTCTTGCCACATTCCACTGAGGTCTGTGGTTTCATAATAAAATGACCTGGAGGCTCTGTGATTGGCTCACTGGCTTAAAGATGCACTGAACAAAAAGATGATTTATTTATTTGTTTGTTTTTTTGCTTAGGGAGTATTCATTGAGTGCTCTGGGCACTTGGAGTCCTGAAATGTTGTTTTATTTTCAGTGAGTTCTGAAATGTGCTGCATGAGTTGATGACGTCTTAGGGGATGTGATTTTCAGTCAGTTGGAGTCCATTTTTTAGATCTTTCCTGAGTGAAACAAACATTTGAAGGTATTCCTATTGTTTTATTTATGCTTTTACACACACACACACACACACACACACACACACACACACACACACACACACACACACACACACACACACACACACACACACACACACACATACATAGGCATGTAACTGTGTTTAGAGTAAAGTTGTCATCTGACTCATAACATATCTTTCTCCTGGTGGAAAAAGGGACATTAGGTTTGGTGACAGTATTGAGGCATTTATTGATCATCCCTCACTGCTGCCCTTCTAAGACGTTAAAAAGGTTCATGTGGCGACGCCAGCCTTCTGTTCACACCTTTCCTCTACCTCTTTCTGCCCTTCAGTGCCGCACCCCTTCAGCCCTTTCTGGTTCACGGTGGAGCCCCAGGACACGCTGGCCATCCGGGGGAACTCGGCGCTGCTCAACTGCTCGGCACACAGCGACACGGCCACGCCGGCGCGCATCGAGTGGAAAAAGGACGGCACATTCATGAGCCTGGTCTCAGATGAGCGGCGAAACATCCTCCCAGATGGTTCGCTGTTCTTCACCCACGTGATCCACTCAAAGCACAACAAGCCAGATGAGGGCACCTATCAGTGCGTCGCCACGATCGACACCCTGGGATCCATTTCCAGCCGCACAGCACGCCTCTCTGTAGCCGGTAAGGAACACCAGCCTCAGAAAGCTTCTTCACAGACTCATACACTCGCATACAAAATAACCACGTACAAAACTGTGCTTTGGTTGTTTTTCTTATTGTGCTTCTTTCTTCCTAAACCATTCAACCGACTGCATTTCCTAAATGGATAAGTGCTTGTCAGGAGGTCTGTTTTTTTCATTACTTCTCCAAGACTGTGACCTTGTTCAGCTTGGGGGAACAGCAAGTGACGTGGGATTATTAGGTGTTTTGAGTCAAGTCATGCCCTGAAATTCAATTTGGTGCTGGAGGAGCCCCAGAATGCATTTAGTGTGAGCTTCCCACTCAGCCGTGGACTGCCAGGTTTTAAGATGCCCGAGAGAGGCCTCTTGTTGACAATGGGGTTGTATGTTAGAAGCCTCTCAGACACTGATTATCGGTGTTACTGTACAGCTGTGTTTCACTTTAGTTTCATTGGTTAGTTAGGAAGGTGCTATGTTAGAGACACGGTTCTTGGAAAGCCACTTCCTGCGTTCAGGTTTCCACACGCACACATCGGTGCATAAGTCAAGCTGCTTAATCATCAACTTTCTTTGTTGACTGACTAATATTGTCTTACTGTGAAATTAAACGGGTTAGAAAGGTGCAGCAGAAGGTGCTTCATTGAAAACATTTCCAGATTAAATAATTGTATCATGTTTGTGATCCGGTCTGAGATGTGCCAAGAACAAAGTCGGAGTGTTTTGTCTTTACTTCCCAGACACATTGGACGGAGATGGCACGCAATCTTTTAACAGAATTTAGAGTTGTTTCATCTCTGTGAGTTTTTCTATGTCTCTGTGTTGTTGTTCTCATGAATAATAAATTATAGTCGTGAATATGCTCCCAGTTCAAAACAAATCCCCCTTTTTTCCCCTGCTGCACATGAAGTTGACAAATTTTACATCAAGCAGAATCATGAATTACATCACAGATTGCTATATAAAGTATCATCGGTGCTGCAGGGTATTAGAAGGTGCCTTTGTAGGGTTTTGATGTAAACAAACTAAATTGTATTTGCATTCATGGTTAGTAGTGTGCTATAAATGAATTAGCTATGCTACTGCTTTACTGCTTTCTCTGATGTCCACCAACATGCAGTCTTTCTACGACTTTGGGAAACTTTACTCTAGGGCTGGGCGATATGGCCTAAAATCAATATCATGATATATTGAGGATTTCTCCTTGATAGCGATAAATGGACGATAACTACAGGTATGCTCAAAAACTAAAGTTGTCCACTAGATGGGGCTGTCTCGTGTGTTACATTGAGTCATGTTGTCATGTGACTCGAGGTGGTACAGCTTCTTGAAGGGACATGAATGTCGCCAACTCACACATTTTTACATTTTTTTATTACCAAATTCATTGTCATGGGAAAAATGAAATTGTTTAGTCAGAAATTTTGATTATGATAAATTTTAGAACGGCCCCCCCATCTGAATTCGAGTGGTGTTTTGTTATTGGTCTCCCTGGGCTGCCAACTTTCCGTGGTGGAGGGGTTTGAGTGTCTCACCCATGGTCATGAGCTTTGGGTAGTGACCGAAAGAACGAGATCGCTGAAACAAGCGGCCGAAATGAGTTTTCTCCGAAGAGTGGCTGGGCTTTCCCTTAGAGATAGGGTGAGAAACTCGGTCATCTGGGAGGGGCTCGGAGTAGACTCGCTGCTCCTCCACGTCGAGAGGAGCCAGTTGAGGTGGCTCAGGCATTTGGTCAGGATGTCTCCTGGACGCCTCCCTGGTGAGGTTTTCCGGGCACGTCCAACCGGGAGGAGACCTAAAAGTAGACCCAGGACACGGTGGAGGGACTATGTCTCTCACCTGGCCAGGGAACGCCTTGTGATTCCCCCGGAGGAGCTGGCCCAAGTGGCTGGGGAGAGGTAAGTCTGGGCCTCTCGCCTTATGCTACTGCCCCCGTGACCCGACTCCGGATAAGCGGATGAAAATGGATGGATGGATGGATGGATAAATTTTAGAATTATTGCCCAACCCTACTTTACTCTGATTCTGAAAGATAAGCAGGGCTGTGCCTGGTTAATACCTTGAGGGGAGACTGCTGTGGTAGAGTGGTCATCGTCCAACTAGAACATTGTAGATATTTAGTCCCAATTCTTTGTGTGCAAAAGGAAGACAAACATCTCACACAGAGATCTAATTACATAATAGATCTAATTTTTAGTTGGAAACTTTGGGAGATAAAGAGATAAAGACCTCTTCAAATGGTCCAGAACGCAGCGGCGCATCTGGTTTTCAATCAGCCAAAAAGAGCACACGTCACCCCTCTGTTCATTGAGCTCCACTGGCTACCGCTAGCTGCTCACATCAAATTCTAATTGCTAACACTAGCATACAAAGTCCGAGATGGTACAGCTCCCATCTACCTGAATCCTCTTGCAAAGGCTTACGTCTCGGCCCGGCCGCTCCGGTCATCACAGGATCGTCGGCTAGCAGTGCCTACACCACGCTCAGGACAATCCAGACTCTTCTCATGCATCGTTCCACAAATGTGGAATGACCTACCAAGCACTACCAGAACAGGGGCTTCCTTTTCAATTTTCAAGAAACTCCTGAAGATCCTGCTCTTCAGAGAGCATCTTCTTAACTAGCACCTTCCCTGCACCCGTCCCCCTTCTCTACTGTCCACTCCTTATTCCCTACTCTCCATGACTGATGTCAAGTTGTTGTTGTTATTGTTATTGTTAGCCTCAAGGGCAATATGCCGATTATCACTTGTAAGTCGCTTTGGACAAAAGCGTCTGCTAAATACATAAACATAAAATATTTGAAGTGTGAGTTCTAGGAATTAAAGATGCAACTTAGGATGGGTTTACTCGGACCACGTTGTAAAAACCACCTGTTCTCTAAACGGACATGGAATACAGAAGGGACTTGTGTCACTGCTCTTACAAGATGTGCTGTAGTCAGTGGGAGCTGCCTGGGTCAGCCATGATGGGATGTTGGATTCAGTCAGTTTTTTTTTTTTTTGGAAGGGAGTAGGTGGAATCTGTCAGCTATTACAGACACACACACACTTTTATGATGACTTTCTTCTTCACATAAAAATTCATAAACCCCAATCCTTTAACCATTATACCCACACAAGTCATGAAGTACACTCGAGACTGTTGCAATTATGGTTCTTCTTACACACGCCTGCTGATGTATCTGCAGCTTGCTGGCAGTTGGCCAATAAAAAGGTTAATTGCAGTGTGGAAAGAGGAGGCTATCAGGCCGCCATCAGACCCTGGAATGATGGCGCAGGCTGGGGTGGGGTGGGTGTGACCTCTCAGATGTAATGACAGAATGAGTCACGGATGGTCGGTGTGGCGAGGAGCAAAGCTGACATATACCAGGGATTGGTTGCTGGGGGATGTGCTGCTTATTCTTCTAAAGGACACACCCCTACATTCACACGTCAGCACAATAGCAGTGAAGCATCTTTCTCTTTTTTTGTAATGTTCACGTGCACGCAAAACCTCAAGTAAAGACTTGAAAATATTCCATCCTAGAGAAATGGTCAAAGCAGTGAATATATTCATCTCGTATGTCAAAGCTCATGCTGCTCTGGAGCAGTGCAGGTATTTCAGGTTAGGTTGCAGTAGCGATACATCTCAGACCCGAACTTAGAGATACATTCTGAACTTTGGTATTCACACATACAGTACAGGCCAAACATTTGGACACCCCTTCTCATTCGATGTGTTTTTCTTTATCTTCATGACCATGACCATTTACAAAGGGGCCAACAAGTGCTAAACACCTCTGGGAACTCCTTCAAGACTGTTGGAAAACCATTTCAGGTGACTACCTCTTGAAGCTCATCAGGAGTGTGCAAAGCAGTAATCAGAGCAAAGGGTGGCTATTTTGAAGAAAAAAGAATGTAAAACATGTTTTCAGTTATTTCACCTTTTTTGGTTAAGTACATAACTCCACATGTGTTCATTCATGGTTTTGATGCCTTCAGGGAGAATCTCCCAATGGTCTACCATGGGCATGAAAATAAAGGAAACACATTGAATGAGAAGGTGTGTCCAGACTTTTGGGCTGTAGTGTATGAATAAACAGAATTAATTAAGTCTGATCAAATCAGATGAAAAAAAATTACCTGCAAAAGATTTAAGGAAAAGGAGCTTTAAATTAAAGCTGCAGGAATAAGTGCACTGGGGGTGAATGGAGACGCAACCAAGATGGCCGCCGGCCACTACGGCCAGTCCACAAGGCATCTACGTATATGATTTTGTGTCTTCCCCTACATTACAGGTGGAATATGGAACACACACACCAAAGAGACATCTAGTGTGTGGATGTTGCGACAATAGAACAAGGTTTCCAGCAGCCAGGAGACTAGGTTTGCTGCCGATACGTGACATTTTCTATTTGGATCCATCTGTTGTAGGCTTCACCTAAACTCACTAGATCATTTACGGTCTCTCCTCTTCTGAGAAGGACAACAGCATCTTCTGGGCTCAGAAGCAGCTACTTGATTTGCAGAGTCCACCATTTTACACAGGCTGTGCTGAGCGGACTGTTTGGCAACCCACAACCGTGCTCTCTATTGGCTAAAAGATGTACACATAAATCCAGTGGCGTGCCCCTCAAAATAAACATTTGATTATTTTTACATAATATAACAGTGCATAGTTTCCTGGCACTAGGGAAAATACATACATTTCAGGGCAGTTTTAGACCATATCACCGTGACTGTCGCTAGTTTATAAAAACATTACGGTAAATGTTGGTACCTGGGGAGCAGAAAGCATGCAACCTCTGTCTGACTCCTCAGACTTTGATGGTCTTTCAGTTAATTCCATCAAGAGAATGCAATGCTGATGCAAGTCTTTTGATGCTGTACTTTCCGGATCTGCTCACGGTACTGCACTTGCCGCTGACATCATCATACTACGGTACCACGGCTTGGCCAAAATATATTGCATCTTTTTTCCAATTCTGTTCTTTCACATAGGTTTTGGAAAAAAATTATAATTTAATTAAACATTGCGTCTAATATGGCATCCTCCAAAGATGCTAGACCTGCGCCGTATGTGCTTTAGACCCGATTTTTATGGTTATATGTTACAAAACCGCCAATATTTTTCAATGACTGGACATCATTTTATTCATTTTCAACAATATTTTGATGGACATTTCCAGAGATTATTGGTTAAAAACTAGGGGTGTAAGAAAATATCGATATGGCAATATATCGTGATATTTTTTTCCTGCAATATTATATCGATATTCAAAAGCCGTGTATTGAATTTTTGGAAGGATTTACTTGCAAACATTTGTGTACTTTCTTTTCTTTTGGTGCAGTTCGCCGACTACTAGTTAGCAGCAGTGTGCAATGGGTTTTGTTTCTACCATTGAAATGTAAATCCCTCTTATGGTTCAGATACCTCATGTTAAACATGTTACGTATCAGTTTGGACTGTTTATTCAATAAATTCTGTCTAAAATATTGCTAATATCATCTGATTTAATGTATCGCAATATATCGTGATATCGTATCGTCTCCTCTGTATTGTGATATGTATCGTATTGCCAGAATTTTACCAACACACATCCCTAGTAAAATCTACACATTGTGGAGGTATTATTTAAAAAAATTGCTTTTTATTAAATTATTCCATATTCAACCGTTAACCATTAATATATAAAGGGATTGTCAGATTATTAATAGAACCACCAAATGGTTCCCGAGCATGGTTGTGTCTGCAACTCAGCGCTCCCCCAGGGGATGGGTCAAAAGCAGAGAACATATTTCACACACACCTGTGTGTGTGACAACTAGTGGGACTTTTAACTTTAACACTTGGGATTTTAATGTTTCACTTTAAATAAGCTAAGTTGAGATGCTAACAAGCTCTTAATTTAATTATTTATGTCAAGCAAAGAGCAGAATAAAATTAGTCAGGAGGACATTTGTTATTATTTAATTTGCCCATCTTTGAAGTCGGCCTTGTGTGCATCTCTGCCTTGTCTCTCTCATTTGCTCTTGCTTTGTCAACCAGTCTGTGTTTGAGCTTGTGTGTGCACAGTCAGACACTGTGGAAACACAAGAAGGCTCAGATGAAAGGGAAGGGGAGTGTGGCCTGGTGCTGCACAATCTTATGTATTTAGTTTGTGCCATCCTGCAAGGGAAAGGGAGGGAGAGAGAGAGAAATGATAGGGCAGAGAGCGCAGAGCGGCATGCAGCAGTGGTAGCCGAGACACAGAGCGAGTAATGAGAAATCCCATCCTAACTGTCTGCTCTTCTCCCACGCAGCCATTGCCCCCTCCCTCCCTCCAGCACGCTTTCAACTCGGCTCTCTTTAAGAATCGCTTGAGGTGAGCCCCACCTCGCCTCTGCTTAACAGGGAAGTCCCCAAATAGGAAGACCGAGAATTCATTCCAGTTTTCTTTGTTTGTCCCCAATTATCTTGGAGTCTCTTTGTTTTGTTTCCTTTCTGACCTCCTAATAAATTAATGAGTCATTATTTTTGTTGCAGACTTTCATTCTTTCTTTAACAGGCTCCTCCTACTTTTCTTCTTTGGCTGCTCCGACATAAAAGACAACAATATCCACCAACCACATTGCTTTGATGACACGCTTCACTGAGATCTCATTTTCCCTCCCCACAGAAGTAGAAAAAGAGGAGTAAACCGGGCACGGCGCTCTTCATGTGTCATGTGTGTCACCTTATATTCAAGCATGCTCATCCTTTGATAGAGTCGGACGCTCTCTGGAGGATTTAGGGGTGTCTGCAGATTCTTTAATCCCCTTTTTTGATGTATTTTAATCCGTTTCTGACTGGGGGCGATGTAACCTCTGGGACAAGCTGGCTGTAAATGTAAATGAGAAAAATGATTTCATTGCTTTAGCATGGATAGCCTTTTGTTGTAGCGTTCCAAACACGTTGGTTCTGAGTCAGGATATTAGGGTTATCTCTTTAAAACATCTAGATGTTTGTTGGCTCTTATGTGTTGAAATAAAAAATTTTATGATACTTCTGTAGTTTTCTGGACATTTCCTTTCATCTTTTTTAATTTTAATTAGGGATGCACCGATGGATCGGCATTTGATCCCAATCGGCCGATAGCGCCCCTATCGGTTTTGATCGGAGTTTTCAAAATAGATCAAAGCAGACCGATCAGGTAGGGTTGTCACGGTAACCGGTGTAGCGGTAAACCCCGGTAAAAAAAAGTTGACAATAATTATAACCGTCTTGTTTAAAAAAAAAAAAAGATATTATCTCGGTGGATTACCGTGGCTGCGGTGTAGGCGCTGTGACCCTTACCAGCCACCGTATCATCTGCTGAAGTTGCAGGACCGGCGGCACATGTGCGCTTTGCTGTTTACAACCAAAACTTTCTTGAAGCTAAAGCTGAAATAATGGCCAAAGGAGGAGACGGCAGCGTTCAGGACATTTTTTATCCCTCAAAGAAGACAAAGTCGGAAGTACGGGCATGTTTTGGATATTTGAAGAATGCTGAAGGGCAGTTTATAGAAGACGGCTATCCTGTTTGCAGCACGTGCAGAAAAAGTGCCTGTGAAAGGCAGCAACTCTTCAAATCTCATGACACATCTGCGTGACCATCACCCACAACTCTACAGTCAATGCAAGGCAAGCTAGCATTAGCGTTTTAGCTAAAATGCGTGATCCGAGGATTTGGGTTGAGGGAGAATGCAACGAGTTGCTACATAAAGCAGCCGCAGCGCCGCTACCTGCATATAAACCGTGTCGCGGACACCCCCATGTTTAAATGACGCTATGCATTACGGAGCTCCCAGGGGCAGATAAGAGTTGGTCTCTCTCCAAGAATAATTATGAATTTAACAATGATTACTGCCTGATGACATTTTCCCACATCTGCAAAGCTCACTGGAAGGACACAAACCAAGGACAATATTTTCCTGATATAGGGTTTATTACTCAAGTAAGGGTAAAAAAGTATCTGATTAGAAGGCTACTTGAGTACTGAGTATCATCTGATCTAATATTTTTGAAATGGTGACATCAAACACAAAAAATAAGAAGTAATGGGCAAATATTGGTATTTTAAAGACTAAAGGGGAAATATGTAAACAAATAAACAACATAATTACAAAATAACAAATTTTAGGCAAAATTTAGACACAAACTGAGGACAACATTTCCTGACATACAGGGTTTATTTAGTTGTGTGAAAATGTAGCACGTTTAAAAAAAATACCGCGACAATACCGAAAACCGTGGTAATTTTGGTCACAATAACCGTGAGGTTAGATTTCCACACCGTGACAACCCTAATACAGACCATTTTAGATTAGGTTACATTTCCTTTATTCCCAGATTATGTAGTTTGTAGCACTCATTATAATGTTGTAGAAAATTTCTGGCCAATCCACGTGATCAGTATCGGTGATCGGTATCTGTGATCAGCGTTCTTTGATATCGGTATCAGTGATCGGCAGCAAAAAACCTGATCGTTGCATCCCTAATTTTAATTGTTTTGGGTTGTAAAGATTCCCTGAATGTCTTATGTTTGTGATGTTGAAGTCAGATGCTGCTTTAGTTAGCATCGTTCTGATCTGAGATGAGAGTTTTTGTTTACCTGTGCTCATGGATGTGCACAGATCGATGTTGGACATGAAGCTCTGTGTAACCTAATGCTATCTTTTCTGATGACCTGAGGTGAACGCAGTTGTTTTGTTTTTGAGGACAGATGTTCTGATGTTTGTACTCCTCATCTCTGGCACCAGAAATCCAACGTTGTCTCGTTGCTCTTCATGCTGACGCTAGTCCATATCAAGCCAAGAGTTTTTGAGGGACAAGTGTTGAGGGTCAAGTCTCAAGTATATGGGATTTGAGATGTGTACTCTACAAAAGTACAAAGTATCATGTATCAGGTCTTTGAAGGCCAATTTAAATCAAGTCTCTCAACTTCATCCTGGGAGCTCAGATCAGATCGCCTCCCTCTGGAGGTTCTTTACACATGTCCCACTGGGAGGGACTTGCTGGAGGGATTAAACATCCCCTGTGGGCCAGCAGCACCTTGGGATCTCACTTAGTAAGCTGGAGAATCACTAGAGAGAGAGTGTGGGCCTCTGTCATCTCAACAACATGGATGAATAGCAGAAAATAAATGAATGAACTTAGGGTGAAAATTAGAGACCTGTGATGCAAAACTACCATAGCTTAGATTACAAGATTTATTCACATCGACAGAGGTTTATCAGCTATGCATGAGGCCCAAACAGCAGCCAAACATCTAGTGTGCACACACTCACTCTGTATTTTTTGCAGCGACCTGCTCTTTTGATGCTGCTCAGGTTAAAGTAGACATTCTCCTGGCTTTGACCATGTGAAGGCCATCTGATGCAGGCATTTGCAGTCTTAAACGTAGCTCCAGTGAGCAAAGTCTGGAAAATGTCAGAGGTGATGGTGATAGTCAGAGCCCGTGCCACAAGTTGACTGCACAAACTGAAGAATAACTGGAGTTGAAAAATTGTATCGTCAGACCCACTTTATCTTCAAAAACCCAACGCACCAAGTCTTTTTATGCATCGAGACACCAGCTGGAGCTGAGAAGCGCTTCAATCTGACAAAAAAAGCAACTTAGCACCAACAGTCATCTAGAGACCAAAAATGAAAACCATAGTTTAGTTATTGTTCCGCAAACTTTGGAATGACTCTGAGGGTTAGGGTTAGATGGACCAATCACTAATTCACTAAACAGAAAAGCTCAGACTTTAAAAGAAAACAAATGAAAAATTATAATAATAAAACATCTAGATAAAAAAAATCCATATTAAATAATTTGCTCTAGTTATAACCCCGCCTACCCACCCATAAGCACGCACACACACACACACACACACACACACACACACACACACACACACACCAGGGACTGAGGTGTCTGGAGACCAGAGATAGGCCTATCTCCATCAGCCTCTCCACCTACCCAGAGGACATAATCAGTCAGAATACTCGTTAAATGGAAGCTGCCATCTTACTCCATCCTGACAGACTCCAAGCAGATACTTTTCTCCTACCTCCATCCTCCAGAGGGGAGTAAGCAAAAGGATGGATTTTCCCCTAAAGATCCATCCTAAACCAAGATTCCCTCACATGGTATCTTCACAGCTGTTCTCTTTGTACTCCTCCCACTGTCTCCTACAGCCTCTTTACAACCAAAACACAAAAAGATTTTCAGCTTTATTTTATTACTTGATCTTCACAGATAAAAACTTCAGGTTTGATGACAAAATCTGATCATTTAAGTTTATGGTTGCTATCGTCAATTTTTTTCTGTTTCATCAAACATCACTACCACAGTGTTTCAGGTGTGGCACAGATAAAAAAACACAGCATCTGATCTGATCCGGGTCTTGGTTCAGGCCAAACGACTAGGGGAGCGACAGCTGTTCAACGTGTGATCAGAATCAGGCCATTTTCTGCTCTTATGGCTCACTGGGCGAGCGGCAGATCAGATAGTGAGAAATTCAGACAGCTAAACATTACAACATGTGCTTGGCTAAAAACAGTTCTTGTGATCCATACTCTGGGGGTGAAAAAATTCTGGTGCGTCTGTTTGAAGAATTAGAAGTGAGCCACATCAGAGGAAGGCTTCAGACGACAGGATTTGGAGTCTTATTCCCAGATAATTGAACATCTCTCCTCTGATTGGCTAACAGCAACGCAACTTTGCCACTGGCTCCATTTGCTCTGCAACGTTGATGTTTTATCTTCACAAAAAGCACAAGCCTAAAGGAGTTCTGCCGTGTGGTGTAATTGCTAATGCTAATGGTTAGCTTCTACTAGTTGGGACGTTCTCAGCTGTTTCCTGGACACCTTCCCCGTCACGAGTCAAGATGGGTGAGGCCATGAATGTTAAGTGACAGTGTGACGTAGATCTGTCGGGCTTTTCTGAACCCTAACCCTAATGCAGCAGATACGTGTAGGAGACTATTTTCATGTTCAGCTTGCATGAAAAACTCAGAGTGACCGATTATAATCAGAAATAATTATAATGTTTTTGTTTTCAGTGAACCACACCTTTAATAATGTTCTCTTGCTAAATAGAAACACCACTTTGTGTTTTGGTACAAAAGTTTTAATTAATTACAATCTGTCACGGTTTGCCTCTGCAGTAACCCATTTGCAGGAATAAAGATCCTTTATCCAGAGTTCAAAAAGGATTTAATAAACAAAACTTCCTCCACTGACTGTGGGAACCAAAAACCAAAACCAAACTCAATCCATACAAGTACAACTCAGCAAAGACAATTCCACACTGATGACTGGGAGCAGTGGCCTGAAATAGGGTGAGGGCAATCAAGATGATGTGGTTCAGCTGCAGCACTCCAGGAGGTTCACAGGGAAGGGGAGGATTCCTGAGAGGAGCTGCAGCTGACCTGAACAAAAACAACAGAGAAAAAGTTAAACACAAACACAAAAAGGGGCGAATCATAACATAACCCCCCTCACAAAGTCCGGCTCCCAGACGGACGTCTCGGATGGGTGGGGTGTTCCCGGTGAAACTGATCGATCAGATCACGGCTGAGGATGTGGTGTTCTGGGACCCATTGCCTGTCCGCCGGGCCGTAACCCACCCAGTCCACGAGGTATTGGACGCCCCTGCCCACTCTCCTCGAGGCCAAGAGCTTATTCACGCTGTAGACAGGACCACCATCCACAATGCGGGGAGCTGGACGGACCGCAGGTGGCGTCTGCAGGGGACAGAGTTTCTCAGGCTTCAGCTTGCTCACATGGAACACAGGGTGGACTCTCAGTGCCCGAGGGAGCTCCAACCTGACGGCTACTGGGTTGATGACCTTGGTGATGGGGAAGGGTCCGATGAATCAGGGCCGCATCTTCCTGGCACCCCCCTTCAGTGGCAGATCAGCCGAAGAGAGCCAAACCCTGTCACCCACCTTGTACTCCGGAGCAGCAGACCTCCGGCGGTTAGCCACGGAGGTGAACCGTTCCTGGTTCCGAACAGGTCGGGAACGGTACTCAGTCCATGTACGACGGCAGTGCCTCACGAATGCTGCAGGACTGGAGGTGGAAGCCGACCTCTCCTGATGGGGGAAGAGAGGCGGTTGGTACCCGTAGGCAGCCTGGAAGGGGGAGAAGCCAGTAGAATTAACCAGGGTGTTGTGCGAATACTCAGCCCAGGGGAGTTGAGAGGACCAAGTCTGGGGGTTCTTCAGGCACATAGCACGCAGGGTGGTCTCCAGATCCTGGTTAAAGCGCTCTACTTGACCATTTGTCTGAGGGTGGAAACCAGAGCTCAGACTGACCGTTATTCCAAGGAGTCTGCAGAACTCCTTCCAAAAAGCTGCAACAAACTGGGGTCCTCGATCCGAGGTGATGTTCTCCGGAAGTCCGTGCAGCCGAAAAATATGCCGCACCACCACCTCCGCCAGTTGCTGAGCCGATGGCAATCTCTGCAGGGGTATAGCATGCACCATCTTTGAGAACCTGTCCACTACAGTCAGGATCACAGTCTTACCCTTAGAGTTGGGTAGTCCAGTGATGAAGTCCATTGCAATGTGGGACCAAGGTCTGGAGGGAACAGGTAGAGGTTGCAGGAGTCCAGCCGGAGGAGTTCTGGGTGACTTGACGCTGGCACACACTGGGCAAGAGGAGACAAAAGCTCGAACGTCAGACAACACCGTAGGCCACCAGAACCGCTGCGCTACCAGGAAGGCAGTCCTGGTTACCCCAGGATGGCAGGCCAGGCGTGATGAATGCCCCCATTTCAACACCGCCGGGCGAAAACCTGGGGGAAAAAACAAACAGTGCGGGGGGCATCCAGACGGAATGGTAGTGGGGTCTCGGACTGCAGCATTGATCCTGCGCTCCAAGGACCAACGAGAGACCCCAAGGACCAAGTTGGGCGGCACGATGAACGTGGACTCTGACTCCAAAGCCTCACCCTCCTGCTGGTACTGGCGGGACAGGGCATCAGGTTTAATGTTCTTACTGCCCGGACGGAAGGAGAGGTTGAAGTTAAACCTGTCAAAAAACAGAGCCCACCGTGCTTGGCGGGGGTTAAGGCGCTTGGCAGTCCGTACATACTCCAAGTTCTTATGGTCGGTCCACACCAAAAACGGCTGCTCAGCACCCTCCAACCAGTGGCGCCATTCTTCGAGTGCTAGCTTAACAGCTAGCAACTCTCTGTTCCCTATGTCGTAATTTCTCTCTGCAGGAGTGAGCTTGCAGGAGAAATATGCGCAGGGATGTACTTTATTATCAGACGCTCTCTGTGACAGCACAGCACCCACCCCTGACTCAGACGCATCAACCTCCACAATGAATTGCTTGGAGGTGTCAGGCTGGGTCAGGATAGGGGCCGCAGAGAACCGTCTTTTGAGCTCGGCAAAGGCCATGTCGGCAGCAGTGTCCCAGACAAAACGTACCTTAGCCGAGGTGAGTCTGTGGAGGGGTGCAGCCACGCCACTGAAACCTCTGATGAAGCGCCTGTAGAAGTTGGCGAACCCCAGGAAGCGTTGAAGCTGCTTCCGACCAGTAGGTGTAGGCCACTCGAGAACCGCTTTGACCTTGTCACAGTCCATCTGTACCTCTCCAGGCGTGATTACATGCCCCAAGAACTTAGTCTTGGTGGTGTGAAACTCACACTTTTCAGCCTTACAGAAGAGCTGGTTCTCAAGTAGGCGCTGCAGAACGGCCCTGACGTGCTGCACATGTGTTTTACGGTCTGGGGAGAAAATTAAAATGTCATCCAGATAGACGTACACAAATCTGTTAATCATGTCCTTCAACACATCATTAATAAAACACTGAAACACAGCTGGTGCGTTTGTCAGTCCAAAAGGCATCACCAGGTATTCAAAATGGCCGCACGGGGTGTTGAAGGCAGTTTTCCACTCATCCCCCTCCCGTATGCGCACCAGATGATAAGCGTTCCGTAGATCCAGCTTAGTGAACACCCGAACCCCTCTAATCTGGTCAAAGGCAGACTGCAAGAGAGGCAGGGGTAAGTGTTACGAACCGTGACGCTATTCAGACCCCTGTAGTCAATATACGGCCGTAAACCCCCATCCTTCTTGCCCACAAAGAAAAACCCTGCCCCCGCAGGTGATGAGGATGGCCGAATAATGCCTGCCTGTAAGCCCTCCTGAATGTATTCCTCCATGGCTGTTGTCTCAGGGATGGACAGAGGATAGAGACGGCCTTTAGGAGGTTGAGCACCAGGAAGGAGGTCCACAGCACAGTCGTAAGGACGGTGAGGGGGCAGGTTCTTAGCACGAACCTTACTGAACACCGCAGTCAAGTCTGTATATTCGGGGGGAACATTACTGATGTCAGGTGGTTCCAAGGGAGGCTGGCTAGAAACAGGGCGAACAGGAGCAGCAGACAAACAGTTCAATAAACAAAAAGGACTCCACGTCAACACGCGGCCAGAAACCCAGTCAATATGGGGACAGTGTTTGCTTAGCCAGGGGTAACCCAGGATCACAGAAGGCACTAAAGAGTCAACCACAAAAAAACACATCCGCTCTGTGTGGTTCCCAGAGACCCTCACAGTGACAGGAACTGTGCGTGCAGTCACCTTGTGGATAAGGGAACCATTTACAGCATGGATGGACAATGCAGGAAACACCTCCTCGACTGGAATCAAAAGTTCGCTTACCACTGCCTGGGACATCAGATCCCCATCAGAGCCGGAGTCAATAAGGGTGTCATATTCACCGTGTTTTGTCCCATATGTCAACCGCACACTGGTGGGCGGTCGTGAGGGCGGAGAAAAGGATGACACCCGACCCGCTAGCTGCATGGACTCCGAGGGCGGGGCGTCACTGCCCAGGTGAGAAACACTCACAGAAATCGGGTGAGGACGAGGTGAAGAAGTCAGTGGGCGGAGCTCATCATGAAGGCGCTCCATCCTCCGCCGATCGATGCGTACAGCCAGATCGATAAGATCCTCCAGCTCCTCAGGAACCTCCCTCGCGGCTAGCTCGTCCTTGAGCTCGCTGGAGAGCCCCTGAAGGAAGACGTCGACCAGTGCATCATCAGGCCAGCGGGAGCTTGCCGCCAGCGTCCGGAACTGTACTGCATAGGACGCCACGCTGTCAACTCCTTGTTTGAGCCGGAGCAGCTCAGAAGCAGCCGCGCGGTGCGGTGTTGAGGGATCAAACACCACGAGGAGTTGAGTGGAAAAGGCCCGGAAGGAACGAACCACCTCCGCTCCACGATCCCACTCAGCCAGCCCCCACCTCTTGGCTCTGCCCGTCAGGAAACTCAAGGCAAAAGCCACCTTGCTCTGCTCCGAGGGGAATTCGCTTGGATTAAAGTCAAAATGGAGCCGGCAGGAGGTGAGGAATGGTCGACAATCCTCTGCGGTACCAGAAAAAGTTTCAGGACGACCCAAACGAACCTGTCGAGGGGGAGCAGGCGCTTGCTCCAGTCTGGCTACACGTCCATGCAACTGCTGCAACCCTGACATGCAGCTGCGGAGCTCCTGGGTCAGAACAGGAAGGCTGGCTTCTCCTGCAGCACCCTCACCAGAGGCAGGTAAGGAAGGGTCTTGTCTCTGGGTTCTTCCTGCTGGGTCAGACATCTTGGTGGAGTTGTAATGTCACGGTTTGCCTCTGTAACCCATTTGCAGGAATAAAGATCCTTTATCCAGAGTTCAAAAAGGATTTAATAAACAAAACTTCCTCCACTGACTGTGGGAACCAAAAACCAAAACCAAACTCAATCCATACAAGTACAACTCAGCAAAGACAACTCCACACTGATGACTGGGAGCAGTGGCCTGAAATAGGGTGAGGGCAATCAAGATGATGTGGTTCAGCTGCAGCACTCCAGGAGGTTCACAGGGAAGGGGAGGATTCCTGAGAGGAGCTGCAGCTGACCTGAACAAAAACAACAGAGAAAAAGTTAAACACAAACACAAAAAGGGGCGAATCATAACACAATCTGGAAGGACTTTTTTCAAATGTATACATTTTCACTGAAAGTTTAGGAGTAATTTTTTTAATAATATTTTCAGAAACACACTTCATAATGGTCAAAAGGTTTTAAGAGAAACAAACATTTGAATATGTGTTTGAATGATCGGCTTTACACAAACAGGGACTTGGTTCACTCGCGTCCTGCTTTCCATAATCACTCCAACTTTGCATGATTGTCTCTGCGTATTTGATCTGTATTATTTTCGTTTTTGTTGTTAGACAACAATTATAGCACAGTGATTCATGCATAGCTAAGAAGGCAAGATATGATATTTAACTCAAAGATTTCTTACGTAAATGTTTTTGAATATAGTTGCAGATGTTTAAAATGAGCTATAATTTAAAATGGGAGTGTAAAATCTCTAAAGATCTTAGGGTGGCAAATGAAACCTTTTTGACTTGCACATTACTGACAAAAACAATATTAAAATGTTTCTTCTTTCCTGGATTAATTAAAGCATGAAGTTGTATTTTTGTGGCATTTTCAAGATCACTGTAGGTTTTCCACTTTGATGCCATTGCTGTCACAGTGAAGCTCCAGAATGAGTGCAGGGGCGGCTTTGTGCACCAGTGGGTGTGCTGGCGCTGGAGGTATAATATGTAGGGAAACAGGCCCAGGAGAGGTGGGAAATAAAGGAAAGGACAACAAAGTAAGTCAGAGAGAGAAGCAACACAGACTGCAGGACATGGCTGAACACAGAAAGAGTTGTGCTCATTGAGTAGATACACAGCGAGCAGCAAGAGAACAAGTGTGTTGGAATGTTTTAGACATATTCTAGTCTGTATATGCCAGTCAGGATCTCCACAGCTTTACTGTGTTATCTTGTGTGAGTGAATATGACCAGAATTTAGATTAGGGAGATCTGAACGAGGCACCTGTACTCTCTAGTGCCTGGCAACACTAAGGTATAAGCACATGAGGCAAAGAAATGATAAAATTATCATTTTCAGAAAACAAAATGTTATTTTTTTGTCATTTTTGATTATACATATATCTCAATTGAAGGTGTGCAATGTTAGTATATTGATATATGTAGTCAATTCTGTGGAGAGGCCATTTAGTTTTTACTTTAGTTTAGACTGAAAAGTAAATAAATAAACAAATAAATAAAGCTTCACAAAAGGTGCACAAATGATCTTGTTTGTTTCGTTCTGCCACTTGGCAGCAGAACCATAAAAACTCTGTTGGCAGGAATATTGAGAAAATCCAAGAAATCAGGTCTCTGTTGCTTCACAAGCAAATAAGCAAAAACATGTTTTTGTTTGCATGGCTGGTCAGAAATGTTCAGTTCCAATGCCAAAATTTAAATGGCAATCAAAGGAAAATTAAAATGGCAAAAATATGAATTGAGAAGACTTCTTTTAAACAAAAACTTCAAAAGAAAAAAAGCTACATTCACACACAGGATGCTCATATAAATGGAGATTTTCTGCTGTGTTAGCACCTCTATTCCACTGAGTTTTTAACTCAGACTGAGATTTTCAAATATCTTTTTTTAAAAGCTGAAACTAAATAACTTTGTAGCACCTCTGTATAAACTCTGTATAAACAGAGAATATCCACCTATTTTGCACAAGCCCACTGTCTTTTTCTGTTCATCCGGATCTTGTTGCTGTTAAACTTGGATTGTTGTTTAATTAGATTATGTTTTTAGTTTTGGTGAGAGTCCTAAGTTTAAAGTACTCTCGCTTGATTTCTATCCATCGATAATGCTCTCACCACTGAGCCTGGTAGGGCTAATTGGGCATTTTTGTTCAAATATTCTGAACAAAGATGTTTTCAGTTTGAAGAATACACCTAAAGTATGAAACACGGGGAAGTTGTGCCCATGAACATATGGCCAGGAGAAATATATGAGGTGAGACAATCACAATTACTGATGCAACACAATATAATTAATATGGCATCACAGCACTCAGTGCCTTGAGTCGAGCCAGTGACTACAGAGTTTATTGGTGAGGAAACACAATCCATTCAGTGTATGTGGGGGTGTTTTAAAGCACACATGAGGGATGCAATTCTCTCTGGTCTGCTTTAAAAACCAAAGAGTGCACAGCTGTATTTATGCTAAAATCTATACTCTGCAGTTGTGTGACTCAAATTGCCTTTCATTAAATAATCACACAGCAAACTAAACACTAGGCACTAGAAGTCAACCGTTTTTCTATTGCTGATAGGTACGGCCGATTTTCATAGTAAATGGCCTGCATAGATACAGGTGCTGGCCAGTAAATTAGAATATCATCAAAAGGTTGAAAATATTTCAGTAATTCCATTCAAAACGTGAAACTTGTACATTATATTCATGCAATGCACACAGACCAATGTATTTCCGATGTTTATTACGTTTAATTTTGATATTTATAGGTGACAACCAATGAAAACATCAAATCTGGTATCTCAGAAAATTAGAATATTCTAAAGGCCAATGAAAAAATGTTTGTTTCTCTAATGTTGGCCAACTGAAAAGAATGAACATGAAAAGAATGTGCATGTATAGCACTCAATACTTAGTCGGGGCTCCTTTTGCCTCAATAACTGCAGTAATGCGGCGTGGCATGGACTCGATCAGTCTGTGGCACTGCTCAGGTGTTATGAGAGCCCAGGTTGCTCTGATAGTCGTCTTCAGCTCCTCTGCATTGTTGGGTCTAGTGTATTGCATCCTCCGCTTCACAATACCCCATAGATTTTCTATGGGGTTAAGGTCAGGCGAGTTTGCTGGCCAATCAAGGACAGGGATACCATGGTCCTTGAACCAGGTGCTGGTGGTTTTGGCACTGTGTGCAGGTGCCAAGTCCTGTTGAAAGGTGAAGTCTGCATCCCCATAAAGTTGGTCAGCAGCAGGAAGCATGAAGTGCTCTAAAACTTCCTGGTAGACGGCTGCATTGACCCTGGACCTCAGGAAACAGAGTGGGCCAACACCGGCAGATGACATGGCACCCCACACCATCACTGACGGTGGAAACTTTACACTGGACCTCATGCAACGTGGATTCTGTGCTTCTCCGCTCTTCCTCCAGACTCTGGGTCCTTGATTTCCAAAGGAAATGCAGAACTTGCTTTCATCAGAAAACATAACTTTGGACCACTCAGCATCAGTCCAGTCCTTTTTGTCCTTGGCCCAGGCGAGACGCTTCTTGCGCTGTTTCATGTTCAAGAGTGGCTTGACACACGGAATGCGACACCTGAATCCCATGTCTTTCATGAGTCTCCTCGTGGTGGTTCTTGAAGCGCTGACTCCAGCTGCAGTCCACTCTTTGTGGATCTCCCCCACATTTTTTAATGGGTTTGTCGTCACAATTCTCTGCAGGGTGCGGTTATCCCTAGAGCTTGTACACTTTTTTCTACCACATTTTTTCCGTCCCTTCGCCTGTCTGTTAATGTGCTTGGACACAGAGCTCTGCGAACAGCCAGCTTCTTTAGCAATCACCTTTTGTGTCTTGCCCTCCTTGTGCAAGGTGTCAATGATTGTCTTTTGGACAGCTGTTAAGTCAGAAGTCTTCCCCATGATTGTGGTGCCTTCAAAACAAGACTGAGGGACCTTTTAAAGGCCTTTGCAAGTGTTTTGAGTAAATCAGCTGATTAGAGTGGCAGCAGGTGTCTTCTATATTCAGCCTTTTCAGAATATTCTAATTTTTTGAGATACCAAATTTGGAGTTTTCATTAGTTGTCACTTATGAATATCAAATTTAAATGTAATGAACATTGGAAATACATTGGTCTGTGTGCATTGCATGAATATAATGTACAAGTTTCACGTTTTGAATGGAATTACTGAAATATTTTCAACCTTTTGATGATATTCTAATTTACTGGCCAGCACCTGTATAGCCGTCAGGCTGAAGAAGGAGGCCTACAGGGCGTGGCTGGTCTGTGGGTCTCTGGAGGCAGCAGACGGGTACCGGATAGCCAAGCGAGGTGCAGCAGTGCCAGTTGCCGAGGCAAAATCTTGGGCGTGGGAGGAGTTTGGTGAGGCCATGGAGAAAGACTATCGATTGGTGCCAAAGAGGCTCTGGCAAACTGTCCGGCGCCTCAGGAGAGGGAGGCAGCAACTCGCTCACACTGTTTACAGGGGGGATGGGGAGCTGCTGACGTCAACTGGGGCTATAGTCGGGCGGTGGAAGGAATACTTTGAGGAGCTCCTCAATACCACCTATGCGCATTCCGAGGTGGAGCCAGAGCCGGGAGACTTGGGGATGGACTGTCCAATCTCTGGGGCAGAAGTTGCTGAGGTAGTGAAACAACTACACAGCGCCGGAGCCCCGGGGGCGGATGAGATTCGTCCTGAGTATCTCAAGGCTATGGATGTTGTAGGGCTGTCGCGGCTGACACATCTCTGCAACATTGCATGGTCATTGGGGGCAGTTCCTTTGGAGTGGCAGACCGGGGTGGTGGTCCCCATCTTTAAGAAGGGTGACCTGAGGGTGTGTTCCAACTATAGGGTCACACTCCTCAGCCTCCCTGGAACGGTCCACTCCAAGGTACTGGAGAGGAGGGTGCGATCGATAGTTGAATCTCAGATTGAGGAGGAGGAATGTGGTTTTCGTCCTGGCCGTGGAACTGTGGACCAGCTCTATACCCTTGCAAGGGTGAAGGAGGGAGCATGGGAGTTTGTCCAACCAATCCACATGTGTTTTGTGGATTTGGAGAAGGCTTATGACCGTGTCCCCAGG
This sequence comes from Nothobranchius furzeri, assembly GCF_043380555.1. Taxonomy (NCBI): domain Eukaryota; kingdom Metazoa; phylum Chordata; class Actinopteri; order Cyprinodontiformes; family Nothobranchiidae; genus Nothobranchius; species Nothobranchius furzeri. The sequence goes on from NC_091749.1 coordinate 46,051,826, forward strand.
GGCACCCTGTGGGGGACGCTCCAGGAGTGAGGGTAGGAGGGATCGGGAGATTGACAGGCGGATTGGTTCAGCGTCTGCAGTGATGCGGACACTGAGCTGATCTGTTGTGGTGAGGAGGGAGCTGAGCCAGAAAGCCAGGCTCTCGATTTACCGGTCGATTTACATCCCAATCCTCACCTATGGTCATGAACTTTGGGTGATGACCGAAAGAACGAGATCGCGGATACAAGCGGCCGAAATGAGTTTCCTCCGTAGGGTGGCCGGGCTTAGCCTTCGAGATAGGGTGAGGAGCTCGGACATTCGGGAGGGACTCAAAGTAGAACCGCTGCTCCTCCGGATCGAAAGGAGTCAGCGGAGGTGGTTTGGGCAGGTCAGGATGCCTCCTGGATGCCTCCCTGGGGAGGTGTTTCAGGCATCTCCTGCTGGCAGGAGGCCCCCGGGTCGACCCAGGACACGTTGGAGAGGTTATATCTCCAATCTGGTCCGGGAATGCCTTGGGGTCCTGCCGGAGGAGCTGGTGAAGGTGGCCGGGGAGAGGACGGTCTGGAGCTCCCTAGTTGGGATGCTGCCCCCGGACACGGATAAGCGGAGGAAGACGACGATGTTATTAGTGAACGTAAAAATACTTATAAATTAAATTCTGCAACAGCATTGTGCTGCACGAGAATGCGCCTGACTTTAAACCGGCTTTACTAAGGACAAATATCGGCTGATACCGATGTATAAAAAATGGTAACTACTGGCCTGATGAAAGGATAGACAGGTATATCGGTCTACCACTAATAGGCAAGCTGCTGTATTTGGTTTAGCCGAGTCACTGGAAGTTTGATCATTGCTAAAAATGTGAACCTTTTTGCTTTTAACACCAAACAGAAAATTAGGTCTTGGACATAAGAGACTAAATACTTGACTTTTTTCCCAATACTTGTGACTAGGGCTGGGCAATAAATAGAAAATGTATCGTTATCGAAATTTCTGACCCTTATCGAGAAAATTTTCCCCATGTCAATAAATTTGATAATAATAAAATGAAAAGATGTGTGTAGGTTGGCAAAGTTAATGTCCCTTTAAGAAGGCGTACCACCTTGAGTCACGTAAAAATGTGACTCAATGTAATACATGTGACAGCTCCATCTAGTGGACAATGTTTTTTTCTGTGCATACCTGTAGTTATCGTCCATTTATCGTTATCGACGTGAAATCCTCAATATATCGTGATATTGATTTTAGGGCATATTGCCCAGCCCACTGACGTCGTTAGGTCAGTTTTAGGGGGGCTTCAGCCCCCCCTATCATTTTTTTTAATTTAATTTAATTTTTTGCAGTTAACTTTTTTTTATTTGTTCACATCTACATGCTCAACACAATCATGACACGTGTATTTGGTACAGGAGTTTTTTTTAGTCTGAAACAGAAATAATATTTAATGAATATAGAACTACACCGTCGCACACAGGAACTATCAAGAAAGGACTTCCTCCACTTCCTTAACCCCGACAGCTTTGTTGACAAGTCAGGGGGCAGGGGCGATACAGCAAAACCTATATGTCGATGAGCAAACCCTGCTCAGCGCTCATGTAAGTCACTCAACATCACATTAGGGTAAGACAGCAACAGCTGCACACCGTTAATATTTCAAGGTTATAGTTCAGACTTCAGAGAGGGGAAAATGCTACCGCACCGACATGCTAATGCTAACTTCGCTAGCATGTTTACATGCCGCAAACCATGATGAAAAGCTTTGATGTCAAGTAAAATGGTCGGAAAACTCCCCTGAAGTGACATGATTAACGAGCCAGCCAGTTCATTGAGTGACATAGTGCCACCAACTTGAGCGTACAGTAATGAGTCTGCACAAACAGAACCTGCTCTGCGCTTGTGTGCAGCAGCTGCAGCCCTCTCTGTGGGCTCAACTCTGTCTCTGCGCATGCAAATCTCTCCCTGCTCTCCTCAACAAGTAGCCTTTCCAACAGTCAATCACAGACAGCTCTGTTTTATCCAATCAAAGCATGTCCAGGAAATACTGCTTTACAGAAAAACACCCATTTAACAGCTTATTGAACTGTTTTCTGCTGCTGGTTAGCTACCAGTCACCATCCACTGCCTGCAAAATACTTTGTTGTAATTCATGTGTCATGATTAGGGTGACCATATTTGACTTCCAGAAAAGACAGATTGCCCATTCCTAAAACTGTTAAATTGCACTCTTTTCAGTTAAAGAGGACTTTTAATTTCAACATATAAAGTGTTTCTTCTCTGTTTGGTTAGACATAAATGATCCCTTGATGTGTGAAAGGAAGTGAACAGTGGAAATGTCCCAGGAAAAGAGGAGGGTTAATCAACCTAATTAAATATAATTATATAAAGTCATCTTTATCTGAAACAAGTGCAATTTTCCTGGCAGTATTTCCTGGACATGCTTTGATTGCATAATGGAGAGCTGTCTGATTGGCTGACGGAGAGGCTACATTGCTTTGTAAATTGCAAATTGAGCAACAGCAGGGAGAGATTTGTGCAGGCAGAGACGGAGTTCAGCATGCAGAGAGAGGGCTGCATACGACTGCAGAGCAGGTTGTGTTCTTGCAGATTGATCACTGCACGCTCCAGTTGGTGGCACAAAAATCACTCCACACTAAAAACCTGAATCAGAATATGGCCGAATGTGTATATTATTGACCGTTTTTCTATATTATATATTTTTTCTATAATATATATATTATATTATAGGTACATATATGCATCTATAATATAGCAAACAGCCAATTTTATATATGTCACATATATTCAAAAGCTATATCAAAACATATATTAAAACCTATATGTTTATATGAATTCTTTCCATGTGGGTTGTCAATTGCTTAATATTTCCTATGTTGACCTATGGTAAAGAAAGGAGAAATTGTACTCATCTAACTTTAACATAAATTTTGGCAGCTCGATGTGACGTTATGGAAAATGCCATCATCATGAGCAACCAAACATAGGCTATATTAGGCTGACAGTTGTCCATATTCTGTCCCATTTATCCACCAATGGCTGTTTCAATTATTGTGAGTGAAAACTAAATGGCATAGTAGCATTTGTCTTGGCATTAGAAATTGAAAATGTTTTTCAATGTGTTGGCTAGATGGATATGCAAAGATTTTTTTAAGAGAGTGAGTGAGGAACAGGAGAGAGACCAGGTGGTTGATGCTGAGGAGATCTGCATGGTCAAGGTCAGTGATCTACAGCGAAAACAGGGGCGAGCGCACCGTTATGAGGATTTACCTGAGCACAAAGTTCCCAAGCAGTACTGAACAGTTTTCTATTTAGGAGTGAACAGGTAAGAGACCTTGAGAAAAAATTAACTATAATTATCATCTGACCTGCAACCTTATGTCAAGTTGTATCTGTATAGTTGACTTTCTGTATTATAAGTTCTACTACTTGCTGGATATTTTTATATATACTGTTATTTTGTCTTGTAATTGTTAATTGCACACTCCTTTATTCCATATCATAGCAGTGTTATTCATATATTAAAACTGTCAACTGCACACTCATTTGGCAGAATAAAAGTTTGACAATTATTCATTTGTTCTTTATTGTCACATTTCAGTAACATTTATAATTAAGCAAGTTTTAATTAAACAAATTAAACAAATGACTACAACATTTCCCCCTGTTAAGTGCAGTAGACTGAAATGAATAGCTTTATTTGGAAATATAACATATCTGATTTTTAATGGACTTCCATAAAATCTTTCTTCAACATAGACCCCACTAATGAACTGATTAAGTGTTATTTTTTATAAAAAGAAGAGAAAATGCACAAAGGTAGGAAAGGAAAGGAAAGGAAAGTGATAAAATAATAGGTTTTGTTAAATGTTCTTCATATAATGAATTAACTGACAAAGTTTTTGCAGGGTTTGACAAAAAATGTTCAAGGCCAAGCTCCTGGGGCTAAGCCCCCCATATCTCAATCCTAGTGACGTCCATGGCCCAGCCCTAGATGACGGAGCTCCTCATCCTATTTTAAGGTTGAGCCTGGCCTTTCAGTGAAGGAATCCACTTCTTCCCTATCCAACTCATCGTATCATTGGTAAATGGGCTGTATTTGGTGAAGGTTGGAATGTAGATCGATTAGTTAATCGAGAGCTTTGTCTATTATCTCAGCACACCAGATCAATGCCCTCATTACTGCAGATAAAGCACCAATCTGCAGGTCTGTCTTACATCACTGGAAATGCATGGCATCAAAGTTGGAAGGGCTGACTTATATTCCAGCTGTGTTGTGGTTTGGGACTCCAGCAGAGTCGCGTCATCTGCAAAAACCAGAGATGAGACCCTGGATCTCCCTACCAGACACGCTCCTTTCCATCATGTGAAATTCTGTCCATGAACGCCACAAATAGGATTGGAGATAGAGAAAATAAACTCTTTTCAAAAGCAGAAAAAGTAGAACCAACATATTTTTTTCGGCATTATTTGAATTTTTCTGGCCAATCGTATTAATCTGTCCGGCGACTAAAATGTCCAAATAGACATTTTCTTCATAACAAAGCCAATTTTGGAATTTTAAATCAAAGTGTGCGCGTTCCAGTTGAGCTCAGACTATTTTCAGCCTCCTCCTGCACTGGTGTTATCACTACGCACTAATGAGAGATGTTATTGACTGCTGCAGTCAGAAAATGAAGATACACTTCCATAATGATTCCCCCGAAACTCAACTCCACATCCTGTGTGTTTTTGAGCCCTGCTGCTCCCCATCCTACACTTTAACTCCCCCAGCAGCTGAGCTTCAGTTCACAACTGTTCCTCTCCCAGGTTTTACGCGAGGCATCAGTGCTGACTCTTCACTGCTCAAGGCTCTAAAAACCTAATCAGAATTATTCTTTAAATTCTCTCATTTTTAGCTACGGACCCAAAGGACAGAAATGTGGTGTCGGTGAGAATTTGGCTGTAGGCGTGATGTGTTAATCAGCTTTAATGTTTTGTCTTTTATAGATGTCTTGTTACCATCTGCTATGAACCATCTCCCTGTGTGTGATTAGCATTTTTGTTTTTGATACAATTTAGATTTTACCCAGAAATGATGAAGTTGGTTTCTAAATTTACTTGGAATATGTCGGAGCCTGTTAGATGATTTGACACATCTCCCAGATTTGATGTCTAAAGTAAATTTAGAAATTCATCATGTTAAATCACACATCAAAAAACACCGTTTACACTTGTCAGTTTGGATATACAATTAGTGTTCAGCTTACAAGATGCTTGTGGGGGGGGATTTATTCAATCAAAATTAGGCATCATCTCAAAAACAAGCCTTCAGCCAGCAAACGAGTCCTTCAAAAACATGTTTAAGTCTTCTTCTCCAAAGGGCTTAGATTTGTGTTTTTCAGTCTTGAGAGCCTTTGTTTGTATTTACATAAATCTAGGAAGTAAATAAGCTGCTCTGCTGTAAAATACAACATAAGGCATGAACAGATGACCTGAAGGAGAAGAGCTTCCGCCACAGAGGACAGATCGCACCAGCCCAATTTTGTGAAAGTTTGATCTTGTGTTTATGAGCTGATTTGGACCTGGGGTCTCATTTATCAAACATTGCGTAGAATCCTTACTAAAACCGTACTTTAAGGGACTCTTCGGACTTTTGAATTTTTATGCTCGCGATTGCCCACTCAGGCCAAAAGCGTAATGGCAGCTTCAATAGTAGGCTCGTGCACGAGGCGCGTATGCTGTACGTGCACACTCCTTGATGAAAATAACAGCTGAGACAGTCCCGTGTGTGTGTGTGTGTGTGGCCCGGAGGACAGGAGAACGTGCAGCTAATTAATTAAATAATTTGGTTCTGTACCTTTTCTCTTCAGCACAGCCAACAAAGGTTTAAGATGGGTCAGTCCTCCTGCATGCTCAGACCACTCCCTTCCCTTGCTTGAAAAATTGTTCCAAAATGAAAGTTGAACCCACATCTTTTTTATCTGTGAATTCAATGCCGTTCGGCGAGTCTCAAATTAAAATTTGGGCATCTTACTGTAAAAAAATATACCATTAATGTAAAAAAGAAACTCTAAATAAATTATGTTCACACCCAGAATCAAACCCAGGTCTTCTGCATGAGTCAGACATCTTACAAGGTGAGCCACACACCAGTAACATTCAAAGTGTCTGTAACTTTTATATCCTTGATGACAGCTGAAACAACGTCAAACCAAAGAACAGTTTGGAGCGAAAATGGCTATTTTGTTGCTAATTTGCAGGAAATATCTAGAAGAAAGTAGCTAAGGGTCCTCAGAAATGTAGCTAGGTTCATCACTAGGCGTTAGGAACAGCGACAAAGTCACTGAGTTGGCACTACCTCTCTCTCTGCTGCTAAAGCTACGGATAGCAAATGCTACGGGCTATGCCTGAGCGTGAACTCGCATGAAGCAGCCTGCTCGACCCGAGCATCTCTCTTTTTCTGTGATTTTACAGAAAAACAGGCAATCACAATAAAAATGCCAGGGCTCATTCTACAGTACCAGGGCATTGCAGGAGAATGTATGAAGAAGAAATTTATTATTTCTATAAATGTTTTGGCTGTCAAACTTCCATAATGCCCCTTTAAGCTCAGCAAAAAAAGTACTTACGCCAAGCAGGTTTGTGATCTATCAGACATGGAGTACGCACAGCTGCACGCAATCGCCGCTTCATAAATCGGAGACTAACAAGAATGTCTCTCAACTGCATTTTAGTCACATCCCGCCCTCACCACGCCCACTTACTGCCGTAAATAGTCAATGCAAAGTGCCGTGTGGATCTCATGCATATACATAAGCTGGCTTGTTGCAGCATTTCGATCATGACCGTAGATCAAGGCAGATCAAGGAAGCGCTATTTCACAAGCAGAAATTCAGGTACTTGTGGGTGAGGTGGAGAAATGAAAGAAAGTGCTTTTGCAAAAATAATAAGAGAAAATCCACGGCGTGGCACAGCGTTGCTGAAGCCGTCAATGCTGAGTTCTTCAGAGAGATCCGTGACGGATATAAAAAAATCATCCGATCAGGATTCGATCTCCAGACTCCCGGGTGAAAGTCATGCATGCTAACCAGTCAGCCAAACGGAGCTCTCTTGTCCAAGTAGCCAGGGTGCATGATCAATCGGGTCACAGTGACAGGACACACACTGTCACAGATGCATGACATTCTGTCTCAATTTGTTCCCCTGCTGATATTCTGCATTCCGTATTCTGCGCTTCAGGCTGTATGTGTGTGTGTGTGTGTGTGTGTGTGCGTGCGTGCGTGCGCGCATGTGGGAGGTCTTGTTCTGTGTGATAACAAAGCAGTACAAGTGATAATGCTGCAGGATTTCATCAATTTATCCTTCTCAGCAGCAGCAGCACTGCAGGTGCTCTCCATGTCCAAAATGTGCGTAAGCCAGGTCCTCAGTCAACTTAAAGTTGTGCACATTTTTCCGCTAAGTTTTCTTTTGTAAATCCCAAAGTTTGCGTGGAAAGTTGCTTACGCAGTTTTCCGACCCCGTTTTGTGCGTAAGCAAGCTTGATAAATGAGGCCCCAGGACTGTAAAACTATGAAAGTGATAAAAAATCAGAGATATTAAAATTATTTCATAGACTTTTATTTTGCAAATATGCTCTTGTCTTGGTGACATGTGCTTTCTCCTCTTCGGCAGAATGAGAGCAAAACACACTGACAATTTGTGAAGTTTATGTTTCTTTATTTGGCAGACGCTTTTATCCAAAGTGATGTACAATTGCTAACCTATAGGGCATGTTGTGATCTGTGGGGTAAACCGGAGTACCCGGAGGAAACCCACGCACGCATGAGGAGAACATGCAACTCCACGCAGAAAGGCCATGAACGAGTTTTGAACCTGCAACCTTCTTGCTGCGAGGCAACAGTGCTAACAACTCCACCACCATGCAGCCCAAGCGAAAAAGTGAAGTGTAAAAAAATTGTTTCCGTCTTTTTCTACTTTCTCAATTATGACGTACACATTAGGGATAGACCGATTTATCAAGCTGATTTTTATCGTTTTTTTGTACATCGTTCTGAGTAAAGCCGATTTAACGTCAGGCACATCTTTGGGCAGACTGGTGATGTTTCAGAATTTAATATAAATGTATTTTTACATTCACTAATAACATCTGCATAATAAATTCTCAAAATTAACTTTATTTAGGTGTCTGACTTTAACACTGAGCAGTGCAAAAAGTTCAGATCTAACAATTAAATTCAGAGTTCAAAAACGGATCCAGCTTCAGAAATGTTGTGCATCAACTGATGCTATCAGTGACATTTTAGCAGGAAAATAAGGTGGAAAACATCTAGATATTAGCCATGAAAATCGGCCATCAGCTGACCTTGCCTCCTACATATCAATATTATTGTCATCGCAATAGAAAAACCAATATCTGTTGACCTCTAATACACACATACTCCTGGGGGAACATGAACATTTAATGTGTACTGACTGCACCTTTTGGTTCTTCTCTGCTTTTATAGTTGTGCTTCACAGTCGGTCAGTGTTCTCTGGACCAATCTAGTACATTTAAGTTTTAAGTATTTTGGTGTGTCTGTGTGTATATCTTTCTTTATTGCATTTATTGGTTGTTGAAATACATTTTGACTGAACTCAACAGTCTTTTGCTACCATAAATCTGAGCCCATGGCCTCTTTAAAATGTGAACTCTGGTTAGTGTTAACCAACTCGGTGAAAAATTCTGTGACACAATTCATTATTGACAAAATAGTCATTATGTGCTTTAGGGTTAGGGGTAAAAAGTTGTATTGTACTCCTTATGTAGACCAAACATGGAGAGTGTGTACAGCAGGATTCACTCAGAGAGGAAGAAAAGGTTTTTAGTCAAAGTTTTTAAAAAATTGCAGAGACGAGCAGTCCATCATTTTCCACAGCCTCCCAATCTGCATAAAAAAGAGAGCAGATGGCACCTGAGAGCTTTTTGTTTGTCCTCTCCTCCCTCATTGAAATTCACCGTCCACGATTCCTTGCTGCCATGTTGAGACACCTACGGACCACCGTGCTCATCCGCTTCATCCTTTCATCTACCAGCGCTTGTCCAAGTGAGCATGCATGAGTTAGTCTCGGGTTTTCATATTAAAACGGCTCCATCTTTCAAAGCTAAATTGGGCCTCATAGGGCTTTTGAACCCTGAAAGAGAGTTGACTCTCACAGAATCTCTTTTATGGCTCTCCATGCCTCGCGGAAATCCTTTGAAACACACCTTTATTCATCAGGTGCCGAACGGGCAGAAAAAGTGAGTCCAAGTGAGCAAAGTTTTTATTCCAGATTGACAAGGCTGAAGTTTTTTAATTCAAGGTGACTTGTGATGTCACCTCCTCATAGAAAGAGCTCAGTTTGACCAGAATTCATTCTCGTGTCCATTTTGCTTCATACTTTTGTTTTGTCCATTAAAATGATTGCCTATAGATCGTAACTTGCATGAAACGTGTTACTTTGGATAAGTTTTATTAGCGCTCCTTGTAAATAAAAGATGTGCAAAGTGCATATTTTACTGCTCTTGGCTTATGCTGAGGATGCAGAAAGGTGGTGCGTTTCATTGCACATGGAGAGAACTCCTCGCCTTGGGCACAGATGGAAAGTAGTGAAGAAACCAAAGTGTGAAGTGCTCGGCTGGTGAGCATCTTGGTTTCTTATGCTTCAGAGACCAGCATTATTTATGGATTGACTTTTTTTGCACCATCTGAGCAGCTTTTCATAATCACAGATGGATGTTCTGGCTGCACCTGAACGGTGACGCTGAAAGGGTCAAGATTTGAGAGGTGGCTCTTTGGAAAGTGTCTCGCTCTGGTTCCACTCAGTTCACCTACTTGACAGAATTTCTTCAATATGCTTTTCTTACACCTCTCAATCGGCAAACAAAAGACTCAACTCAACCTTTTTATCGCCGTCCTTAAAATCATTCTTTATTTGCGTTTATTTTGTTCAAGCAAATGTCGACTTTCTCAGAATTATTTCAAATAACCACAAGGAGGAATTTTGAGTTGCAAGATGAAAAGGTGGCGCTTGCCAAGTGTTCCTTTGCATTCTCACAGTGAACGAGAGGAACATAAAAGTGGAGATTGAATGGCGAGCTGTGCGTGCCCTTCATCTGGAATAAAGGCTGTTTGGGGAGCTGTCAGAGCCTGTTCAGGCCTGCTTGTGCGCCAGTCTCCATCTTATTGTGCAGAGGCATGACATGTGTGATGCAGGCAGGAGTTGTGAGCAGGAGTGATGTGTGAAGAGAAAAAAGCAGGAGTGTGAAAGCAAGGATGTGATAGGTTGTTTGCATGAGCGGTTCGACTAAGAAGTGAGGGAACTGAACATGTGTGTATGCATGGGTGTGTATGTGTGTGTGTGTGTGTGTGTGTGTGTTAACATGAGGATACCCCTGCCCTGAACTCTGTGTGTGAGGGCCCTGGGGAGGGGTGTGCAGACTCCTCCACACCATGCAGTGCCTTTGATGGCTTGATGATTGGTGGAAGCAAACTGTGATGGTGTCAAATTTGGGGTTGATAGTGTGTGTGTGTGTGTGTGTGTGTGTGTGTGTGTGTGTGTGTGTTTGTAGACATGCATGCATTAAGTGTAGTGTAGAGGCTTTTGGCTCACTGAGTTGAATCTGATGAGTTATGATTGATGATTTAAAAACAATAAAGTCTTGTATTTATGTAAAAGCCCCCAGCTGTTAATATGGATGTGGCATTGTGGGAATGCCGACCACATCCCGCTGCATCAGAGTTGGATATGCATTTATAGTTGTGCTCCAAGGTCAACGATCTGCCTCTCCTCTGTTGTTTTGTCACAAACAAAGACAGGAAGATGAGATATAAACACCTCTACAGCTGCATGTTTTATTCCTCACGCCGACAGCACATCTGTTTTTATCCTCCCACCGTCTCACCTCTCAGCTTCGCTGCTCTCTGCTGCTACATTTTTAACACTCAGGTATCAATTCCTTTTTACATTTACAGTCAGGGAACATAAAGTGAACCAGGATATAGCTGCTGCATCAAAGCATATGTCTTTTGATGTCATGAATGTGCATTAAAGCTTTCTCCAGGCAAGGGGACTGTGCTTGAAGGATGGAAATAATAACTTGGTCATTTGTAATAGTGCATGACCCAAACAGACGTGTTATCATCTCAGTTTGGGATTGGGGTAATTAAATCCCCTTGTTGAACAACAAACTTTACAGGAAGACACATTTTCTTATGTGTATGCTAATTATGCTACGGTCTTGTATTCTAGAGTGAACTTTAGGTAAAGGGACCAACTCCAGGGATTTAGATCGGCTTAACAACAATGAAACAAACTGAAACCACTTTGCTGACAGCAAAGGAAAATTAACTTTCACCCCATAATTAAAATAACAGTTAACAATGGGTTGCATAATTAGGTGTTTAAGTTCAGCACTCATAAAAATTGTTAATCATTTTATAGGAATTTTTCTGAATTATCTCCATAATTTTAAATTACAAGAAGGAAGCTGCAATGGCAAATTTGATAAACAAATTAGCTTAAACATTTCTTCCATGCCTCTTAACAATGTTCTAACATACTATAGCGATCAATATATTGTGGAGATAAAAAAAAACGAAAAGAAAAAATTAATGAATAAAGCGGTTCTCTCACACTTGTCTAAAAACCTCGCCATTAACAAGTTTCAGATCGAAAGCCGCTATTGGACCATCTGGTTGTCGGTCTTGCTGAACTGCGGCACTGTCCTAGGTCCTCCACTTGTTACAAACTCACGTATTTAGCAACAGAATACCACTGGTGGGAGAGGTTCTCTGCTCAATAACCTCAGCGCAAGAGAAACAGTCGACAAAACGACCACAGTCCCAAAAAGAAAATCACCATTTGAAGTCATGGACAACAAAAGACGTTTGGACCTATAAAACAGTGAGTGGTGTTAAGCACCATCTCGTTCCCTCCGGCATCGGTGGTTTACAGTTCCAACAGAAGCTTCTCAGGGTAGATGCCTGAGAGGAGGGGTGAGTGTTCCGTAACCGTGTTTGCATTCAAAACCTAGCTAGTTTGCAGATTCGCTATAACAGCTTTAAAGAGCAAGTCACCCCCAAATCAACTTTTTTTTCTGATAAACTATATAAATGCGTGTCTAATCGTGCTGCAGACACGTGTAGTCAAAAGTTTAGCACTTTAGTGCATTTTAGTAAAAATTGAAATTTTCAGCCTAAATCTGTTAGTGTTGCGCCGTTGTCAGGTAAAAACGCTGCACTGCATTTGAAGTTAAATCTGCCATTGCTATTGGCTAAGAGGTACCCTAGAACGTTAGCTGGTACCATATGATGCCACAATGTCGTTGTGAGCCTGTGTGTTTGTTAGCGGCTCCGCCCTCTCAGTCTACTAGGCATAGCATTTGTTGCCTTTTTCAAACAGGAAGTGGGAGTGGAGTAATGCTCTGGTAGAGGGTGACTTGTTCATTAAAGTTGCCAACAGTTAACAAATAAAGGCCAAATAGCTTTTCTTGAGCCGTTTTAGTCTTTTGTGTTTTAACAAATAAGATCATAAAGAAAACAGCTTTTTATAACTGTTACTTTTGAAATCCCCAATATGCTTTATATATTTCTTCTGAGGTGTTGCATCCTGTTGAAGGTCGAATGAGCTAAATGTCACATGGCAGCATGGACAGGTCATTAAAACCAACTTAAACGACTAGAATGGTAATGGGCTGTTTTTCCACAGCACTAGGTAGACCAACACCACCTCTCCCACTTGTTTAGTGCCCTGCTTAAGGACACTTCAATTAGAAGTCAAATTCAGAGCTCAAGATAAAATGTGTCTTTGTTTTCATATATGAATTTGTTAAAAGGCATTGTGCAAGGTCACCACAGTGTTTTACAATGTATGGTAAAAGTTGTTTTTTCATTTTTTTGATTAGGAAAAGGGTAAAATGCCTTCTCCGGGTCAGGGATGAGGTTCACGAGTGAGGGAATACTGGAGCGTGAGATCGATAGGCGGATTGGTGCTGCATCGGCGTTGTGTCGGTCTGTCGTGGTGAAGAGAGAGCTGAGTCAGAAGGCGAAGCTCTTGATTTACCCGTCGATCTACGTTCCTACCCTCACCTATGGTCATGAGCTTTGGGTAGTGACCGAAAGAACGAGATTGCGGATACAAGTGGCCAAAATGAGTTTTCTCAGAAGAGTGGCTGGGCTCTCCCTTAGAGATAGGGTGAGAAGCTCGGTCATCTGGGAGGGGCTCGGAGTAGACTCGCTGCTCCTCCACATCGAGAGGAGCCAGTTGAGGTGGCTCGGGCATCTGGTCAGGATGTCTCCTGGACGCCTCCCTGGTGAGGTTTTCCGGGCACGTCCAACCGGGAGGAGACCTAAAGGTAGACCCAGGACACGGTGGAGGGACTATGTCTCTCACCTGGCCAGGGAACGCCTAGGGATTCCCCCGGAGGAGCTGGCCCAAGTGGCTGGGGAGAGGGAAGTCTGGGCCTCTCGCCTTAGGCTACTGCCCCCGCGACCCGACTCCGGATAAGCGGATGAAAATGGATGGATGGATGGTTGTTTTTTTAGTTTAAACAAAGAAGATAGCGGGTCGTAGTCCCAGTTTGTTTTCTCTGACATTTCAATAAAGTTTTTTGAGTTCTCTAAATTTCTCCTGCTAACAAAAGCTTTGCAGTGAAGAATGTGGCAGACTAACCTGCACTTGACCTGCAGGAGTTGGATTGACAGGAAAGGCAGCTCCAGTGGTAAATGTCTTCCTTTGATATTTTTGAACATCTTATTAGATATAAGCCAACAGCTTGGTTGTGTTTTTGAAAAAAAAAATGAAGTCAAAATTTCAGTGATTGTCTAACATTAGGGCATCTTTTGCTATCAAACAAACTGAAACCTAATGAAATATGAAAACGCTGTTTCGCGTCTTTATTCTGTAGGTGTTTGTTTACCTGTCCCATCCTGGGATCCAGCAAGTTTCCAACAGCACAGCTGCAGTATAGGAAGATGATCAATGCTCATCCTTTCATCTGTCAGGGGTTTAATATCAGGGTGTATCCGTTTATTTAGTTTAACAGACATCAGAGGTTGACTTTGTTCACTAGTTCCAGCACCTGCTCAGTCTGAAGGCAACGCTCTGCAGATGGACTAAAGCAATTACTAACGCAGCACCGTCAGGCTATCCAGATGTTTCGGCTATTTGTTCCATTTTGTTCCATTACTATTAAATGTCTGATTACTCTGCGCTCCTCTCTCTGTTCCAAAAGGCGTATTTCTTCCGTGGGGTTTTGATTTGTTCAGTTTTAAATAAGAGAATCATTTGTTTGTTTGTAATCTGATGAACAAGATTAACTCAAAAATAGAGCTCTAAGCTGTGAACGAGGCCACGGTCACGAACCGTGAAGTTCCTTCACACCCTGTGCTCGTCATTCAGGCCCAGCCCCTGCTCCTCTGGAGCTCATTGGGTATGTGCAGCAGCATCTTCTGGCTGTTTGATGTCTGTGTTTGCTGCTGATTGTTTAGTCTGGATTTAACATGGCATCTGCCTCTGCTGCAGACGTAGCTAATGAACTTTGAATGTGTGTTGTGCTTTATACATGGGGAGGATTGTAGTTCTCATCATGTCAGATCCTTCACTAAAAAATGTGCTGCGGTGGAGGTTTGTTACCCATGTTCACTGGAGCATCTAGAGTAGGGAGGATCACATGGAGGCAGAGGAAAGGAAACAACTGTGCAGGTTCTACGTTCTAGGGTGCTAACAAGTCCCATCTAAGTTATTTTAGCTTCAGATTAGATCAAATTGACATTGTGTCCTAGTTTTTAATGACAAACCCAACATGGATTTGTACACATTTGCGTGTTTTTCACTGAAACAGGCCTGTTAGAGGTAAACATTCAGCATCGATTTGTGATTGAATTGGACAAGATCATTTAATTTTAAGGTTTTTAAGAACACTTTCCATCCCATGAATAGTAATGCATCTCTTCATTTGGCTCGTCATTTCTTTTTTCTGGTTTCACTGTTGTCTCCATGAATACTAATTTGTAGTTGGTTTTCTTTCCTAAAATGAAGACTGATTTCAGATTATATTGAAGATGAAATGTATTGCTTCATCAATTTCTCCAGAGGAATTTCTTCTGGATTTTTAATCAAAATGTTTCATTATTGGGCTTCATACAAACTTTTTTTTCTTGTGTAGAAACTAAGTATGATTTTAGAGATATTAATAAATTTATTATTCCTTTGGCAACAAAAGAAGTTAAAAGGAGATGTATATCTGTGGTGGGGGTTGAATTATGGAATCATGCCAGTGTAAATGTAAGAACTTGTGGTACATTTTTGTTGTTTAAAAGGATGGTTTTGAAAATAATTTTTGACAGTTACAAGAGTTTATAAGTTGTGTTGTAAATGTAAGAGTATTGTGAACTTATTTGACTAAATGGTGTATATTTCTTTTCTTCTTTTCTATTTCGCTTAAATTGTACAGATATGTGTTAAAGGGGTAGATTAATTTGTTAAAAAGGTCAGGTATAAATATAAGCATGTTGCTTCGGCCTGAGCCTTTTCAGTCACTTTAAAAGTTTATGTAATGTGTTATTGATTATATTATTATTATGTTTTTACTGAATAAATTCAATTCAATTCAGTTCAATTCAATTAACTGTTTATTGGATGCACTTTTATTTTTCCAGACATCTACTTAAAAAAGTTAGCATTTTTCATGTAGTTACATTTGAAGATGAAGTAGGGGTTCAACAGATCATCATTGATCTATGATCCACACCGAAGTCTCTCTATGGTTGGGCGTGCACATGGTCACGTGGAGGGAGGAGGCACCACCTGTCCAATCCAAACGAGGAAAGCAGGAGGAGAGGAACTTGGAAAAACCACCTGCATTGTTTAAGTTGCGTGGATGGGAGCATGATGGTACAAATTGTACATATGAACACACACACACACACACACACGCGCATGCCTCCAGTCTTGTGGCGCATCGCCACTCTTGCCTACCTACGAGTTTGTTCACTGTTAAAGGAGGGAGGACGCAAACCGCCTGGGACAATTATTACATTACCGTGGTGGGACCTGTAAATATTGGACGGGTCTTGAACTGTAAAAGAGGAGGGAAGAAAAATAAATAGTGCTTCATGAAGGTGAGGACATGAGTGAGACACACAGGGAGAGAACGTTTCTCAATAGGGGAAGCCATTTTAACATTTATTCACCAATCCAACCTCTATGTAAATCCCATTTTATAAGCACGTTGCAAATTGAGCAGAAACATGTTTTACTAAGTTTTCTACAGATTGAGAGAGAACAAAAGGATTTGTCATTTCTTTTCTTTTTGTTTCTGCTGATCCAAAAAGGATCTGACCCATGATTGAAAATCGTGATCCAAACCGTGAGTTTTTTTTATCCGTTGTACTGCTAATATGAACTATTTATCCCTCCAATTTTAGCGCAAAACTCTTCTTCTGGTGCCATTCCTGCTGTTGCTCTCTTTTTGGTGACTCCTGCAGTTGCAGTGCCAGATTAAAGTAAAAATACAGAAAAATATAGACTATAGAAATTATTTGAAAAGACCTGGACCTGCTAATATTCTCATAAAGAAAAAGGTTTATCTCTGTTTTAGTTGTGTATGACGCTCAACGTCCATTTTGCATTTTACTGATTTACTAGAAACTTGATTTGAACATTCTGGTGTTGGCCTTACTTTTGGATGTGTTTTGTTAATTGTGAGTCTGGTTTAGTAACGTATTAAGTAAATTTAAAGACAGACATGTTTGTGTGTGTGTCCTTTTATATAGGTAATAAAAATACTGGTCTGTAAACTGGCAGAATCGTGTGTTTGCCAGTTTGAATTGAATTATATCATAATTAAGAGCTGTATAGTATCTCGTTGATTGATTTTAGTTGCTTGCATATTTTATTATATCACATTGTTGTTTTTGTATTGATATGTGTTTATTTTCCTTTGACATTTACTGTAAAAAACATTTCTTTAGTTCAAGAACAATCTTCACTTTGTCTTTCTGTATGATTTTATATATGATATTAGTTCTTAGAGCTGCCTCAAGCCTGTGTTATGTGAGAAACATGGTGTCTGAGCTGTAATGTAACGTTGATCTCAGATGAAGTGTGTGTCTGTTTGGTGATGAAAGCGGGGGGTGGAGAGCTACTAACTGATAATAATTTGCCACATCATCACACCTCTTGACGGAGTAAACGATGATGAATGCTCCTGGCCATGTCGACTGACACCATCACCCTCTGCTACATCTGTGTGTTCAGAAACATCTGCTGCCCAACGGCTGCCAGTCCGAGCTCACATCCTGGCTTATAGGTGAAAAGTATAGAACCACCGAAAAAAAAGATCTAGTTTGTGAAAGAAAGTCAGCGGTCATTTTTGCACGCCTCAGTGAGCGACACTTGGACACACAATTCCCTCTAAGTGCAGGAGTCAGAAGTCAAGCTGAGACTTTGTTTGGCTCCGTCAGCAGAGCCGTGTTTTCCTCATGGCTGCAGAGCCAGACCTCCTCTGTCTTCTAATCTCACTTTCCAGGGCCTGTTTTTGTTAAGATAGCTACTAAATCACGATGAAGAACACAAGGCTGCTTGTAGGGATGTTTGGCACATTTTCTTTGAGCTCTGATAAATGAGGTTTTAAAAAAATGGTGTGGTCTTACAGCTCAGGCTTCCATCTTTAATTTGTTGGTATAATAAGATAAAAGTAATCCAAGTAGTCAGACTTTCTCTAATGCGCTCCTCACCCCAACCTCCCACCCCTCGCCTCCACCCCACCCCCGCCCCTCACTCCATCATTTCTGCTGAGGAAGATGTTCCCATTTCCCCTCAGCGCCATCCTCCATCCATCTCATTTCCCTTCCAGCTGCACTCGTCGGGCTGAAGCACAAGCGGAGCAACAGGGCTACAGATAGCATCTTGAGATGTGCCAGCTAACTCCAGATAAGCACCAGCAGCTGCGTGTCCCTCTTTAGCATCCAGAGCATCTTGAAATATGCTGAGGGATGATGGAGAGGAGAAGGTGAAGGTGATGGGAGCAGGCAATGAGGGGATAAATGTGAGGTGGGTGGATCTGTAGGGAGAGAGAAGGGAAAATATGAGGAGGTAAATCCAGAGCAGGGATGTGCTTGTTTTGTTTATCATGATGACCTGCTGAGCTTTGGTGGGTGAGTTCTTTATTCCACCTGAGGTGGATGTTTCCTGTGACCTTCAGGAAACAAGCACTTGACACAACATGTGAAGAAGAGTCTCTTGTTCTTGATTTGATTGACAGGTCCTTTATCATCCCACGAGGGACTGGCACTGAGCATGCTCTGTAAAACTTCCCTGTACTCACCATCTTACTTCCCACTTCCTGTCTGATACGGAGGCGAGGGGGAAGGAGAGAGGTTAGAGAGAGAGCCCGTATAGGGGCATATGGCTGTTGAGCCTACACATTTATCTGTGAGAGGATAATGGAAACATTCGCTCCCACAGTCTCCCCTGGCAACGACCTCTGACGAAGGTGAGCCTCAAAATGGGCCAGGACTGAGCTAAATTCCCAGTGATAAAGTAGGACTCCTTAATGTGATTAAGTGACCTAATGCAATCAGTATTGTTTCAGCTACAACTCAGTTACATGTAATGAAAAAGGCCTCTTGCATTGGATTGTGTGAGGTGTTAAACAAGCTTATTTCCAAACTGGTTGTTAGACAGCTGCAACAGACCCCTCCCCCACTCACCTCCTGATGTCAGACAAAGGTGTTCTGTGTTTCCTCATCTAGAACTTTCTGAAACAAGCCTCTCACTCCCCCCTCCACCATGATTGCCTGGAACAAAAATAAACACTGTTTTTTATGAAACTCCTGTTTCTGGTAAATCACAAAGTGACAGAAACAAGACCGGGTAAATACACACATTCTCTTATTATCTTCCACGACAAAGGTGATTATAACTTTTACTGACTCGAAAGGGGAAAGTCACCTGAGCTTTTAGGTCCATTACTAAGTCAAAATACAATAAAATTTGGATGCATTTTAAAATCAAGTTTATGTCCTGATTAACTTGAAAATATGCTATTGTTAGCAGGAACTAGCATAGTGATGGTGAGTTCATGGACTGGAAAAAAACTGAAATCTAGCTGCAGCTTTGCAATGAAAATGAAACCAGACTTAAGTTTTAGGTCTCCTTGTAAACAGCTGGGTTTTTTAAAAGCATTTCTACTAATAATCCTCCATAAAGCATGTTTTTTAGACATTTAATTGCATCATGATCATGGTTTTGTAAGGCCATATTAGATTAGTGTTTCTATAGTTATGCGGCGGTTATAAAATGTAAGCAGTTTAAAAAAGTTATCAAAATGAACAGGCTGCATTAAAGGGGAACTAGGCAGTTTTGGCTTACTTTTAGCACCCCCTAGTGTCTGTAAAGCCAAAAGCAAACCATCTCCTTGCTGTGCGTTCATCTTTTTAAAAACTGAAATGCATCCCAGCCTTCCTTAGTGTCTACAGGAGTGCTTCATCACTAGATGAAACAAATCAGCTGTGTTCATGGAAACAGACTGCAGCGCCAGGTATGTTGGCTCAGTTTTTTCCCAACAGAGCGGCCCAGCTGTCTGAAGTTGCAAGTGGAATATTCTGGCCACAGGGGCTATAGGGGCTGAGTGGCCTTTCATTAACCCTGTAAAGGGTCATTTTAGCACATACTGGCTCAAGAAATGTATTTTAAAATATGAGAAAGTGATCCTTTAATTCATAGTTTTAAAGTAATCTCTAGTTTGATATGTGACAGACGGCCTTTTCCATCCTGCAACTTTGGTGACCACTGGGGTCAAACAGGTCACAGCTAATGTGATATATTGTAGCTCTGGGTAGGAAAATAGATTTTCGTGCACAAAGGTACAGTTTAAGTGTGTAATGTAATCATCTGGTTTAATCTTTCTGAAATTTCACGTTTTCTTTGTCTTTTCATCTGTTGGTCAGAAAACGAGCAACAACCTGGAGTCTGGCAAAGGAGTAAGGCTTAGAGGCAAATGAAGTATTTCTACAAACTGAACAGTCTTAAAGATGATTTTCAACAGTACAGGAAAAATAGCGATTGGATTTTGATGAATGACCAGTTTGTTTTGTGTTGATGGGTGGGCGTGACTGAAGGGTGAACAACCCTTTGTGTCGAAGAAAGAACCAAATCAGTTTAGTTTTGCAAAGCAGAGAAATCTAGAATAATGATGTATAATTTGACCCTACTGTTAAATAAAATCTGCTTTAAAGTGTTTATTTTCAGCTAACTAGAAAATATTTTTGACTCGAGCAGTTTTTCGTTTTTTTTCTTTTCTCCCCAGAATGCATCTGTTGTTGATGTTGATGATGATGATGATGATGTTAGAGGTTTTAACCTACGTCAAGTCCATTGTTACTGTAGGACACTGAATGATAAATTAGCAGTGCATATAAACACATCACATGGATTTACAAATAGATACTCAGGTCTGGAGATGAAACTGATTTTAGATGGATATCTGGGCCTTCTCATTGATGTTCCCATGGCAACTGTCCCAGCCCTGTTAGATGTCTGTGACCATCCATCACCATCTGTGAGCCTCTTTGTAGTTCCTCTGTCTGCTCCCACAACAGGTAATCTGTAGCTGTCAAAGAGCCAACAATCCCACCCCGATGTGTCACTTCCCATCTCTGCTCTGTTGATTGGGTTTGATTTTATTCTATGCTAATCTGGGCTATGGGCTGCATGGTGGTGCAGTTGTTAGCACTGTTGCCTCGCAGCATGAAGGTTGCAGGTTCCAAACTCGGCTGCGGCCTTTCTGCGTGGAGTTGCATGTTCTCCCCATACATGCGTGGGTTTCCTCCGGGTACTCCGGTTTCCCCCACAGATCACAACATGCCCTATAGGTTATAAATTGTAAGTCGCTTTGGATAAAAGCGTCAGCCAAATAAATAAACATAAACATAATCTGTTTTTTTTTTCTTCTTGCTCTCGACCATCTGAAAATGTCAACGAGTTTAGCAATCGAATGTGCCTCTTGTAGCAGCAGTAACGTGTGTATTAGAGAGGTAGTGACATTTTACAGCGACGGTCTTAAAATGTGCGTTGTGTCGTCTGTCAGCCCGAGCAGAGTCGTAATAACAAAGCGAGAAATCACTGCCTCAGCCGTACTCTAAACTGCAGCTGTGCCCTGTGGCCAACCCTCTGATTGCTGTAAATGTTTAGAAGGGCACTCTTTGTTCAACATCTGGTCTGCACGCAGAGGGGTTGAGCTGTTCCAAATCACCCCATCATGCCTATGAGCTTTCGGGCTTGTTTAGCCCAGCAGAGTTAACTGCAGATGCTTAAAGGAGTCAGCTGGCTGTGGATCGATTCTTTGATCACGCCACCGCTACTCCACCAAGTCTTTGTTTGGATCTTTGTGTTCAACGGTGAAATTCTCTGTTTTGTTACTTGCAACACCCTGCTATGTTGTGTCAGTCTTAGACACCAGCTGGCTTCTAAAGCTTTTACTTTTCCTTTTTCAAGCACAGTTTGAGGTCAGGGCATGCTTTTTATGTCATCTCCTGCAACCAGAAGCCATTTATACAGCCCAGTGGTTAAAATAAGGTTCCCTGCCTGACTCCTGTGATTCACTGTTTATCCGTCCTGTGTCTGTTATTGTTCTGTGTGCACATTCAAGGCTTTCTAGATGAGTGGCGGGGATCGCCTATTCACTTCTCTATACTTTTAAATGATTGAACTTATTGTCATGCTGCTTTAGTTCTTTGTGTAGTTTTGTTTGGAATAGCATTTGTTGTGGAGTTTAAAGATGTGGAATTCTAATAAACTGTTTTAATGATGATTTCTGATTATATTCAGTCACTGAGTTGGGTGTTGCTGCTATCTAGTCTCATTGTGTAAAGAACGAACTCTCCGGCATACTTTCGGTACTGGACAGATAAATAATGGAGACGCGACCCAGATCAAAGAAACTATCCAACTGAGTTTAGGAAACTGATCAGTGGAGCCACGCCATCTCAGTCTTTTACTTTTATTTCTTTTGCTCTCCCATTTTTTACTTGAAAACTTCACATCATCCTAGCAAACAGTTGATACACACATCATTTTAACTGCAAAATAAAAGTGACGCTCTCATAAATAATCTCTTGACTCCTCAAAGGTTTAGATTATTTTCATGTTGGTTAAACATCAGCCTGGGGAAGGCGAGTAAAATGTAAATCGCTTACTGCAACTTTGATATCATATGTGTTTGCAGTCTGGGTTCTTATATTTTTATCTTCTAGATTTTGTGGCACTTTTGATGACATGATTAGGTGGAGGAACTAAGAGAAAACTCCTCATTCTGGTATCATACTGCTCTCCTGCATAAGGCTGGCTCTTTGTACTTGAGTTGAGGTAATTTGATGAAGCTGAGTTTCTGATTTTCACCATTTCATCTTTGTTTCATCATGTTTATGTTTATGTTTATTCATTTCGCAGACGCTTTTATCCAAAGCGACGTACAAGAGATGTACAGTCTGCTCTCGTAGAGCTAACAGATGATTGAATCTGAGACACTGTGTTGGCTCCTGGACCTCAGCATCACTCCTGTTTACCATCTCAGTGGACGCTGTTAGCAAATGTTAAACAAATTTCCCATGTTTACTTGCATTTTCAACACTGTTGCCAGCCGGAGCTCGGCGGACATTCCTCTCTGGATCATGACATAATTACCTGTTGCGCGAAGGCATGATCCTCATTCAGAAGTCTTCCATTGCTGCAATATTACTATCAAGCTTGGCAGCACGAATGCCGTGATATTTTCACCTTGCCATGTCACCATTGCACTATCAAAAGACACACTGGCAGCATTATTATCCTGATTTGCCATCATGGTGTGTGTGTTGAAAGCAACTTATAACAAATGTAACACACAGAAGCCACTCGTATTGGAGAAACAACAAGTTTTTGTCTGTGAATGCTTGGAGATGCTTAAGCACTGTAGCCGGAAGCCCAAAGAAAAGTTCAACAGTATGTGATCAATTATACACTCCCTAGAACACATATGTCAGAGTCAAGGCCAGATGCGGCCCGCGGAGCATTTTTATTGGCCCGCGAGATAAATATCAAAAATATATTAAAACTGGCCCGCTGGCCGATTTTACCGCAAAGACTTCAACTCCCATGATGCTTTGCGGCGTCAGCGCGGAGGCGACGAAGCCCCCTCCTTTGTGTTTTTTCCGCCTGCTGCCGGTCTCTGCAGCTCCGCTGTCTCGGACAAACTATATTCCTCTCACTCAGCGCCGAGTTCACTCAGCTGTTTTCTGACGTTGAAGCCCAGAAACGGAGATTCTAGCCGCTCAGTAATGTGTTCACGACTGAAAGAAAAAGTGTTCCAACTAACTTCCAGACAGAGCCGATATAACTCCAGCGAGCAGCGACACGCTCAAACCAGCACGACTCTGTGGTTGTGTTTCCTCCCCGACACACAACAACATGGTCAAGCTGCTCAGACATGTTCAGCAGCACAAACCTATGTGAGCACCTGTTGTCATCTAATGTTGTCATTATTATGATGAAGATGAACAAAACAACAGGAGTCTCCTCCTCAGCTCAGATCAACCCCATGATGCAGGTATCTGGCTGGAACAGGTGAGCATCACAGTAAACCAGTGGAGCAAACTGAGCTTTAAATATGTTGGTTTTCTGCTCTTTTTCTGCTCCAAAACATGAAAGTTAACAGGTGAAATTTTGCATTTTCATTTAAGATAACATGATATTTTTATTTTGTTGTTGGCCCGTGAGAAAAGATTTAACCTACAGTAAACAGGAAGTGGAAAGGCTGCAGATAGATGAATAGAATAGAAAATCCCTTTATTGTTCCTCAGTGGGGAAAGCTAGACATCACAGCAGCGATGACACTTATTACAGGAGAAAAAAAGGAGAATAAAAAATAAGAAAAATGAATAAACAAGAAAACATAAATCATGAATAGATTTTAAAAATGCTGATTATACCACAAGTAATGAATACTACTGATGCCTTTTATTTTAAACTGACTTGCTCATGTGTCATTTGATTATTCCACATTCAGTGTTAATGCAGAAATATGTTTGTTTCCAAATTTAAAGGTTCAAAATTGCATATATGTTGATAAAGAAAATGTGCAAATTTGCCGTCACTTTTTCAAAAATATTAAGTTTGGCCCTCGACTCCGTCCCAGAGTTTCATTTCGGCCCCTTGTGAGTTTGAGTTTGACACCCCTGATCTAAGCCAACCCCAGATTGAGGAACGATTGACTAAAATAATGTTTCCAAACTTTTTTTTTTTACTGTTGACAAGGTTATAATCTTTCTTTAGAAAAACTTTCAAATTGATTGTAATTTCAGTTCAGTTTTCCTTCCTGAATGGCATCACTTTCTCTTAATCTGCTCTTGAATTTGTCCTTTCACCAACAGAAACGGCTCGAATCGTGAATACATCAACAAAAGGAGCTCTGATTGCATATTTTTGTGTGCTCAAGTTGTGACACTGAAAGAGATGATTGATCAACGAGGACCAAAAGGGTGTTATTATTGTCCCTTTTGGACGGCCGTTCACTGTGTACACATTCACACACATTTCTAACAGCCACTGCATCTCGGCGTTATTTTGACAAGAAGGGTTTTAATTTACTTTTTAAGCGTGCCCACTTTTCTTCAGCCTGACTTGTGCTTCAATTTCAGATATTGATTTCTCCCATTTCTCAGAATGACTTCCAGCAGTTCCCAGAGGATGAGTGTGAACCAGTAGGAGAATGAGAGAAGTAGTGGAAATGAGAGTGTGACAATGGTCTCATTCGGATGTACTGATTTGTTTTCTATCCTGATTTTATTTAATCAATACTAAAAGTAAAATCTAAAGAGAAGACCTTTTCATGTTGACCTCAGATGAACGTAAAATGTTTAAGGCAATAAAACAAAACATTTAATGCTTTAAATGAATCTAAGTAAAGTCACATGGCTCCTTTTAGTCTAGCACTAATAATTATCATCATGCTTTCATCTAAAATCAGCTTTAAAGTAAAACTAGGCAGTTTTGGCTTCCTTTTAGCACCCTCTTGCGTTCGTTAGTAGAACCAAAAACCTTAACCTCCTCGCTGTGCGTTCGTCTGTTTAACACCTTAATATAACAGCTGAAACATCTCCTCAGCCGTCCTTAGTGTCTACTAGTGTTGTCAAAAAAATCGATACCTAGATATAATTCGATGCTAAAAGTGGTATCTAAATTAGATATTCCATCCCTGTGGTATCGATATTATGGACTATTATACACAGCCTTCTTCAAGTACACCCGACACGCACGACAGCCAGATGCCGTAAAGCAGCCTCCGCCTCCCAGACAAACAGAAGAAGACAATGCCGCATGGCTACATTGCAATTTCCCACGCGAGTTGTCTCCGATCCAAGTTTTGTCTGCCAAATAAATAAACAAAACCATGAACAGCGAATTTGGGAGGCGCTTCACAGCCCTACTTAATTAGCATACCAAGTCCGACACGTAGTTGTATATTCACGCTTATGGGCTTAAAGGAAAACTCCCGTTTTTTGCAACCTGGACTTAATTTCTAGCATGCAGTACGTTTGTTTACTCACGCTGACAACTTTGGTGCTACTTGGATTCCCCGGGGTATTTAGATCCATCGGCGAATCGCTGTCAGTGTATATCCATATAACGGGTGTGGACGGGCACCCATGGTGCAGCCTCGAAATAAGGCATTATCTGCACCAAAACATCTTCATGTCGAAAGGTTTTGTTAGGAATCATCAACGTGATTCCCCCTGTTCGTTTGGAGCGGGTCTGGGATTTCTAGGCGTAAACAGACTAGCTGTGGCTAATTAACCGACGCTTTTAATGATGTCACTGCCGTGCGCCAATCTGTTTTTATTAAGATTACCGATAGATGTACCTTTGTCCTACTGTGGAGAAATTCGTTTTCTCCCTTTATTGACAAACAGAGTTGTTCAAAAGTACAGAACAAAACATATGGCATTACAGCTTATGACAAAAATGCACCTTAAACAGAGTTTAAGCAGCAAAACATCACTCTGCAAACAGCGTATATATAGTGAGACAATTCATGATTTAAAGTGTTAACTTTCGCCAGTTTTTGTATGCACGTTTAAAAAATGCTGATACTTGAAAGGTTTAAGCACTTAATACACTTAATTCTTAACATTTAATTTTTGCAATATAAATTGAGGAATGTTATTTTTTGAATAAACTTGTTCAATAAATTGGTGTTTTTAAATAGTATCGAAATCAAGTATCAATTATTGAGTTTTTTTTTTTCAAGTATCGAATCGAGTTTGAAATTTTAGTATTGTGACAACCCTAGTGTCTACAGGAGTGATTCATCACAAAAGTAAACAAATCAGCTGTGTTCATGATCTAAAACATGTAGGAAATGTGCTGGAAGCAGGCTGCAGAACCAGGTATGTCAGCTCAGTTTTTTTCCAACAGAGCGGGCCGACAACTTAGAAGTTGCAAGTGGAATATTCTGGCCACAGGAGGCATTTTAGCAAATACTGGCTCAAGAAAACGACTTAAAACTATCAAAAAGTTGCAAAGCATCCCTTTAAATTTTTGCAGTTAGAACAATATGTAATGCTATTTATGTATTTGTTGCTGGAAAGCAGCAAACATGTCTGCCGGGTTCAGTCAAGTACAAGAAAACAAATGGAATCAGAGCAAATTAGATTGCAGCATGTGTTACAACATGCATGGTTTATCTAATATCCCATCATGCCTTTAGGCGTGACTTTGCTTGTGTGTGCTCAATGTGTTGCTTTGTGTCTGTGTTCGGTGCCTGTCGCCAGTTTAGGCGTGCAGTTTGCACCCTTTTGGAAAAACAAATGAGACACTTGTTGTTTTGCACAATTAAGTGCCAATTGTTCAAGGCATAACATTCATTCTTTTTCTTTTTGACTTCATGGAAAATTTGTGGATAAATAAAAGGATGTTTGTTTAATTTTAGAGTTGCAGCAGTCTTGTTTAATCTTTCCAAGAGAGCATTTAGCAGTAATTTAGAGTGCTGTGTCATGTTTTGAGTTTATCATGCTTTTTAATCTTAATCTAATTAGACTTGGTATATTGGCAGCACATGTGACAATAAATATTTACATAAAATCCGTCAAAAAATTATGCCAGAAAATTTGCACGCTGTACTTCCCCCTAATTAGTCCCACCGGGTAATTTATATGTTAATAGAAAGTGATAAATTATAAGCTGAAATCTGTCTCTTAAACAACTGTCTGAATACTCCTGGTTCAGGAGTTATCTGTTTACCCTTGGCTCAGAAGATTGAAAATGGCTCCAAAGAATGTAATGACAGGTTTTGTGTTTCTGTTTTGTTGAACATGTCAGATCTTCACCACAGACACTAGTTGTTTTATTTGTTTACCAACGTAAATGGAGACGAAACATCTATGTGCACGTAAAAATTATATACGCTTGTTTTGTGTTCCCCTTAATCCCCAAAACTGGTTCTGCAATATAAATATGCAACATAAAGCACTGTTGAAGGTGAAAGACCATCTTTATGTAGTCAGTTACTGGTTTAGTTGGATCTCCAAGGAAATCCTTAAAGCCTGCTGCATATTCTATTAATCTGCTCATTCTTATTCTACAGCTGAGTTTAATTAAGAGTAGTAGGAACCCAACTGTGTGATTTAACTGTGTGTGTGTGTGTGTGTGTGTGTGTGTGTGCGTGCGTGCGTGCGTGCGTGCGTGCGTGCGTGCGTGAGAGAGGGGTGAGGTATGCAGGCATTAAATTGCTTTGTTGCGTTTCTTCACTCAGTGATGGACTCAAACGTTCATTAGCACCATGTGGATGTTGGAGATTCAGTGAGTCAATCAAACCCATTTTTCGTCACGTTTTGTGTCTTCAATGAGTTGACCATTTTATAGTTTATTTAAGGCGCAATAAGGTCAGCAGAGTCGCTTTTAGATTTCATTGCTGCTCTTCATTAGAATAAACTCTCTTTCCTTGCACTTTGACCACTGAGATGTTATTGCTCTCCTGGAGTCATTTGGCTCCATCACGCTCTGGTAATAAGAGTTGAGACTGGCAGCGCAGCACTTTCCTACAATAGATGGTGCTGAGCAAGGATGTGGAAAATGAAGCTCCCACCCAGTCGATTTAAATGGAGAATCGTGATTAATTGGAATCGATGGTGTGGACTACGACACTCAACAATTCCCATCTACAGTGCTCCGTCTTGACCCATGCATAATGTGCTTATGTACAGTTTAGCACATAATGCAGAACTGTAGGCATACACTGACATATCCATAGTCACTATTCACTTCTTTATAACATGCTGTTACTGAATGACATGAACAAGTTATCACTGTCATACAAAGCTCTTGCTTGTTGCACACATTCAAAACTTGTCTCTAGTGTTCCTGAAGGGGTCCACCTTTTACATTGCTTTACATTGCATTGTTATCAATATCGAGCCTTTTAAGATGAATTCAAAATTGTCTGCATCACGGTGCATTTAAAAGTGTATTGTATCTCCTATTAAAGGCACAGAAAACTGATAACCTCGGCCCTGGAGATGAGAGGAGTCCTAAAGGTGTAAGACGGCTTGTAAGAATTTTACAGTGAAATAATCCCAAAGCAGTCTAATGCTCAGTCGTGTTGGAAGGAAGGTTACATTGAAACAGATTTCCTCCTCAGCCGGTTGGGAGGTGGCCAGTTTTTCTCCTTTCAAAAAAAATGCTTAAAGCCGGGCGTACACTGTGCGACTTTTTCACTCGTAGCGTTCAGCTTCAGCTCAAACTGTACGACTTCCTCGCAGAGCAGATCTCACGAGCCAGGCGCTCACACTGTACGACCCAGTTCTCGGATGCGACCTGACTGCTCACACTGTACGTCTGGTAGCAACACGTCGGCCCTAAAAATATGCTAAAAATAGCAGTTTTTACACAACACGTCAGACTTTTTTGTCTTGTTTTGCCTGTTGTCCTTCGGGAGTGCTGCAGGAGGACACACAGGGATTTATGGGGGTTGGATGAGGAAAACGAAATAAAGAAAGTAAATCTGTGTTTTGTGATCAGTTTAATTTGACATGAACACGACAAACACGCTTTCTTTACAATCTTTGTGAGTAAAAAAAACATGTAGAAACTAGGGATGCACCGATCAGGTTTTTTGCTGCCGATCACCGATACCGATATCAAAGAATGCTGATCACCGATACCGATCACCGATACCGATCACGTTCATTGGCCAGAAATTTTCTACAACATTATAATGAGTGCTACAAACTACATAATCTGGGAATAAAGGAAATGTAACCTAATCTAAAATGGTCTGTATGACCCCCAAATTCCACTACCTCCGCTCCGCTCCGGTCCGCCCCCGCCTTCCGCAGCCACTCGCTTCCGAACTCAATTTTTACTGGTACCCGCTCTACAACGGCTCCGCTCCGGTGCGGAGACCTGAGGGGGGCAAACAAGCATGCGCGGGATTTTCGAGATCTTGCGATACAGTCCGAGCAATAAACGCGGAAGTTAGATCCAAACACCCGTTGTGTGGGAGAAACATCGGCATGAGCTGTTTAATCTGCCCATCATTTGTGTTGAGAGATCAGCAGTGTTTGGATCAACAAAGTGTGACTACTTTGATCGTAGAAACTGTATTTATGGCTTACTTTTGTGCATTTAAACTTCAGCCGCCATTGATAGTTGTTAAAAGTTGTTAAACCTGTGCATATGAAACAAAAAACGCCTTTTGTTTATCGATTTATTGTGAAAAACGGAAATTGTGCTCGCTCCTTTTCCTGTTGGGCCGTTGTGATTTCTGTCCATTTACTGCGGAGGTGCTCCGGCATCCGGCGAAAATAGGATCGATTCTATTTTTGCCGGACGCCGGAACAGAGGGCGGCGCACGGCGCCGCACTGCCGGAGCACGGCCGCAGTAGTGGAATTGCTCTGATTGACTACAACGGGACCGATTTTGCTCCGGCGTTCGTGTCGGAGCGGAGCACAGCGGAGCGGAGCACAGCGGAGCGGAGCGGAGGTAGTGGAATTTGGGGGTTAGGGTTGTCACGGTGTGAAAATTTAACCTCGCGGTTATTGTGACCAAAATGACCACGGTTTTCGGTATTATCGCGGTATTTTTTTTAAACATGCTACATTTTCACACAATTAAATAAACCCTGTATATAAGGAAAATATTGTCGTCAGTTTGTGTCTAAATTTTGCCTAAAATGTGTTATTTTGTAATTATGTTGTTTATTTGTTTACATTTTCCCCTTCAGTCTTTAAAATAGCAATATTTGCCCATAACTTCTTATTTTATGTCTGTTTGATGTCATCATTTTAAAAATATTAGATCAGATGATACTCAGTACTCAAGTAGCCTTCTAATCAGATACTTTTTTACCCTTACTTGAGTAATAAACCCTATATCAGGAAAATATTGTCCTCGGTTTGTGTCCTTCCAGTGAGCTTTGCAGATGTGGGAAAATGTCATCAGGCAGTAATCATTGTTAAATTCATAATTATTCTCGGAGAGAGACCAACTCTTATCTGCCCCTGGGAGCCCCGTAATGCATAGCGTCATTTCAACATGGCGGTGTCCGCGACACGGTTTATATGCAGGTAGCGGCGCTGCGGCTGCTTTATATAGCGACTCGTTGCCTTCTCCCTCAACCCAAATCCTCGGATCACGCATTTTAGCTAAAACGCTAACGTTAACTTGCCTTGCCTTGACTGTAGAGTTGTGGGTGATGGTCACGCAGATGTGTCATGAGATTTGAAGCGTTGCTGCCTTTCACAGACACTTTTTCTGCTCGTGCTGCAAACAGGATAGCCGTCCGTCTTCCATAAACTCCCTCGGCATTCTTCAAATATCTAAAAGATGCCTGTTCTTCCGACTTTGTCTTCTTTGAGGGATAATAAATGTCCTCCTGAGCGCTGCCGTCTCCTCCTTTGACCATTATTTCAGCTTTAGCTTCAAGAAAGTTTTGTTGTAAACAAAGCGTGTATGTGCCGCCGGCAACTTCAGCCGATGATACGGTGGCTGGTAAGGGTCACCGCGCCTACACCGCAGCCACGGTAATCCCACCAAGATAATATAGTTTTTTAAAAACAAGACGGTTATTATTGTCAACTTTTTTCTTTTTTTTTTTACCGGGGTTTAGCGCTACACTGGTTACCGTGACAACCCTACCTGATCGGTTTGCTCTGATCTATTTTGAAAATTCCGATCAAAACCGATAGGGGCGCTATCGGCCGATTACGATCAAATGCCAATCCATCGGTGCATCCCTAGTAGAAACAAAAACGAACAGCGTGTGTTATTAGGGAAATAGCGGGGAGCGGTGTTGATGCAGGATTGCGCATGCGCCATGAGCGGTTCTGATACATTTTGGGTCGCAGCTGCTCGCAGCGCTGCTTCAACAGTGCGATACCCTCACGCGGGACGAGCAAAATATTAAACACGCCAGAAGTCCATGCGACCTCACAACTGCTGATCGGCAGCTGGGCACGTGGTGTTAATCACCTCTCGTAACCCCCTGTACACTACACGACCGCTCGGCGCAAAACTCGCCCCGATGTCGTGGATTCTCGCACGACTGGAAAATCGGCTCAAAAAAGTGAAAAAGTCGCACAGTTTACGCCCGGCTTAAGAGGGATGTAGTTAATGTCTACGATTGGTGAGCCCGTGGGGTTGCCGAGTTGGCACTGCAGCACTGAGATTTGTTTTTTGACAACGGCCGGGCAGCAGTGTTTTGTAAAGACCCTAAATCAGTAACAGGAGCGACCCAGAAGTTATTTTTGTACCCCTAAGAACCCACTGCATCCTTTTAGATTTACTCTAATATCGGGTAAAGAAGGCTAGAGGCTAACGTTGAGTTAACAAGGCTGCATTACAAACAAAAAGTGTGCTCTAAAAAATTCTCTGGTTACTTGCTGAGCACTCGACTTCTGGAAGCAATGAGACCGCAGAAGTGGCCTTCTAATGATATCATTGCCACATTGTATCACTTGTAACAGCATCAAACAGTACAGTAGGTAGCAAATAGGCTGTGCTACAGCGTTGTTGTCCACTCCTTTGGCCGTTGTGCTTGTCCTACTTTTACTCCATCTGCTTCGCTCCCACCAGCCTTTTTACTGTGTTGCTATAGGCTACCTGGAAGAATGCCGACATTAAACGGCGCATGTCGCCACCTACTGTAGCGAAGTGAAACATGCTTCATTTCAGAGTTTGGTTTTCTGTAAACTAGGGTAAAAGCTCCCAGTTTATTTCTGAGCATCGACTTGTAAAAGCTGTGAAGAACTGCTAATTCAATTAGATTTGATAAAGACAACTTTTATAGACTATGTGAAAACATAAGTTTATCTCAGGGCTGCATGGTGGCACAGTGGTTAGCATTGTTACTTTGCAGCAAGAAGGTCCTGGGTTCGAATCCCAGACTGGGGTCTTTCTGCACGGTGTTTGCATGTTCTCCCTAAGCATAGGTTCTTTCCGGGTACTCCGGCTTCCCGCCACAGTCCAAAAACACCACTGTCAGTTTGTTTGATTTGTCATAATTGTCCTAAGGTGTGACTGAGTGTGTGTGTGTGTGTGTGTGTGTGTGTGTGTGTGTGTGTGTGTGTGTGTGTGTGTGTGTGTGTGTGTGTGTGTGTGTGTGTGTGTGTGTGTGTGTGTGTGTGTGTGTGTGTGCATGGTTGTTTGACACACACCCTGTGATGGACTGGTAACATGTTCTGTTACATGTAATTTTAAAAAACATTAAAGACAACTATTTACAGGAAAACTTCATATTGTTATTTTATTAAACTCCTACTCTCCTTTATTGATTAATTTATTCCCGGGTTAAACTGATATGTAACAGAATTTCATTTGGTGAAGAGCTTGAATGGCTGCAATCTAAATAATTTAGTTGATTCTCGCCTGGCACATTTATGCAGCAGGTGATTGGCAGCTCCGACACAAATATATCAGCGCTGGCATCAGCTAAGCCCATATTAGCTGAACTGTTGTGTTGAGATACACCCAGAGAAGCTATGCACGTCCACTAGGGCCGGCGGTGAGAGTGTGTAGCTGCTGGGCCGTTATCTAAAAGTGTGATTTACCCTGGAGCAGGGATTTAAAGGTTGCCTGGTGGAGGTGTGGACGCTAAATCATTACTCAGCAAGAGCTCATCATCACTCTCTGCTTAAAAAACAGTTTCAGGAGACAAACTTGCATTTGCAAACAAATGTTTATATTTTTGAAAGAGCCCACTTCCTTTAATGTTCTCACACACACACACACACACACACACACACACACACACACACACACACACACACACACACACACACACACACACACACGTTGCCAAGGAGACAACCACAGTCAGTCTGAAAACTTGAGGCTCTCCATAATAACAGCACAGCATGATATTCTCTTTATGCTAGATGGAAAGGCCTTCGTACTTTAAGAACATCTTTCTTCCACTTGGAGTATAAATCTTCATCCGTTCACTTGGGACACGTTGTACGTTCTTTCTGATTTACACGATTTCTTTTGATCGTTTCTGAAGTGGCTCGTGAGTGTTTGTTACAGACTGATAACTTCTAATGTTGGAAATAATAATTATTTTGTTGGGATGAAAGTTGGAATACGACGGCACAAACAGCCCGTGGATTAGTGTTGTGTGTGTGTGTGTGTGTGTGTGCTGCTCTGTACGACTAATTACTATCCACCATCAAGGACAAGTGATCCAGCTACACAAGTGTTATGTGGGTGTGTGTGTGTGTGTGCGTGTGCGTGTGTGTTTGAGGACTTGTCCACAAAAAAGGTGGGAGTGCAGGGTTTCCCCCAGAAAATGAGTTAAGCCTGGCGGATCAGGCCAACAGCGCTCCTCCGTGGGGGGGTGGGGGTGGGGGGGGGGGGGGGGGGGGTGGCGGGGGTTCTAGAATATAAATGATTTAATGTTTTTTTTTTTTCTTTTTGGATTTTTTTCAGGGATTCCCAGGTTCACCAGCCAGCCATCGCCAGCCTCCGTGCATCTTGGGGACAGTCATGTGATGGCATGTGAGGTTAACACAGATCTGGTGCCTTTCACCCGCTGGGAGAAGGACCGACAACAGCCAGAGCTGGGCGCCAGGTTGATCCAGCTGCCCAATGGGGCTCTCGTTATCAGTAACGCCTCAGAGGCTGACGCCGGTCTTTATCGCTGTGCGGTGGAACCCGTGGGCTCCTCCAAGTTCAGCGAGGATGCCCAGCTCCAGACAGTACCAGGTAAGAATCTTGATAGATTTATCCTTTTAACATAAATATATTTTAAAGCCAAGAGAAAATTCTGAGAGAAACTGTAATCCTCCGAAGGATGATTTCAGATTTAGTGGACACTTTTACCTTATGTGATAGTAAACGCACTTATCTTGCTTCGTCTCTGTGTTTACTCGTTAATCAATTATTTCCACTGCCTAATTCAAGTTTTTAGACTGTTATTGATCCGTTCATGCAGCAGTGCTTCATTTAAATACAGTAGTTCATGAGGTTTCCTTGAGCCTCGCTCAGCATCAAGAGGCCTGCCTGACTGGGATGAAAACTGGTTCCATGCTAAAAGGAGCGGACCGATTCCCATTAGAGCTCTAAGTGATGCAACAGTAACTCAGCTGTAACACAAAGGAGGTGGGGTCCCATCCTGCCTCTAGAAGTTTTATTTAGAAAGTTGTTAAACGCCAGGCTCCAACCAGCACAGAGAAGATATTAGAGGCCATAACTCAGACTTCAACAAGACCCTCTGTGGGGTTCTTCATCCTCTGCATGCCTCCTCGGAGGATGTGTGTGTTGCACTGGTATGTGGGTCTAGAGCATACAGGAGGAAAACTCATAAATCTGTCTGAGGAAATTAAAAGAAAATGAGTTTGGAAGCAGATGAAAAGGCTACATAACAATATTTGTTGCAACAAATGAGTCAGACATCAGCGCGACTTGGGTATTTCCAGCGAGACCTACTGAATGAGTTTCATTCATGTTTAAATCAAATCGTTGAGTTTTAAGTTTATCTACAAAAACAGACAATTAATAATTAAAATGACTCTTTAATGGAGGCCTTTTTATTTGCTGGATCATTCTGACCTACTGATTAATGCAAGATGATACTCAGGCGCTATTAATGACGCAGTTTGAACTCCCGCTGAGCCTGGAGCTGGGGTAGATGATATTCGTCTGATCGGTCCTGGTTTAGCTCTTAGTAGACGCAGCCCGCCACCGATGGCTTCTTGTACAGTTAAGGTTGATGACATCTGCATCCCTTTATCCTGAGCTTTAACCTGGACCGTGTGTCTCTTCTCCTACCAGAAACTGGAGAGGAGAGGAAGTTGGAGTTTTTGGCGCAGCCTGTTTCTGTGACCAAGCTGATCGGTGCCAGTGTGTTGCTGCCATGTGTGGTGACTGGTTTCCCTTCGCCTCGCATTCGCTGGTCGTTGGGGGACAAGCCGCTGGAGGAAAGGTATGAGCACAATCTCTGGCAATATGTTGGTTTTACAGATACTGAGCTGTTGTGATCACTAAAATCTGGTGCTGTAGTAGCCGCAATTTAAACTAAATAGTTTTTTTTTCCACTAGAAAGGCAGAAATTTAGAAATTTTATTTGTCCGTAAGATCTTTTTGCGTGTCTCTGTGAATTATATTCAATATTTCCGTAGACCACCATGAACCGAGAACCAGTTGCTGTTTAATATTTTTGTTTTTCTTTCCTCAAACAAAAACAGGGTTACAGCTCAGCTAGTAAAAGACACAGATGTTGTTTACTTCATGGGTAATTTATGGTCAATAACCTAACAAATGATTTTTGAGCTGATATAGCTGCATTTTATTAAAATTTGCTTGGTTTTAAAATAATAACTCAGTCAGCTTTCAGAATCAAGTTTATTGTTTTAGCAATTCAGAAAATCTGGAGTTCTGATGTTAATAAGATGGCTTCTAGTAATCGTTAGATTTAATTTCAATGAAAAAAATAAATGATTGAAGATTAGTTCACATGCTTCCAGTTGGCTGTAGAGAAATGGCAAAAGACATTTGTGGAGTGCTAACCACTGACCAAAACAGACATAACTCATCATTTCTCAACTAGGGTTGTCACGGTGTGAAAATGTAACCTCAAGGTTATTGTGACCAAAATTATCACGGTTTTCGGTATTATCGCGGTATTTTTTTAAACGTGCTACATTTTCAGACAACTAAATAAACCCTGTATCAGGAAAATATTGTCCTCAGTTTGTGTTCCAGTGAGCTTTGCAGATGTGGGAAAATGTCATCAGGCAGTAATCATTGTTAAATTCATAATTATTCTCGCAGAGAGACCAACTCTTATCTGCCCCTGGGAGCCCCATAATGCATAGCGTCATTTCAACATGGGGGTGTCCGCGACACGGTTTATATGCAGGTAGCGGCGCTGCGGCTGCTTTATATGACAACTCGTTGCATTCTCCCTCAACCCAAATCCTCGGATCACGCATTTTAGCTAAAACGCTAACGCTAACTTGCCTTGCATTGACTGTAGAGTTCTGGGTGATGGTCACGCAGATGTGTCATGAGATTTGAAGCGTTGCTGCCTTTCACAGACACTTTTTCTGCACGTGCTGCAAACAGGATAGCCGTCTTCTATCAGCTGTCCCTCTGCATTCTTCAGATATCCAAAAGATGCCCGTACTTCCCACTTTGTCTTCTTTGAGGGATAATAAATGTCTTGAGCACTGCCGTCTCCTCCTTTGGCCATTATTTCAGCTTTAGCTTCAGGAAAGTTTTGGTTGTAAACAACAAAGTGCGCATGTGCCGCCGGCAACTTCAGCAGATGATACGGTGGCTGGTAAGGGTCACCGCGCCTACACCGCAGCCACGGTAAACCCACCAAGATAATAGTTTTTTTTAAAAACAAGACTGTTATTATTATTGTCAACTTTTTTTTTTACCGGGGTTTACCGCTACACCGGTTACCGTGACAACCCTATTCTCAACAGAAGATGATTTTAGATTCAAACTCAGGAGATTCTACACCTTTAATTTTATGTGTTTAACTTTAATTTTTGAGTAAGCTATTCAGGGACGAAATTTTGATTTCAGAAGTGGGGGGGACACAGCAGGCTTGTGCGGATTTGGGGTGGGGGGTGTTATGTAAAGACCCCTTGACACGTCACGTGCCCATCTCAATAATTTTTCCATCCTCAATATATATATATATATATATATATATATATCAAAGTTAAAAAATGTACAACTCTATTATTATTTTTATTTATTATCATTATTGAAGTGCAGTTTTGGCTGTTGACAATGGATAGGCCATTGTATTTATTGTTTTGGGTCTTTTTTTATTGTTTTTGGTGCAACATTTTCTAACAGGGAGTGAGGTTCTTTTTTTATTCAATTTTTGTTTGTTATTTTTATTCATTTAGAAGTTCTGGTTCTGGACATTTCAATGTTAAATGAAGGTTTATTTGTTGCATTTTAAAGGGTGTACTTGCATTATTATGATATATTAACATTATATTAGTGGTTATTTTGGTCTAGATAATGTTGACAATGATATCGTTTATCATCAACAATTTGTTGGACAAAATATCGTCCAGCAAAATTTGTTACTTTCCCAGGCCTAGTCAAAAGTATAAAAATTATTTATACATAAACGGTCCCTCCTGAGATCTGGCCGTTTGTTCATTTGCTGTGTTAGAGGACATGCTGAACTAATGTTTTACACATGATCATCACCCTAACATTTGAGTGTATGAAAACATATTAAATGTTTTTTCCCTTAAAAGTGTTTAAACAGTTGTTGCATTTCAACACACAAAAATAAATGGAAAAAATAAGATAAATCTAATGAAAAGTGTACATCTTTGACATTAAGCTTAAAAAAATCTGTTGACGATGATGATACTGTTCATTTTTCAGAGCTTTTTAATGTGAACATATACATTGCAATAGATACGTTTACAATAAAGTTAAATGATAAAAGTTTTGAAGTTACACTTCTACTACTACTAGTAATAATAATAAAAAAATAATTATAATAATACGAATAAATTGTGTCTGAGGAGTCAGTTATGTGGAGGAGATGAGTTTGTAAAAGTTAGTTTTGAGTATGTTTGTGAAGGAGGAGGTGAGTCTGAGCTTAATGCAGGGGTGTCACATGTTCCAACTTACATTTTGACTTTGAAAGAAGTCTCTTATCACTTTTCGTTTTCTTGACTTGCTGCCTCCTGGCTGTGCCTAACTACCAAAAACTCACAAATGAACACTTATTCAAATGTTATGTAATGGAAGCTGAGCTGAGCTGATATTACACAGCGTCTAGTTGACGATGTGACTCAGTACCGGTGTTCCCTAGCGGCTCCAAACTAGCAAAACAACGTGAGCACGTTCTGACTGTTTACAACTTGAGTGACAGCAGCAACAGCCAATAATACGTTAGCAAGTATCAGCAGAGCCAATAGATTAGCTTTTGGGCGGGTCTAATAGGAAACCGGTTTCCGTTTCGGTCCTAGTGCTCAACCAAATCCATTTAATGGAGCGTAATATTGTTTTTGGACGGAAAAAAGTGCAGGGGACCAAAACTTCCTTTTGAAAAAGTGGGGGGGGGGAAATGTCCCACCCGTCCCCCCTAAAAATTACGTCCCAGAAGCTATTACTTATCCAGTTAGACCAATAAGAGCTAACACTTAAAGGCCAAGTTACTTACTTGTTCTTTTTGAAATATGACTACTTGCAGGCTAAATGTGAAAATAGTCTTTACCTCTATGTCCTGCATTAGCTGCTGATAGAAAATAGACAAGCGAACGCTCTGATTAGAAAAGCCTGTCAGATCTGCAGCACACTGAAAATTAGCATTCATGGACTCACCCATCCTGGCTAGTGATGGGGATGTTGATTTAGCGTTCAGGAGAGAGCAGAGCACGTCTTGGTTAGTAGAAGCTAACCATTAGCATTAGCAACTCCACCACATGGCAGAACTCCTTCAGGCTTGTGTTATTTGTGGAGATTAAACATCAACATTGCAAAGCAAACAGAGTCAGTGGTAGAGTCGTGTTGCTGTTAGCCAATCAGAGGCAAGATGTCCAAATATCAGGAAGTAATACTACAAATCCTGCTGTCTGCTGCTCACCTCTGCTCTAGCTAAATTCTAGTTTCTGGAACAGTAGTGCCAGAACTTTCCTCCCACAGGGACCACCTCACAAGGCATTCATTTATACTAGAGATCACCGTTTTGAAAATTTGAGAATGTGAACTTGTTCTTTAAGCTTCCTCTAACATTTGAAAACAACAGACTTTATAACATGCTGCTGGCCTCTGAGAGCTAAACAGTTTGTCCTGATATCTGCTCCCCAAGCTGTTAACGCTTTTCTGCTACTGCCACCTCGACGGCTCCAGAGGGAGACCTGGATTTGCAAACCCAGCCACTGCATCTGGGAAATCAGGCTGCTGGGTCGCCAGCTGAGGGCAAGTTCACAAATAAAGAGCTGCGATAGAGAGCCACAACGCCTGTGCTCTCACTCCTCTGGCTCTCATTAGCTGAGTTAGAGCAGCTCAGAGTCCCCCAAGGGAATTGCACTGAATGTGGTAGATTTGATTCACACCAATTGAAAAAAGCTCTTTGTTTACCTAACCTGTGTGAGTCCATCCTGCAGCACAAGAACTCTTGTGGGGTCAATGTGTTTTAAAAAATAGTTTCAAAGAGGGGATGGGGCTCATTTGTCTGCAGGGTATCCGCGGGTCCTTAAAAAGTCTTCAAAGTCTTAAATTAGCTTTTCCAAATTTAAGGCCTTAAAAATCCTTAAAAATTACAAATAATACTTAAATACAGTTTCCAAAGGTCTTAAATTTTCAAAGACCCAATAAACAAGATTATTTTATTTTTATAAATATTTCGTGAATTTCTAGTTAGTGTTCAGCATTTTTTTGTACGATGTTGGCATAAGCAGAACCGTACACATTCAGTTGGTTGTGAAAGGGGGCTATTTTTAGATGAGCACATTAGCTGGTTAAGCTAGTGGGAGCTTACGCCATGGGGAAGTGCAAGTTTAATGGTAATTGGATGGTTAATCCCATGTTCGCAACGTGTTTAGCACCGGTTCCAAGAAATAGCTGTAAATTAAAGCTTAAATTTAATTTTAAGAATAGCTTAAATTTGGTCTAAGTGGCCTTAAAAAAGGTCTTAAAAAGTCTTAAATTTGGCTCCCTTAAACCTGCAGATACCCTGTGTCTGAATCCTTCTGGATGGGATTTAAGTGAAACTAAGTTTGTCCCGTTGTTAACCACGAGTCTCCAGTGCAGCGTGAGCGGGAATGTCATTAGTCCGTCGAGCCGATAGTTCACAGCACAGCCCCGCGTCTCCAGTTAAACGCCTCTAACGGCTGTGGAGTTGTCTGCCAGCGCTCTGACCTCCAGAGGGAGCTGGCTAAAATGGTACTTATTAATCTACCTTGTATTAATTAGAAAATAACATCCAACATGAATGCCCCCCTCCACTCGGGTGCCGGTGTACGTAATTAGCAAGCAAACTGAACAATCAAGGAAGTCTTGGTGATCCTGGAGAAGGCAGAAACGCTCCTGCTGTCGGAGCAGGAGGGTGTTGAATACATTTCCAAGACTGTTCTTTGAGTTTAATCCAATATTGTCAATTAAAACAAACCAGTGGAGTGGTGGTTTTGTTGTCTGTACAATAAGTTTCCTTTCTCCCACGTGGCATTGTAGGAAAATGAGAAGCTGCTGTCAATTAAAAACCTGTTTGTCGCACAGTGAAACAGAAACAGGGGAATCTGTAAAAAGCATCTGATGGGTCTTTGGCACACAAACATTTCAGGGTAGAGACGCTGAAGCCGTCTTCACCAGATGAAAAGTGATGAAAGCGTGTCAGCGCTGCCGGCTGAAAGCAGGGTGACTTAGTGACAGCAGAGGTTTTCACATTAAGCTGCTTCAACTGAAACTCCAACTTAGTTATGCCTCTTGCTATCTTCCCTTCGGAGTGGGAATTCAGAAGGAAGCAGCAGGCGGCTGGATTTATCAGAAGATGCGGGTAAAAACTGGAGGAAGTTTCCGATCCAGCTGATTACTGAGTTTCTAATTCTCTATCAGATGCTTAAAATATTATTTTATTCTTTCATTCGGAGTAAAGAAACCTGTTTTATTCAGGAAATAAAGTTTGCAATTAAAGCAGAGGTTATTTACCTCTTTGAGGCATGTGTGATTGTTTTAGACTTTTATTGTGAAGGATTGATGGAAGTTGTGAGTTTGACTAAGGATGCTATAAGAAATATAAAGCATTGCTCAATATAAACACACCTTCAACCATGAGCAATCAGGAAATATCTACTTTAGCACGTTGACATTTTTCTTTCCATGTTGTCTGTTTCAACACCATCTCCTTGTTTATTTATTATCTGGTGGGGCACTAATGCCCCTGAGTGCAAAGGTGATCCACCTGTCAGTAAACGATACCCTAAAGCAGACGTCAGTGAGCTTAAGTTTCATACAGTAGTGAGTTTTTCAACTCCTTGCATTATTTCTAAAGGGAAATTAGATTTGTGAAAAAGTCTGTTCAAGTCAAACTGTAAAGATTAATAAAGGCGTATTTTCACAGTGTGAATTTTCTGAAACTTTTCTTTTAACTCCACTTAAACCAATAAAGCGGGTGTTAAATCTCTCCTAGAGTGTATTTTTAAACGGGTTGAATCCCAGTGGGTGGGACTACATATTTGATTTAGAACCCGTCTTTGTTCTGGGAGCTGTATCCAGTCCTTTTTTATTGGACTCAAATTCAGCTCCTGTTGTGTGACGGCCAGTGTTTGTCTTTATTGCACCTTTAAGGATGCGACCAGAAACATTATGAAATTCATCAGAGGTATTTTTTTGCAGTGTGAGATTTCCACTTACTGGATTTCTGCAATAAGTCGTTGGGACGTTTGTGCGTTTATTTGTAATAATCTTTCAAGATAACGTTACTCCATCGACTTTTGTGCAACATATTTGCAAGTGTCGTCAGACTTTTATCATTATTCAGTTTAATTAAATACTCAATAAAACTGATTTCA
The DNA here is from genome assembly GCF_043380555.1 of Nothobranchius furzeri. NCBI lineage: Eukaryota > Metazoa > Chordata > Actinopteri > Cyprinodontiformes > Nothobranchiidae > Nothobranchius > Nothobranchius furzeri. Next base: position 46,093,856 of record NC_091749.1, read on the forward strand.
GGAATCCAAAATATCAGATTTATTTATCATTTCACAGGTAATTCCACCTTAAGGTTGAGTTTACTTATCAATTTAGTCTCTCAGGAACATTCCAAGGACACCAAACTCACCATTTATTCAGATTAGCCTCAGCAACAGTGTGTGTCGTTATGCCACACATTATAAGCTGTTCGGTCAACATTTATCCTCAGCCAATGGCCTGAATGTCATTGATAGCATCCGTAGGTATTAGTATTCAAAAGGAAACGACCCTTTGAAATATTCTCCTTGTTGGTCGTGGTCACACTCAATAAAAGGACAGTCATCTTTTGTTCTGAGGAGTATCACTCCATCACCTAACACAATTCCCCAGCAGTCAATAAAAATGGATGAATTATGCATGCTGGCCAACAGCGACGGATTGGCAGAGCATGCAAATCAACCCTCATCCCGAGCCTCCAGCTCATCTGTCTTCGCTCTTCCATCTCTGCCCGCACTAATTTAAATATGATAGTGTCTATTACTTGTGTAAGAAGAGTGTGTGTGAGGTTTGTCTTAAAGTGGGCTGCACTGTAAACATTTAGCTGTTTCCTGTGAGGACACGGGATTAAAATCATCAAATCAAACTTTATTTATAAAGCGCTTTTCATACAGAAAATGTAACTTGAAAGTGCTAAAACATGAACTGAACTGTGTGTATGTGCTTTTTCTTTAATCGGTGGCACAGTGTGTGGTTTTGAATGAAAAAAAGATGTTGAAAGGCATCTAAATGGAGAAAATAACACTTTAATAGTTGTTTAAATAATGCTTATAGATAAAAATGATTAGAAAAATTAGCTGGTTTATGACAGAAATAACATTTAATATTTTTTCCTGTGGAAAAGTAGCTGCAGCTCAGGAAACCGTAGCTTTGTATTTACTTCTTAGAATTTTTTTTTCTATCCTTGAAGCCTAGATGATAGAGATGTGAAAAAGCAGGAGGTGTCAAAATTGAAGTCAAAATGTCAGGAAAAAAGCAGAAATTTTGAGGAAAAAAAACTAAATGTCAGTTCCAGGTCAAAGGCTAAATGCTTTGACAAAAATAGTATTTGAAGAATAAAGTTATTTTAGGATTTAAAAAAAGAACACTGACCTGAAGACCTAAGATACCCATAATGCCTTGTCTAAATGTGACTGTCAGCCATTTTAATCAAAAGGAATTTATTTTAGCTCAAAATCTGTTACTTCCATGTGGATTTATACATAACCTGTAAGTAACTTGTTACAAATCCTGCATGTTTAAGCTGCAGTGTGAGTTTTAGCAGAGAATAATAATCTTTATGATAATAAACCATTTTAACTGGTATTAGATGTTTTTTTTGTATGTTTGAAGGAAGTTTTTTGAGTCGTCTTGTGAAAGTTTCCAAAAGACCGAACCTCATATTCCCTAAAATGCCTTTTCTTGTCTTTTATTGTTTGCTTATTAAATATACCACAGCATTCGGTTACAACATGATTAAAAAAAATTGTAATACAGTTTCTTTGGTTTTGATCTTTTAACGGTGATCTGAACACTTCTTCCTAATTTTCCTCATCTGATGTGGATTAATGTCGTTTGTACCTTAGTCATTCATTATCTTATCTTTTTCAAAGTGACAAAATTTACACATACCATAATATTTGTGTAAAGTAAAGGGATGCTATTGGCTTTTTTACCAACATCCGATATTGTCTAACTCTTAATTTCCGATACCGATATTTGCGAGGCCCCCCGTGTTTAATTTGTCTCCATCATGAGCTGAATGACATTCTCTTTGAGAAAATCCTCTGACGCCTTTAGGTCACAGATAATACGTTTGTGATGGGAAAAGGTTTGATTAATAAGTTAATAAATAGTACATGTGAATTAAGGATAAAACGGTGAAAATGTTTTAGGTTTTGAAAGTGGATCACAGTGAGACATCGCGCAGCAGAGAGCGCTCTCAACTCAGACCTATCATTAGCGTAGTTTCCGTTTGGACCGCTTGACCTTTGCTTTGTGTGTGTACAGCTTACATTTAGGCAGAAACTGGAAAAGAAATGGGTTGTGAACGCGCTGGTTTTGCTTTATCAGTTTGTGTCATGTGTGTTTGTGCTTAAAGTTACTTAGTTGATCAAATGTAAGCAACGTTAGCGTACACATGCTAAGCTAAGCTAATTGCTAAGCGCGACACTAAGACATGTGCATTAGTCAGTAGTGTGTTGTTTCTGTTTCTATTTATTGTAGTTACAGTGAGAAAGCATCTATAAAGATCTCCATTTAAGAAAAGCAAGCCTTGGTTTTAGTTGGTTGTTCTCTGGCTAGCTACACACTGCTACATGTTGTCAAGAACAGGACCTGCTTTAAACACAGGAAAAGTTCCTAATTATTCACAAGTTGTGCCACATAAAGCTAAAATATCTCATAAAATAAACCTCAGATTTGTCTTATTGTGGAATTTAAAAAGAGAGGAGATGAAGCCGAAGAGTTTGATGGGTAATATGTGCATGGTATGTAAAAGTTGGGTCACCAAGGAGTAAAAACCAAGACCGATATTTTCTGATATTACATTTTAAGGCCGAAATTGGCCGATAATATTGGTAGACTGATAATATCCGACATCCCTAATAAAGTATAATTTTACTGTCTCAGTTAGTGCTCCTTACCACAACGTCACCAGTGCAGCTTTGCTCTAAATCCACCAGCGCTTACATTTTGGTCTGAAGAAATTTAAAACCCGCTTCTATAACCTTTGAGACGACAGCCGATAAAATGCAACTTTCTATTATATTTTCGGCTCTGATCATCCACTGTCTGCTGTTATAAGTGAAAGTATAACAGTGACTCTTTAATTTTTCCCTGCTCTGTTTTTAAAGTGTTGCTGCATTGTTTTAACAATGCAAGATGTGTGTGATGACACTGAGCCTTTCTGCCGCTCTGAGACTGAAAACCACCTGTTTATGTTATTTCATTAAGGTGTGCACCGAGCAACAATCAGCAGTTTGTTAGTCATCTGTTCATCTGTCTGATGCACAGATAAAATATCCCGCTCAGGTCAAAGTTGACCTCATGCAAAGTTCCCACTCATCCTGAATAGTGAAACCATGCAGCTCCAGCGGGAGTTTCACATATCCAAGGAAACAATAACTCAAAGCCCATCTCTTCCTAGGAGGGATGAATTTACATAGTTTAATTTTGTTTTTTGAAGGCGGGAGTGAATTCCTCCTTCACTTGAAAACTTAATTAATTTCAGAGCAACAGCTTTGCTGCAGATCTTTTTATTATGATGCACATGATGCTTTGTTTTTACGGGACTGTTATGTAGGTAGAAATGAAATGTGTTTCACGTAAATATTACTGCTTTCAATTTTCTTACATCTGAGCAGATCCTTTTATTATGATGCACATGATGCTTTGTTTTAACGGGACTGTTTTATCACCTCAAGATAAAACAAAACCTACAATTCTGTTTTCCTTCAAGCTTCGAGGAAAGTTAGCGGATGCGTAAACGAAGGAGCCAATAGATTTTTTTGTAAACTAGGAGCAGATTCTATGAATTTATAAAAATAGGATTTGCAGTAGTGACAGATGTGATATATAAATGCTCCTCTTGTTAGAAGACTCAAAACTCACTGGGGTGCAGCTGTTGGTGATACGTTAAAGATACAAAAATGTGACAATTTATGCAACGTTTTAGTTGGAGTCACATTGAATTTGTACTTATGGTGCATTTGGACACATTAAAACTGCTAATTGTTTCAATTCAATTGCAAAGTTTTTAATAATGTCCGGTTTTGTTTGCTGTTTACTATTTGCAAAGTTTTTTCATGCCTGTCTTGCATCTGCAATGTCAGAATATTTTTTGGCCTCCAATCAGTCGCAACTGATTCATCAACCCCTCTTACAATGAATGGGAGCTAAAGTGTAAAAGGTTTCCAGATGACCTCAACGACTTGTTATTTTAGAGTAAACTGTCTTTTTGAAAATGTTCTAAATGCTATCCACTTAAAATACTAACTCATTCACTGCCAGCCGTTTCCTGATCGGTATTGCCCTTCGCTGCCATCATTTCTCACCATTTTTGCTCTTTTTTGTTTTTTTTTAAGAGTCACAGCACGTTGCGCGCTAGGATGATGTCGACGCCAAAACAGCCAAAACAAAGCGGAGACTCACCTCTTACATCAGGAAGAATCTGCGCGTTTCGAGCGTTATCCGTTCTTTCATAATCCGTTGTTGAATTGTGGTCGGCAGAAGCTTTTTTTACTGCAGCGTCCCAAAACGATCTCCTAAGACATGGATTTTCTCCTTCCTGATCACGTGACGTGTGACGTACAAGGATGAAGATCGGCTTTAGAGCTCAGATGTTTGTTCTCACGGTGCGGGGGCTCCTTCTGATGCCCACACAGTAAAAACATGCAAATGACGACCTTAGTCGTCAATGGCAGTGAATGGCAGTGAATTAGTTAAGTACATAGCACTAGGTGGATATGTAGTGGAGCTACTGCATACAAAGAAAAATGCACTTACATATGACTTACTATAACCAAGACAAACTAGTACAAAGTACTTAACCATTTGCTCAGTTTATTACTGCTTAAATATATGTTAGAGAAAGCCAGAAATACCAAATCAGTACGCAGCAACTATTTGTCTTAAAGTAACTTGTATTTCAGTTTAGTTTATTTTGTAAGAATTTGTAGCTCCAGCACACATGTATGTGTAAGTGCAGTCAGTTTGCATTCTTTTTTCAAGTAAGCTGAACTCATCAGATTTTATAGTGTATGAGTGAGGTCAGGCAGCTAACACGAGGAACTCCAGACTCCTTGTAAATGTTTGAGATACTTTAGAAATGTCAGTAAGATTCAGGCTAAAATGTGAACTTTGGAAACAAACCAAGCCGATCCACCATTTCTAAATTGTTACGTGGCAGCACCATGGAGTTAACTGACCAAGAAAACAAGATGAGCAACGCAGCGGTTGGGAAGTCTCTTTGTAGGATGTTTGCTCAAATATAACAATGTGTGTTTCCTGCTGTATAATCTGCTCTAGTTGGCTTTTAGTCCTGTTTTGGATGTAACTGGGAGTAAAAGGAAAGCACTAGTTACTGGCAGACTCTTACAGTGTTTCACTCTCTAATATAATCTGTAGCAGTAAGCCAATGAAAGAGGACAAGGTGAAGCTTAGTTAGCAGCCTGCTTGTATAGGATGACTCACCTCATCTGCTGTTCCTTTAGAAGCCGACGTGTCTGGAGATGTTTCATTTTCAGGTGGGTCAAAGCAGCATTTTTTGCAAACGGGGTATATGTGGCTCTGAGAAACCTGCAGGGTCCAGCAGACCTCTGCATAAGGATTCGGTGGTAGTTGTGAACTGCAGGCTTCAGAGTAATATGCTCAAATCAGACCATAAGTTTATTCATGGCGACCCACACAAGCTAACTGAAAAAGCAAATAAAGTGAGGTATGCAGGGGTTGTTTTTGTCTGGAGGGCCCTGCAGCTCTTTATTATGAGCCAGAGGGAAACAAAAATGTTTTCATGGTTGAGATTAATAGAAGCTCCACGCGGTGCTGTTGGCACCACATGGAGCTTCTATTAAACTCTCACATTAATTTCTGCTAGGTTAGTCGTTCTTTTATTCTTTTTCTTGGCGAGTCTCACTTCTTATCTTCTTTTTGTCCTCCTTATTTGTTTCTTTAATGTCAAACCTGACTCTCAAATACCACGCCTCATAACTGGGTTCAGGTCTCTTAAACCCTTTGGAAACTAGAAAATATTTCTCTCCACCCTCTGCAGAGTGAAATCCCACCGCTAACCTTGAACATGATTCATTATTCATGCCGTTTTTTTTTTATTTTATTTTAATTTTTTTTGTCAAAATGGGTGGGGTGGGGGCGGTTGACATTGAACCACGATGCCTCAAACAGCTCAGTGGTTAGCATTCACGGTGCTTCGCTGGTGAATATGAGATCTAGTGGAAGACGGGAGTAATTTGAATAGATCCATCCATCCGTCCATTGTCTGAACCTGCTTGTTCATGTAGGGTTGCATGGGTGGGGGGCGCTGATGCCTATCCCCAGCGGTCAGAGTACTAGTCCATCACAGGGCAACACAGAGACACACAGGACAAACAATCATGCACACACACTCACACCTAAGGACAATCTGGACAGGCCAATCAACCTAACATCATGTTTTTGGACTATGGGAGGAAGCCGGAGTACCCGGAGAGAACCCACGCATGCACAGGGAGAACATGCAAACTCCATGCAGAAAGATCCCAGGCCGGGAAGCGAACCCAGGACCTTCTTGCTGCAAGGCGACAGCTCTAACCACTGTTCCACTGCGCAGCCCAATTTGAATAGATTTCAAATGATAATGCAAAAGTTTTCATCTGTTTAAACTATAGGTGTGGGCCTTCCTGTTTTCCCATGTGGCTCTGTGCAAATTGAAAAAAAATTTAAAAAGGTCTGCTTTGTCTGTGAAAACCTTCATGTTTATTTAAATGACCACAAGTGGAGAGAACGCTTCCCCTCAGCACCACGATGGATCCTTCTCTCACTCGACTCAGGCGGGTTCCCTTTGTCTCGATTCAAACAATATTCTCCTTTCTGAGATCAGAGCTTTAGCTCCTTCATTTGAGGCAGATTTGCTCTTAACAGAATGAGAAATGGACTGGCTGTTTCACATGAGCTGTGAGGATTTTTCTTTCTTTTTTTTTTTTATTATTTTCAAGCTCCAAAAGAAGCTGTCAGAGGCTTTTATGGAGCGTGCGGCACAAAGGGCCAGGAGTTTGAAGAGTTTGAATAGCCATCCTGGTGAGAGAAGCTGCAGGAATGCCTGGCATGGAAAACTCCGTTTCTTAGAGGAGTTTTGTTTCTTTCCGCGGGGACTTGGCATGCATAGTTTTTCAAAAGAAACAACCACAGTCTTGAACTAGAATGCAAGTGATCAATGAACAGCAGGAGTTTGGCCGTTTACAGTAATGTGTTATTTTCTACACCGCCTGGACGAATAGGAAAGGCAGCTTGATGATTTGTAGTTCAGTTTCATATGTTTGTGTTGCCCTGCTTTCTTACCTCAGACCTGCTGGGCTTTCTGCTGAGTTCACAGTTTTTTGTGTGTTTTTCCTTTATTACGTTGTTTTCTGCTGTCTTTGGCCTAGAGGGCATTTTTGATGTTTCCATAGTGAAATGATCTCAGGTGAGCTCGTGTTTCCCGTCAGTCTTAATGGGTCAGGGTCAGGGTCAGGGTTAGGCTGACCCTGACCCTGACCTATCAGATTTAAATTCCATTTTCTCATGGTGTGTGATGACTTGGAAAGTTATTTTTACTCTTGATTAGATTTGGTCTTTTCATGGCACAGGCGGGGCTGCAGCAAACCCACACAACTCCAACTGCTAAGTGATTGTGACTAGTGTTGAAAGCTCTGTTTTCCCCCACAGGACAATTGAAACAGTGCTGTTATTTAGAAACATCAGGTCGAGTGCCACTCGAATGCTCCACTTCAGCACAGTCGGACAGATGGTCTCGCAGGCCAGTGCTGTCAAAGCAGAACTTGTCATGAGACCAGACAACGGGACTAATGTGGAAAATCCGGCTAGCAGTCATTAACTACATCAGCCTTCGGCATTGACCTCTTTCCTCTGCATGTGTCTTTGTGTAAGAACCTCTGATTTTGATTTCCACTTTGCTTGCTGTGGTCCATTTTTGTTTTTTATCTTCTGAGCTCTTTCTTCATGCACACTTCTCTCTGTAAACTATTGATCCTTGTTTTCTTTCCTCTCAGCCTCCTCCTGCTCCCTGCACTCCAGTTGTTGTTGAATCGAGTCAGAACTTGGCCACAGACCACATCTCTTTGGAAAATTACAATCTGAACTGTTTAAAACAGAAGGTTGCCGGTTCAGATAAGATGTGCATATAGATATTTGGTTATGTTTATACATCTAAATGCTCAGGATTGTGTACATCTCTTGTTTCAGTCCTACATCCTACCACTTTATGATGTGTTTTTAATGAAATATTAATGTTTTGATTCAACTCTTGTTGACGGCAACATTTGCTTTTCCAGTCTTGAGTCCGTTCTGTCACCCCGGTTAGCCAACAGCCGATTAAATAAATGAAAACATTTGCTAACGAGATGAAGCAACTTTACTGTTGCCACCTTCTTAATCAATCCGTTAGATTGTATGCTTTTCATGTATGGGTTGAGTGCAACATTAAACACAAGAGTGTTTGTCTGTTATTACCTGCCACCCAAAGGCCCGTGCACATGCATTTGTTCAGCTACAGTTGAACAAATAGACAGATTTTGATGAAAAACTCTGAAAATAATCGCTGGATGATTGCCAACAACTGATAAACTTATGAAGGCGATCCGATTTAAGATGGCTGTCACAGCCAACCAATATTCATTCATCCATCCATTTTTTTGTCTGATTATCTGGAGTCAGGTCGTGGGGCAGAAGCCTAAGCAGAGTCCCAGACTTTCCTCTCCCCAGCCACTTGGGCCAGCTCCTCCGGGGTAATCCCAAAACTTCTTTCGGCCGCTTGTATCCGTGATCTCATTCTTTCAGTCACTACCCAAAGCTTGTGACCATAGGTAAGGGTAGGAACGTAGATCAAATGGTAAATCTTCACCACGACAGACCGGTACAACACCTGCATTACTGCAGACACAGTATCCTTTCCCAGCCTAGCAATACAAAAAGGACTATAACTCACGCAAATGCACTGTTTTTAATTTAATTTAAAATTTTTTTTATTTATTTATTTATTTTTTTTTTTTTGAGAAACATCTCGGAGCTGCGAATGTTGGTGTCAAAACATGTACTTGAAATGATTACCAATGCCTTTACCTCCTCCAGTCTAGATTACTGTAACACACTTTTACCATGTTAAGCTCTTGGCCGCCTTCAGTTGGTCCAGATTTCTGCAGCGAGGCTCCTAACTGGAGCAAACAGAAGAGCACGCATCACTCCTATTCTGATGTCTCTGCACTGGTTACCCGCTAACTTTAGAGTTCATTTTATAATCCTGATCATAACTTTCAATGCTCTACATGGTGAAGCTCCTCCCTATATTACTGAACTGTTAAAGCCTTGTGCTCCAACCCGAGTCCTCAGGTCCACACACCAGAACCCTCTAGAAGTTCCAAACACCAGATATAAAAGTTGAGATGATTGCTCCTGCCAGACTGTTGCACCCCGACTTTGAAATGAACTTCGAAAGGTGTGTGTGTGGGAGAGAGAGAAAGGGAGAGAGAGAGCACGTGCGTGACATCAATTTTTTTACCTTGTTTTTTTTATTTTACTCTTATTACTTCCTTACATGATCTGTCTTTAGTGAGTGCAAAGTCAATTTCGTTAAACACCTGTGCAATGACAATAAATGATCTTGAATCTTTTATCCTTACGTAGTATTGATAGTTTGGACACATTTAAAAAGCTGCAAAAAACCCTTTTTACTGCTTTTACTTAAATCTTTTGTGTTTTGTTTGTATAATGCCTTTTCTGGTTTTAATTATCTTTCATTTGTTTTGATATTTAGTTGTTTGACTGTGTGATGATTAGATTTGTTGATCTCTGTGAAGCACACTGTGATTTTTTTTCTTTTTGTGATAAGTTCTTTAAAAAATTTAATTACAAAATTACAGATATTGAGCTATAATCTGGTGGAGCTCAAAGTCATGAGCTAAACATAATCAGAGCATCACACATCTCTAAGATATTTGCCATTAATTATTTGACTCAACCTTGGTTCTCTGCAAATCATTTCAAGAACCTTTGGACGCAATTTAGAGAAATCCAGAAACAGATAAAACTTTTGATTCAAACCAACTCAAGATTGACAGTTTTAGTAATATTACTTGTAGTATGCTGGTAGTCTTGGTGTCTGAGGTTACTGCATTTGAAGATAAACGTGAATAAAATCATGCTCTTTCGTCCCTTCTCATAACTTTCTTTCTGTCCGTCTCCAGTGAGGGTCGAGTTGAAGTGGTGGGAGGGGGAAGTCTCCAGATTTCCAACATCATGGAAGAAGATGCTGGCGTGTACACCTGTGTGGCAGAAAATTCTAACACCACCATTGAAGCCCAGGCCCAGCTCACAGTTCAAGGTAACTTTATCAGCCCATATCATCCTTTCTGTGTCTTAGGACTGGAGGCAGAAACTAAAGCATGCTGGGAAGCAATCACAGAGCCAGAAACTCACAATGCCTAAAAGAAAGCTTAAAAAATTATGCATGTAATCAGAAATTTTCCTCAGAATTTAAATGATGCTGTCGTGATTGCAAATCAGTCGATACCTGAGCATATTATTGGCTTCATTTTTGGGAGTAAATTAGAAACTAAGTGTCAGTACAGGCAAAATTGAAGCACAAATTGGAATTTCGTGAGAAGCAGAAATAAGTGAAGTTGGATTAGTTGGTGAAGAAAGTGCAACAGAGAAGATCTGACTGAACTCTCAGACCATCTCTCCAACAGAGAAAACAAACTCATTATGTTTGAGAATGAGGTTATTAAAAGCCTCCTGGATTCTTCGTCCCAGACACAAAACAAAAACCAGAGTTCACCTTGAAAGGAAATGAAACACAAGTGGTTTTCATGCATGTAAACTTTGCAGAGTGGCACACACACGCACGCACGCACACACAGAATCTGACACAGCCCCAACACGATAATGTTGTCATGAGCACTCATGACTTGTGGGCGTTTTTGCGTTTTCCGTATACAGAAAGTCTACAGGATTTGGTTTGAAATAACGTTGAAACGGGGAAACACCCTGAGGCTCCTTCCGAAGGTTTATTTCATTTCACACACATGTCGTGCCATGACTCCCAACCTTTTTTTCCCTGTAAATCCCTTCATCTCCTCGTCACCCCATAACCTTCCTTTCATCACTTCCCGTCACTTGCTGTGATTAAAGGAGGCCGTAATGGAAAATCGGATCAGGTCACAGGAGGACACCTGACTCCATTCGGTTTTACTTCTCGGGTATATCCACGGGAAAAAATATACCTTCCCTCTGATATTCCCCATTCCTTCAGCTCTAACCCTCCACTGCTGTTGAGATGAGACTGCAGAGGATTGATCAGCACCCTTAGAATGTTTGTGAAAGACAATTGTCCCTGTCCTACAAGTTTGATTAGTTCCTATTTTGTAGACTCCCAGTGCGTTTGTTTAAACCACATTCGAGAAGAAGCCAGACTCTGGAATCGATTTGCTCCCCTGTCAACAAAAGTGACACTTGAAAGGTCAACTGATTTCTTCAGTAAGTAGTTATGTCTGTAAAGGACACTCAAATCAATGTGGTTGGAATCCATAACGTCAACAAAACCATTTTTTCTATGACTGATTTCCATTAAAAAGATCTGAGAGGCTCGGAGGAAACTGTATGTTTAGATGGAGTGGCTTTTCACCGGACAGTTCGTGTGAAGGGAAAGAAGCAGAAAGGCAGCTGGTGGATCAGTGTTGGGTTTCGCCCTGAGATGGCTCCGGGGTTTGTGATCCAGCTGGAGTTGTACTGATGTATGAACAAACATACTATTTGTTCTGTATGCATTCACAAACGTTTTTGTTTGTTCTAACGTGATTTGAAATTGTTTCCAGATTTGCTTATTTTAAATGGATTTAACCCTCCATGGATGCTTCTCCGTTTAGCAGACTAAAAGGTTGAAATTTTACATCCAAAGAAATCAAAAACTGTGATTAAATATAAATTCAACCTTCGAAAATTTAAAGATTTGTAGCCTGGCAAGCCATCCTATGTATGTAAACATCTGGCCCCAATGCATAAGCAAACCCCAGTGGTTGGGTGGCATCTACAGTCGACTTTCAAGTTGCCTTTGTACGTAACTGGACAACGCTAGGTCCAATCAGAGCAAAAACGATGTGATATATTTTTAAGTACTTACCATATACTATCAGCAGAACAGCCAATATATCCTCCATCCATCCATTCATTTTCAACCACTTATCCAAATTTGGGTCAGCCTAAGCCGAGATGCCCACACTTCCCTCTCTCCAGCTACTCGGGCCAGCTCTACCGGGGGAATCCCAAGACGTTCCCTGGCCAGCCAAGAGACATAGTCTCTCCAGCGTGTCCTGGGTCTTCCCTTGGGTCTCCTCCCAGTTGGACGTGCCCAGAAAACCTCACCAGGGAGGGGTCCAGGAGGCATCCTGACCGGGGGGGGGGGGGGGGGGGGGGGGTCGGTCATGGACAAGAGCTGACCACCGTTTAAAATAACTCAGCTTAGCACAAAAAATAAGAAAATTTGTGTTTAGTTGATAATTTTCTGTGTTTTAATGGTATTCTTAGCCTTATACTGTAAATAAAAGTCAGAACTCTTAATTAATCCCCTTTACAACAAGGTATGATTTAGGATGGTTCATCTGTAATATGAGCGACACGGCAACATGTTGGTAGCACCAATGTCCAGACAGTCTCGTCCAGTTAAACCTAAAAATATTTTTTACCCACTGAACACAAACTATCTTCAGTTTATGGCTGATGTAAAATTCAGATGAGTAAAATGGACAAAAACAAAACAAAAAAATGTTTCTTTTGTCTGCCAGTCACACGTTTGTCAATAAAACTACAAATGTTCGCTTTAAGAGCCTCATATATGTATATATATATATATAATCACCTGGCCTTTAAAACAGTTTTTGAAATGCGGCGCCTGTCTAAGAATGTTGTACTGTACCTACTTTTTTAATGAGATACAATAAAATGTCAGTGTGAGTGTTAGTCTGCTTCTGTAGAACCACAGGCTGACAGGAAGTCTTTAATCTCTAAATAAGTGTTAAAACTTAAACAGCTCCAATCATACCTAGAGAACTGTGTGTGTGTGTGTGTGTGTGTGTGTGTGTGTGTGTGTGTGTGTGTGTGTGTGTGTGTGTGTGTGCGTGCGTGCGTGCGTGCGTGCGTGCGTGCGTGCGTGCGTGCGTGCGTGCGTGCGTGTGTGCGTGCGTGCGTGTGTGTGTGTGTGTGTGTGTGTGCGTGTGTGTGTGATGACTTTGGTTTGACATCTCACCCTCTATTAAAGCAGGCAACAGAATAAATGAGGCCAGAGGAGGCTGCAGCTTTTAATTATGGTGTTGCGTGACTTGGGTGCCACCCAGGACTAGACTCTGTGTGTGTGTGTGTGTGTGTGTGTGTGTGTGTGTGTGTGTGTGTGTGTGTGTGTGTGTGTGTGTGTGCGCGTGTGCGTGTGTGCTTGTGTGTGTGTGTGTGTTAGAAAGTTACAAAAATAGTATGTAACCTTTTTGTTACTATTTTACAAGGCTTCGACTCAGTGGTCTGCATCTATCATGCCCTCGTACTATGGCGTCATCACCTTAATTGTTCTTTCAAAGTGCTGTGCTCTCATCTAGAAAATCTCTGCCTCATGTAAAAGACTTTCATACGAGCTGACTTCTCTGATTTATAGCTAGAGTCATTAAAATGGAATTTTCAGCCATTTTCAAGTGTATTCCAGTGTAAAAGTTACGAATGATCGTTACCTTACTCATGGATGGCTTCCTGAAGGGCCTCTACTTACAGAAAATTTCCTGAGCTTCAAAATTTTGTTAAATGTACATTTTTATTGTGTAAAAGCAAAAACTAACATAAGTTGGTTGTTTTTCTAGAAAAATAAGTAAATATGTGGCTACTTTTATCAGACATCTGTTAAAGGGACACAATGCAACTTTGTCTTATTGTTAAATCAGCCAGTATGATAGTCAGTATGTGCTAAAATGACCCTTTACAGCAGGGGTCTGCAACCTTTCTGGTGATGAGTGCCATTTAAAATTTCATTTGAAGTCAGTGTGCCATTTCAACTGTGGCATAAAGCATACTTTTAATAACACTGCATAACAAGTTACACATTATATACTGTGAAATTTTACAGTTAGATCCAGTATTGGGCAGCATAACATCTCTTTTCCACTTCATCCTAAAACTGAACTTCATAGAACTATATTTGTTGACCGGTGTTGGCAAAGGGTAGATCAGGTATTTTAAAAAACCCTGTCCATAACAAGAACATCAAAAGACATACACCACAGAAAATACAATATTTAAGGTGTCACAACAAAGATAAGAATAAACTAAACTTAGCCAAGATATGTTATTGCAAGGATAAACATGCTAATGAGATTTCTGCCCCTGCTTTGCATTTGCTAGTTCAGTTATGTGGGGTTCACACTTAGTAACTTTCAGGAGCACACAGGTCTCTGAATGTCCAGCAGTTAGACGGCTACGGGAGGCACTGAGGACACTCTTCATGTGAGAGAAAATCTGCTCACACAGATATGTAGAACCAAATACTGTCAATAAAGCCTGTGCAATGTTCTTGAGACAGTTAAACCTGTCTGGTAGTGACGTCCAGCAACTGAAAATGCAAGCTCCATGATCATGCACAGCTGTGGATTCCAGCTGCTGCCGTAGTTCTGCAAACTTTGTCCCCCACAGAGTTGAGCTTTTCAGTTCAATCAGCTGCATTTCCATGTCGTCTGTATCCAGAAAGTTAAAGAGAGACAAATCCAGCTGATTACCAAAGCTCTCTGGTCTGATCAGAAAAGAAAACATTGGTCCATACAACTGAAAGTCCTGAAAACGCGTTGCGAATTCTGTCTAGAGTCTTCGGATGCATTCATGAATTGCTGTGGTGCTGATGCTGCACTGAGCAGACAGCTCCCTGAGGTGTTTGAAGTGGCGGAATGTGGAAGTTTCAACATCCTTTAAAAAAACTTCCAGCTTTCCAACAAAAGCTTCCCAAGTGTCACGCATGTCCAAAACAGTTTGACCTGCTCCCTGCAGTTTGAGATTAAGCTCGTTCAGGTGTCCAGTTATATCTGCGAGGAAAAAAAGTTTTTCAACCCACCTCTCATCTTCAAGTTCAGGATATCTTTGCCCCTTTTCATTCAGAAATGTTTTTACCACATCAAAACAATCCACAAATCGTTCCAGAACCTTTCCACAGCTAAGCCATCTAACAGCACAGTGGAGTGGGATGTCTTTGCATGAGCTTTCCATCTCCTCGAGCAGAGACTGGAATTGGCGGTGAGTCAAAGCAGATCGCTTAACTATGAAGTTCACAATTTTTGCCACTGTGGCCATGACATCATTAAGATCTGAATTTGACATCTTGGCGCAGAGGTTTTCTTGGTGTATTATACAATGCAGTTTCATGATGGGATGGCCTATTTGTTCCTCAATTAAAGTAACAGTCCCCCTGTGTTTCCCAACCATAGCTGGTGCACCATCAGTTGTCACAGCAAAAATCTTTGCAATGTCAATGCCTCGTTCCTCAAAACGCTCCATAAAAATGTTGGCAATATCCTCACCTCGTGTTGTTTCAGGCATCGGGGTAAGGCAGAACAGTTCCTCTTGTACTGTCACATCACAGTATCTTACCATTACAGCCAAACGTGGCACATCATTGATATCAATGCTTTCATCCAAAGCCACACTAAACACCTGGGCTTCTTTCAAACCAGCTGTTTGTTGGGCTCTGACATTGTCACCCATTTCCTGGATGCGTCTTTCCATAGTTCTGGCTGATGCAGGTATGTCTTGAATCTTTGCTTTAATAGTATCTTTGTTTGGAAGCCCATCAAATAACATGTCTGAGGTACAGAGAAATGCCTCTTTAATAAAGTTACCATCAGTAAATGGCTTTCCATGTTTAGCAATACAGTGTGCGATACGAAAACTTGCTTCAGTTCCATGATGTTTAGTAGCTGTAAAAACTTTCAGAGTACTTGCTTGCTTCTCATATCTTGACACAGCACGTGCAATTGATTCAGCCTTCTCTTCCTCGTCCTTGAAATCTTTTTGATGTTTCGTCTCAAAATGCCGCTTAACACTGGAGGTACGGCAAACAACACTCTCGAGGCAAAAAGCACACACAGCACGATCTCTTTGCTGCACAAAACCCCAGTCTTCTGTCCAAGTTGTCATAAAAGACCTGGAATTATCTTTTTTTGCTCGCTTAGATGCCATTTTTTACAGGGCTAACTAGCTAGAAACATCCTCACTGTACCGGCAGGTAGATTACCGTCATCAAGAAGCGGCCTGGATGTTGTCTTTTTGCTCTAATTTGGGATTTGGCCCGGCGGGCCATTGCGTGGGTGTGGCGTTTTATTACTAATAATAACACAGTTATTTCCGTCTTTCCGTTTATTTTTAACTTCCAAATGTCACAGTGACTGCATCAACAACTGAGATAATCCCGAACAACAAGATAAAAACTAAAAATATCCACCCTAACCTCCTCTTATGCTGTGCCACGTCTTTGTTCCGACACACAAGCACACGCGTTGCCAAGGCAACCAGCCGACAGAGCGCTTCGCCAGGCGGGAAGGCTGAGATCACATTTCAACTTTTTAACGCGTTTAGTGTCCAAACAAGAAAACAGAAACAATTAACAGAAAAGTCAGTCCGTTACAACACTTATTTTTCAACACATCTTCTCAGATTAATGCGCTGTGCCATCAGTTAACCCTTTGCGTGCCAACAGTGGCACGAGTGCCTAGGATTGCCGACCCCTGCTTTACAGGGTATTTAGATGTCACTCAGGCCCCCACCTCTACCTGTAGCCAGAATATTGCACTTGCAACTTCAGAGCGGCAGACCGCCACCTGTTGGACTTAGAAAAAATTTAGCTGACATGCCTGGTGCTGCAGTCTGGTTCCATCATGCATTAAAATATGAATTTAGTGATGAATCACTCCTGCAGACAGGAGTTAAAAAGACGACTGCACAGCGAGGAGATAGGTTTCGCTTTTGGTTTATCCAAAGATTATTAATAACGGACACTTAAAAACTGCCAAGTGTGCCTTTAATAATAATAATATTAATACATCAAACTTATATAGCTCTTTTTAGGACACTCAAAGACGCTTCCATGCACTCTCACGTTCACACACTGCCAGTGATGGTAAGCTACTATGTAGCCACAGCCACCCTTGGGCGGTCTGAAATAGGCGAGCCTGCCATTTGGCGCCTTCGGCCCCTCTGACTAACACAGGCAAGTTGGATGAAGTGCCTTGCCCAAGGACACAACAGCAGAATACCCCTGGCGGGAGCTGGACTAACACCCATTATGAGGCAACCCGCTCTACCACCTGAGCTACTGCTGCCCCAATACATCATAATTATAATGCATCAGCTGCAAAGCCACTGACTGATTCTTTCCCTCCAAACCTCAAATTCCTCTCCCCACCAGGCTCAGAAATAAATCCCAATAAATTACGTGTGAGTTACAGATTTGATCAGATCCCAGAGACGTTTTGGCAAATGGACCTCTGTCCTGCTGCCTCCCTCCAGTGTTATGTAGCAGTTTTATTTTGGCTGAATTGAAAAGAAACTTCCCATCCTGCTAAAAGAGCCAATCTGATCCAAACACGCACACAGGGAGTGTTATCTCAGCCAGGTGTTTCTGTCTGATTCCTGTCTCTGCAGCTGTTGTTTACGTCCGATAGAGGCACGTTTACATGATACCAGGAACATGCGACTTTTGTTTAGCGCGATATAATAAGTCTAAGTGTGTTGTTTTGTGTCCCGCATCGTTGCATCGGCTGTGGGGACTCTTATCCAGCTCGCTGCGTCTTATCAGGTGTGTTAGGAAGGAAGTGGAAGCTGCTTTGAATGCAGCATCATGGCTGATAATGGTTAATCGTCTAAGGGGAAAGGGGCAATCTAAATGTTACCAGTGAAATAACTTTGTCATTTGCCAGCCAGCACATTTCAACCTTGTTATAATACCAAACACATACAGCTTAAAGGTGAATAAACTCATTCAAATGTGGGCGCTTAGAAGTTTGCCCCAGATTGATGAAAATCCTCTTGGAGATCCTAACAACAATGTAAATCCGAAGCCGATAATACAGTGGGGCAAAAAAGTATTTTCATGGATTTTTTTTCACATCCTGTCTCTCACAGTTGAAGTGTACCTATGATGTAAATTACTGACCTCTGTCATCATTTTAAGTGGGAGAACTTGCACAATCGGTGGCTGACTAAATACTTTTTTTTGCCCCACTGTTTACTCCCAAACCATCAGCAGATGAGTTGTTTTAGTTTGCTGTACTCTGCGGTCCCAGCTGAGCTGAGTGATGATCTGTTTTGAAGCTGAGCAGCGTGAGAGCAGAGCAAATGTGTCAAGCTCTTTATGTGTGCCAGCTTTTTGAGCTTTGTCTTAGCATGTTGCGAACGAACCTCACGCTTCTGCTTTCTCTCGTCTCTTCTAATGTTGGAACCATCAGGAGACTGCAGGAACATTCAGATGCTGAGGCGCGCCTCCCTATCTGCTCCTTAAGAAGGAATGCAAACAATAAGCATCATAGTTTTAGCGTTGCCACTGACAGTGTCGACTATGTTATTAAGATTTCCCATTTTCTTTCTTTGGCTAGTGGATCAGATATTTCTATTAGCTCCAAATGACTGGACATCTTCTCTTTGTCTCTGTTCAGTTTACTTCTGATTACCGCTGAGGCTTTAAGTAAAAAGATCTACCTAGAATCCCTTCGGGGGAACCCTGTGGGGTTTTGTTTTAACAAGCTCACAGAAAGACACACGCATGACCTTTTAGTGGCCCTCTTTCCGTAGTTCACTGGAGTCATTCTGCTTTAAAGCTTCTTTAACTAAGCTACAGGCTGCAGCCATAATACCAGCCCCAAAGTACTGCTTTTGCCGTTCTCTCATGCTCTGACTCCCTTTCTTCTTCGTTTTCCTTCTTTATTTCTTTTATTTTTTACATCTCATTCTCTTTGTTGTTGTTGTTTTTCTGCCTCTGTCCGATTTATCTTTCGTTAGAGAGGATTTTTTTTAATAAAACAAGTTGTCTCTTTAGAGCGTTTCCAGCTTCTAGAGGATTTGGTGAGACTTTTGACAGATATGGGGAAAAAGTACCGTCTAGTTTGGCATGTGTCACTTCATCCGCGTGTCTTTAAGGATGCATATACCCGTCTGGATTTGGACAGATTACTGCAGGCCATTTCTGCCAATTATCTGATGCTGAGAATTCAAATGGAGGGTGATGGCTGCAGACAGATGGGCGATTATGAGAAGGGAATGTATGACCTGCAGAAACATTGCAGTTTGATAAGTAAGGACGGCTGTCAGTCAAGCAAACTTACGCTTTTTAGCCACTTATGAGGGATTTTTGTGAACGGCACAAGCAAACAAAAAAGCTAATGTGTAGTTAAAGATGGTTATTAGCCAGAGACTGACGCACATTGCTCCAGCCCCCCTGCCAAAAGCTATATTGGTACATTTAGATGTTTCTGCTCATTGCTCAGTCCAATGGGTTCCAAATGTCTGAACTTCTTTTAGAGAAAATAGTGCATGTCTGCTTAGATGGAGCGAGGGAGGCTGAAGATGGAGAGATAGAAAGGGAATTTGTGGACGATTAGGGGAGTCAGGGAAAAGGGAGAGAGTGATGAATCTGAGAGGAGAGGAATGAGAGAGCCTCGGGGTATCAGACACCATCAAAACCTGTCACCCACAACCCTCACTGAAGGGCCTCAGAACAAACATGTGTACATAAATCTTACATACAACGGCTTTGTGTTGGGAAGCAAGTACCCATATGAGGTGGCATGGATGTCCCATGTCGGATTACATCAGCAGCTTCCTAAACAGGCAGTGAGACAGTAACGGTCCAAATACTTCTGGCATGAATGGTGTATTAAGTACATAGTATCAGCAGGAGAAGAAAGAAACAAGCATCCAGAATGTTAAAAAGTGTCCACACTCACTCTCTCTCTTTCACACACACACACACACACACACACACACACACACTGACTCACTGGTGTCTCAGCTCTGTTCTCTTGACACACCAAAGGAAATCAGCGATTCCACCT
Organism: Nothobranchius furzeri; assembly: GCF_043380555.1. Classification (NCBI taxonomy): domain Eukaryota; kingdom Metazoa; phylum Chordata; class Actinopteri; order Cyprinodontiformes; family Nothobranchiidae; genus Nothobranchius; species Nothobranchius furzeri. The sequence goes on from NC_091749.1 coordinate 46,113,683, forward strand.
GTCTCTGCTGCACACTTACTTAAGGCAAGTATCCAGAGGACACCACACTGTGAAACACATTATTCACACCTCAAACACACTCCTGCAGGAGACACCAGAACACACAAACGTGTGCACACGCACACACACACACACACAGACATCTGCACAACAAGCTCACACAGAGCGGGGTGATGGCTGTCTTACCAGTCTCACACCGATCGGGTCTCAAGCATCACCATCCTCATTTCTGTTCTCATGTCAGTCATCACAGTTCATCACAGCTGCTCAGAAGCATCCAGACATTATAAATCATGGAAAGATTCTGGGTTTGGTGGGACTGTTCATTAAGGTGGTGTTCAACTTGCTCCTCTACACACAGAAAACTGTATATACTGTACATCAGGCTGGAGTTTAAACAGGGTTTTAGCACGTGCTGTCCTTCTGTAAGGGTCATACAATTGCATCATGTATTTATTAGGAGAAACAAACAATTCATAATGAAACTTTCTATATTCAGTTGATTTTGCCCTGACACTGAGGATGACCCTGTCTGGATTTTACTGAGATGCTGATAAACAAATCACAAACACATAAGTTATTAAAAATGTATGTATGTGTGGATCACAGTGTAGGGAGACAGTATATCACACAGATTTCTCATCCTTCCCACAAACTGATGTCTCAACATAGCTCTGTTGAACAACAGCCATTGACCTCTGATTGGTATTTCTTAAACACCTTTGCTAGCAGGGGTTACACACTGCTCTGTTGTGACTGTAAATAAGTGGGCTGACACACTTGGCTCTCCGTTCTGCTTCCAGCACATTTTCTGTACGTTTTAGATCATGAACACAGCTAATTTGTTTACTTTAGTGATTAATCAGTCCTGTAGACACTAATGAATGCTGGGGAGACGTTTCAGCTGTTAGATTAAGGTGTTAAAATGACAAACGCACAGCAAGGAGACAGGTTTTGCTTTTGGTTCTACAAACAGACACTAGGGGGTGCTAAAAGCAGGCCAAAACTGCCAAGTTCCCCAAAAATTAATAACATTTTTAAAACATCAACTGTAATTCGTTAATCCACCTCATTACCAGTGTATACATGTCTAAACCAAGTGAACTATAATATCCACATATCTTATAGTACCACTTCACATAATTGTCAGTACTATATATGTATTATAAAGCCGTAATGGTCCACCTCTACTGAGTACTGCACTTCCTGTTGTTGCTCTCTTTTACTATTTGATTCTTTTTTTATATGAATACTATTATTTCATATTATTTTACTGCTAACCCTAACCCACTCACATCTTCATAGCTTATCTCCATGAGACACCTCACAGCTCCTAAAGTTATTCTTTCCTCCAGTCCAGCAATGAGCTGGTGTTGTATTACGACACAACTGACATCTGATACCAATAAATGAGAAATGGGTTGATTAGGACGGGATATTTACTGTTAGACCAGGACCACACATCAGTTTGGCTTTCCATATCCAGCACCAGTGTGAGCTTACATTAATGAAGTCAGAGTGTGACTCATCGGTGTTGGGTGTTACACTACGCTATAGATGTGTGTGGAACATCTGACATTCATCAACAGGCCGGTCACACTGACAGGCTGTCATCGCCGTGTCTCACTATCATGCCTCAATGCCAGATTACCCTTATATCTGTGGACCATTATGGAGCTGTTACTACCTTGCTTGGTGGCTCTGAGCTTTAATGACGGGTTGACTTCACCCCCAGTGTCTTTTCATAAATTGCACTGAGATGTAAGACGGAGTCTCAGTCTGAGCTTCAAGTGAGGCTTTAGTTTCAGACGGCTGTTACGCCTGTTAGGTTATTGTCGTTAAATTAAATTAAACGTATTTCTCTAGCAACACGGACCCTTCGCAAACGCCAAAAATCTGGAAACGTTACCTGCTAAATCTTTCCAAAACCCAGTCTCACATGAAGGTAATTTAATTTATAAGTGATGCAGCTTAAAGAAATGAAAACAACTGCAGCTCAATCTTTGATCTTGGGCAGTAGTGACGTCTCATTGAGATATGGAAATTTAGCAGATCTAATAAGTCATAAAAGCAAGACATTTCACATTTTCCAGCTGAAATATTTATCTAGAAAGGTAGAAAAAAACTGAAATGTTAAAAGTTCTTAAATGTGCACAGAGGGAGCTTTGTGCTGTTGTTTTTGTGCAATTTCCATCAAGTTGTTACTCGCCGTCCAACTATGTGTTCAAACAAAGCATGAAAATACACAACAGATGTGCAAAGTGCATGCTAAGGTCAGGGAAAACAAAAGTTGTCCGAGTCGAGCAGTTCTGTAACAAAGTTCTCCGTCAACTTTCAAGTCGTGCATCTTTTAGCTTTAACTAATTAAAAGATAAACATTTGAAGACTTGAACTTAAAACCTATTACTTTTATAAGCCAAAACAGACCTTATAATAACCAATCAGCTCTCATGAATCACAGCCAAATAGATGCTAATAACTAGCTATTAGGAAGCCCAGGAGGATGATGGGAAGGCTTTAGACACACCAACAATACAGCCATGTAAATTGTGGTCAGCGAGGTCGCTGCTTATCAGAGAAAGCACAAAGGCAGTAAATGCATGTGTGTGGAAAGACACACACACACACACACACACACACACACACACATGAACACATGCACAGCCTGGCTCTTCTCCCAACACATACGGTCTAATTATTGAGCGAGGATGAGGCCTGGGCCTCGCGCTCCCTCTGACCTTGTTCCAGGACAGATTGATGAGGCACCGTATTGCCCTGCAGATCAGATGGCTCCTTTCTCTAGCCTTCATTACCAGGTCTTAGGCATCTCCAAGTACGTCGCTCAGCCAGTGCTGCACGCAATCATACTGCGAAGCTATTTTTACCTATTTCTGGATAAAACACTCATTCAGCTTTTGAGTGCTGGAACAGTTTCTTGGGCTAAAAATAACAGGGCGTTGTAAAGAGGGCTGGAAATAATGAGTTGTTTCTGAATTGCTGTGTTTGCTGTTCTCTTCATTGTGCAATTAAAGGGGAAGCAGGGCATCATTTGATCTGGCGTGTTTGCTATCAGAGACCACAGGAATTGACTTTTGTGTACCTGGTTGGTGTGGATGGGGTTGGCTGGGTTTCATAAAGGCAGCATGATGCTTATCTTTGTTTCTTTCTGCTTTCAATGAGTCAAATAACCCTTCTCTTCTCTCTGGATCCCACAGCTCCTCCTCAGTTTGTGAAGCGGCCGTCCAACATTTATGCTCATGAGACCATGGACATCATCTTTGAGTGTGAAGTTTCAGGCTCACCAGCTCCCACCGTCAAATGGGTGAAGAACGGTGATGCCGTCATCCCCAGCGACTATTTCAAAATCATTGTGAGTTATTTTGATGATACCTGCTACAACAAATATCACTTTATAAACAAATGTTTACGTTTGATTCGCTCCTGTCTTCTGCAGAAGGAACACAACCTGCAGGTTCTGGGTCTGGTGAAGTCAGACGAGGGATTCTATCAGTGTCTGGCAGAAAACGATGCAGGCAACATCCAGTCGAGCGCCCAGCTCATCATCTTAGATTATGGTACGCCACTCACTAAGACCAAATGTGTGCAAATCGCATTTGTTAACCAGGAGGAAGAAAAATCAATTTTTACTTCAGAACATGACAAACCTGCAAAATTGATAAGATGCTTTAATGGTGAAACGATCAATATCGCAATCTGTGTCTGATGGGTTATCGCACGGGCAGACACGGTTATTTAGCAATGCTAGCATCTGTTCACAGCTGTTTGAACATCAGCAATGATCTTTGAAAGGATTTTTTAGCGTTTAGGAGTTACACTAGAATTATCATCCTGGGAGCTGTGACTGCTGAATGCTAACGTAAATGTTGCGTATCTTTGAAAAATCCCTGAAACAAATGATTGTGAGACAGAAACAGTGAGCTGTTGGCTCCCTGTGCACTTGGCTTTGTGAGTTGTTGAGGCTCATCTGTGGAAATGTGAGCAAACAGTGAAATGTGACACTTGGGAGCAAAATGAACAGGAGTGTATCTGGGCTAAAGAATGCACACAGTCCATTCCACAGCTCGAGCTGCAGAAACCCAACCTAAAGGGCTTACATTTCTAAGCATGCATCCTTCGACTTGCTTTAGTGAAAACATTTAACTAAACAGGATTTTATTTCTGCCATGCTGGTGAAGAGGGGGCTCTGAGAAGATTTGGTTTTCAAAATGAAACTAGGCAGTTTTGGCTTGCTTTTAGCACCCTCTAGTGTCTGTTTAGTAGAACCAAAAGCAAAACTCTCCTTCTTGCTGCGTGTTCGTCTTTTTAACACTTTGTCTCCCCAGCCTTCCTTAGTGTCTACACGAGTGATTCATCACTAAAATAAGCCAATCAGCTTCATGATCTAAAACATGCAGGAAACGTGCTGGAAGCAGACCGCAGCACCAGGTGCATCCGCTCAATTTTCTTCTAAGTCCAACAGAATGGACCGGCACTCTGAAATTGCAAATGCGTTATTCTGGCCACAGAGGGCGGTGAGGGTCTGAGTGACATTTCATTAACCCTCACATATTGGCTCAACAAAATGATTTAAAAATGTGAAAAAATTGAATAGTATCTCTTTAAATCTAAAACACTGCTACTGGAAGTTGACACCACTGCAGCAGGTAAAGCATGACTTGTTAAATAGGTTTAGTTTGTCTTTGTGAGAAAATATGACCTTTTTTATTCTTTTAGTAAGACAAATGTGATTTTTAACAATGTTTTTTAATGCCTGCTGACAGTTTTGACTTGACGCTTCAGTCTTTCTCAGAGCGTCATCTGACTTAGTGCTGTTGCTGTTGTCAGCAGAAATGACAACACATCCTTAAAAATGATGTTTGGCTTGCTAAAAGAAAAAAGTTATATTAGAAGGAATTAGTCATGCGAGAATAAAAGGGGAGTGAGATAAAATACTGGGTTGAACAATGAACAAAAATAAGAAAACTGAATGTAAAAATACATTATAGGAATACAAAATAATTTATAAGTTAAAATTATATAAATACACATCATTTTGAGCTATAAAACCAAAGTATTGCACAATGATGGGGAATAACACAGTCTGAATTTTAAAAACGTCGCACACTCTCAAATGAAAAGGTTGAGGAGCTGTCAGTCTCCTGTGTGGAAAACAAGTCTCTCCAAAGTCATCAGAAATTAGAGGAACTCTTATTTACTCTTAAATATGTCAAAAAAATCACTGATACACATTTAAAGTGATGATTAAGTATTAATAATAAAAGTGAAGCAAACTTCACTCAGAAGAAAGGAGACCAGATAGTGTGTTTATTTAAAATTTTCTTACTGTTTTACTGTTGAACTTGTTGAGGAAGTGTATGAAGTGAAATCAAGCATGATGTCCCCATTACTCGAAGCAGGTGGCTAATGAATGAGCGCGGCGTCCGACGGACACAACCCCCAGCTGTGTCCTCTTTGCTGATTGGAAGACATTAAGTCAGAAATAATGATGACCCGCAGCTCACTGTGTGTTTGTGTTTGACACTATTGATAATGATCTGTCTACTTTACATGGCCTCGGGTCTTTTTCTTTCTTTTTATTAAGGTTGTGAATAAACGGCAGCTGGCCTTGTACATCTTCTGCTGTCAGCTAAGTTTTGATGATCCAAAGCTCAGTTTAATCAATTTCTCTAACAAAATCAGAGATAATCTTATTTATTTATTTATTTATTTTTGGTGTTTACATCTGCCTCAGTAATATCAGCCCTAACGTATTTACCCACACAAAGTTTTCTAATATTTATCTGTCAATACCACACAGCCACCATCCGAGGCTCGGGCGATTGATGCAGAAACAGAAGCTGCAGAGCTGTTATTTCTCTCTCAAATTAATATTGACACATTCACAACAAACTTCAGAAGCTTTTCTCACAGCATCAAAGCCATGTCTTCTCTGTAAGACAAAAGTGATGTCATTAATTAGCGACGCGTTTGATGTCGGATTGCTTTTGTTTCGTGTTACGCGGTCAGTGCTCTAAATCTCCTCTCTTAAAGGCTTCCTCCTCTCTTCTTTCCTGTCCCACGTTTAAACGCTGAAGCCATCTGTCACCTTTCTCCAGCTCTCCTCTCGCTCTCCGTGCATTTCACAGCCACCTGCTCTTCGTAATAATCCGCCACACTTGGCTGTTGTGTTAATTGTGCTCTCAATATATTCCCCTTCCACGGATACCCCATCACAGCTGGATGGCTTTGTCCCTTTCACAAACACTCCCCCCGCTCTTTGCTGCCCCCTGCGTGCGCCACAGTCAGGTATCCCACTTACACCTGCCAGGCGTGAATCATCCTGATGCAGGGCCAGGAAAATGGGCCCTTCTGTCGGCCTGCCTCACGGTCGGCAGAGATAAGCCAGCGACTTGCCACGGGGATAAAGTTGTCTTCGCCCTGCAGGGAAATCAATAGGGGTGAGCTGCATCTAAATACCCAGCGGCTGCAAGTTGGCTAATATTCATTAGTGGCATAATCTTAGCATCTTGACACTGCCAGCTGCAGTTAAATGTAGCTCTAACGACGATTCCCACTTGTGGGTGTTTGGAATGGAAAAAAGGTCAGCTGTCAGCATATGTGTAACATGCTGGCTGTTATTTATAGGGATACGTGCTCAGGAGCAATGTAACTGGCTTCAGCTCTTGCAGATGGTAACAAGTGGATCAAACTCAGGCTTTCTTTAGCTGTTTGAACACCGTGAAACACGCAGATGTTTAAAGTGAAGGTCAGAAATGGGACCTTGGGATGCAGATTTTACTGACCGTAACTCGGCTATGAGCAGCTTGGGCTGAATAATTACAAACAGATGTGGGTAAATAGAGGCTCAAACGCTAGAAACAAACTTCAAGGTAACCTAACTGCACATCGTCATGCAAGTGTCTAAATGTCACTTTTACAGTTGCAAGATTTTGACTTCTAGAGAGGAAGTTTTGTAAAGCAGTCAAATTAAAGGTACTGTGGTATTTGATGTGAGAGGACAGGGGTTTAAAAAAGTGTAAAGCTTGTAGTTTGGTTTTTTTTTGTCTTTTTCATTTAAATTTTTATCCTACTGCTCAAAGGCAAAAGGCAGGTGTGGACATCCTTGGTAAATATTTTGGTAATAATGTACAGGATTGTGTTTCTTCTGTGTTTATTGCTTTAGATCTTTTATGAGATGTTTTTATGGCAAACTGAACTATCATTGCAAACATATCTTGTGTTTCAAAGACTTTTAATGACATTTGTGTTATGTTTATGCCGAGTCAGCGTTTGCACTGTTGGTCATTCCTTTTTAAGACATCTGTTAGTAACCCTGGGGGTGTCATCCATCTTCTTGTTCATACCCTGACTGGAGGAGCCCCTTCCTTCATAATCAGTGCTTGATGTTTGTCCGAATCTATGGGATTTCCTTTGTCCAGCTGTCCTCTGAGGATTGATCATACATATGGTCTGAGGAATTTTCTAGATGGACCCAAAATGTTGGCATTTTGTTCCCAAGTTCACTTGGTCATGACTCCATTCTTATGGTGCACTGGAAACGACACTGTTGATCAATAAACTGTACAAGGAGTTCCTCTTGGAGGATGTTTAGGTATCATTCTTCATTTATTGCTGTATAAAACTTTTTTAAAATTTGACTCAAACAGCTTTAACGCCACCACTTTGTACGCATTTTGAGATTATCTTTGTTTAAAACTCATAAAAGTAGAAGGTGAATTTGCATTCCTTCAAGAAATATAGACCTTTGTTTTGTTTTTGTTTTGTTTTTGTTTTTTTGGGGGGGGTAGCAATCCAGTCCCAGCGAACATGTACACAAGTTTGATAGCTTATCTGATCTTATCAGGAAATGTTCTCATTGAGGGTGAGTTTTTGTTTGCTGTCAGGTTTTATCTAGTTTTCTGCAGGCCGGCCCATCCTTTCCTCCCTCGACTATAAATGCAACCACTAACGGGCGTTGGGATGACTCCCTGCTGTCACGTTTGATATTTGCTCTCCACATGGGACCTGATTGTCACAACAATGTTGATGAAAGTTGGTCAGCTGCAGGGTGCGTGCTTTTTAAAGGATTATCGTCACGTGTCATTTACAGATAGCATGCAACGACAATAAGGTCTTTTCCAGGCACATGTTTTTTTAAGTGTTTGTGCACATATAACCATGGTAGTGGGCGCAGCTTGAAGGGAAATATGGCCACTTTTTTTTTGTTGGATACGCCTTGTTGTGACCCAGCTGATGCACATTTGTTTGTGATTTATTAGCATTTAGAGGACATATATTTTTTCAGTTTTTTGATTTCGAACAACAACTGGACAGATTAGAATATGACATTTACATGTTTATTTTATGTGGAGGAAAAAGCAGTGTCCATTTTTGTTTTGTATTTTGATTTATATAATCAAAGTGCTAACCCACGTAAGTGCTCCAGCGACTCTTACATGATGCCCACTTTTCAAAAATGGCAGGGTTAACGTTCGAGCACTCGAGTACTTCATTTACTTCATAAAATGCAGCAAGATCTGCATTTAGAAAGAGAAGTGCATGCACTCAGCTGTTGTTTTCCTGTTTGCATAAATTCAAGGTGCACTCCCATTTGCATGAGAATATCCACTTTTTGCTCTGTTGCTGTGCTGGGTGAAGTGTGAAAGTACTCATCTCTTTAAGTATTTTTCACATACTTACATGATTTAGCTGCAAGGCTGCAGGAAGCTGGACTCACTGGACACTAGATTCAGGCTTCTTTAGATGCACCTCATCCTCAAACCCAATCCTTATATAGCCTGAAAACCTGTTCTATGTTCTGTAATTTCATTCTGCTTTAACTACAACTGTTGTGGGAGAATTACATGGAGTTGAATGCAAGAAAGAAAGACATTATGCTGAAAACAACTTAAAAACATCAGTTGTTGCTTGACGCTGTGCGGCATGAATTTTGCATTATCCATCCTCCGGGCGAGTGTTCGTAGCTCTGATTCAGGTGTTTTTTTAATGATGAAAGAAAGATGGCACATATTTCTGATGCAAGCGCTTTCATTCAAGCTTTTATTACATTCAAAACTTAAACAGGGATGGAGTCCTGTTTAATCCTCTTCTTTCTTTCATCTATCCCCTCCTGTTTCTTTTTACCTGCCTCACCTCTCCATGTGCTTCTAGTTTCCTCTCTGCTGGTCTCTGTCGTTGCCAGCCACCTCTCTGCTAATTTAAATGCATCCTGTTCTCTGCCCTGGTCAGAGAGATTACAATGCCTCATCATCTGTGCCTGATATTTTACTGCTCCGCTCCCGCCCTGCAACTGGCAATCTGTCCAGGGTGTACCCCGCCTGTTTGCCCAAAGACAGCTGGAGATGGGCACCAGCCCTCCTGCAACCCTACATGGAAAAGCGGGTTAAGAAGATGGATAGATGGATTCTCTGCTCCCTCATCACAGTGCATTCGTATCAGGAGGGCTGGCATGAGACACCAATACGGGCACTGTCCCTTTAAATCCTGGAAAGAATTTTCAGCATCACTGATTAGTAAATCAATTAATTACACCAGGCCTATGTACTGGATTTCTCTGTGAAGTATGCATTTTTAGATTTCTTGGAGGTCTTCGATGATGAGCAAAAGTTGCTTAAGACGTGACCAACATTTGCTTTGATCTTATGCTGGAAAATTCACCCAAATTAAAGATTGTGCTAAGTAAAGAATCAAAAAAGAAAGAAAACTAGCACAAGCTTTATTTTTATGTTAAGAGTTGGCTGTTGAACGTATTTGAATACGTTTTCTGTCCTGAGTTAAAGGTGTGGTTCACTCATTTAATCAGAACATTTGCAGTGGTCTCTAGTAGGAATGAATGCCTTGTAAGTCATTCTCTAGGGGGAAAAAAGCTCTGGTGCACCTGTTTCAGGAACTAGAAGTGAGCCACAACAGAGATGAGCTCTGAGCAATATTACCTGATATTTGGACAGTTGTCTTGCGTTGGATAACAACAACGAGACTCTACCGCTCTCCAGGATGTTTGCTCTGCAACACTGATGTTTTATCTCCACAAATAGCTCAGTAGTTCAGGAGGTAGAGCGGATTGTCCAGTAATCAGAAGGTTGTAGGTTCGATCCCAGCTCTTGCCAAATAATGCTGCTTTTGTGTCCTTGAGCAAGACACTTAACCCTTATCGCCTGCTGGTAGTGGTTGGAGGGACTGATGACCCTTGTGCTTGACCACCTCGCCTCTGTCAGTGTGCCCCAGGGCAGCTGTGGCTACACTGTGGCTCATCACCACCAGTGTGTTAATGTGTGTGTGCATGGGTGGATAATACATTTTAGTGTAAAACACTTTGGAGTCCTCTGACTGAAATAACACAAGCCTGGAGGAGTTTTGCTGTGTGATGGAGTTGCCAATGCTAACAATTAGCTTCTACTAGTCGAGACTTTCTCTGTTGTTTGCTGGACGCTAAAACAACAACAGCCTTCCCCGTTGTGAGTCAACATGTGTAAGTCCAATACACATCGTAACATAGATCTGTCATGCTTTTCTAATCCTAGTTTCACCGTGTATTTTCTGTCAGAGGCTAATGTAGGAGTTAGGTGTAGGAGACTATTTTCATGCTCAGCCTGCATTAAAAACTTAGTGACTGATTATAAACAGAAATAATATTTTTAAAATGATTTTTCAGTGTTCCACACCTTTAACCTTAAAAACAACGTTAAATAAGTTTCCCACTTCTCCCTTCTATTGGTCGAAATTACAACTGTTGTAAACAACCCTGCCGCAGCCTGCTGTAGCTAGCACAAAAAACGGTTAATGCTAACATGAGCCAACTGATACCAAAATAAGCTGCATAGTAAAACAATCCACACTGTTGGACCAAAAAATATTATTACTGTCAGGTCCAGTAGGAAAAAAAGCTACTGGCTCAAGAACCACTGAAACCAGTTTGAGAGCAATAGCTCAAAGTATTAAAAACTCTTAAGCGTTTCTTTAACAAAGCTAAGATGAAAAATTCAATGTAGAGACTCTAAAGTGAACACAACCTGGTTGAACCTGGACTGACCTGATAGCCGGAGGCTAGAGTTTTTACTCTGAGCAGCATCAAAAATCTGTGAAATATCCAAGCTCCTCAGATCATCTGTATGCTGGCAAAAGGGATTTTGCGTGCAACTGTCTTGATGCCTAATTGGCTTTCTTTATTTGTTTTAAATAAATTAAGAATCAAATAAAAATCAAGAAGCATGGCAGAAATCAGCATTTAAAGAGATGCACTTGAAAGGAGCGGGCCATTTTGTCCCTGTTCAGTATAGTGTCTGCATGTTAGCATTGAAGAGAGAAATTCACATGATATAACTAGAGAATGTATAAAACAACAAAGAAGCTGAGTTTCTGAAGCCAGAGAAGAAAAGCCCCTACATACATTAATTTGTAACAGACAAGTCACAGAGGATGGATTCTTCCTCTACATCAGAGCACCACCCTTATTCCCTGTCCAAATCAAGAAGTGAGAATAGGCTGCCAAAAGGCCCCCCCCCCCCACGCCCCCTCCCCCACGCCAGACTCAGCACCGAATAAAAGTCTGGTTCTTCTTCAGGGAATATGGAGTGCTCCATCATCTGCTAGCAGGGTCACAGTCAGGCCAGCAGGAGCCAGCGTGCTACGTTGCGAGTCTGTGAGCATGTCAGCACCATGGGCTCCGTGTAAAGAGCTGCTCGACCAGCAGGAACTGGAGGGAGTTATCAGTCTGTTAGACGACATGTTACGTACTGCTGGAGTTTACATGCATGCACACAAGTGATGACACGTATTTAAACAGGCCCTTATCACACAAAAGCTGCTTTCTTGGTTAACGATGGATACATACTCAAAATCACATCTTAAAGGGATTTTTCATCCTTTTACACGTGTGACTTTGTCATCCGACGCAAACACACAAGCAAGTAGCTTTAAAATAAAGCACACAGCAGTGGTATTCACTGCTTATTATGTCCCGTTTTTTTTATTCTTTTTTCCCTAAATTGTGTATACATATATTCAGCATTTGTTTTTATTTTTAATATTTTGAATCTTTTAAGTATTTCTATTCTGTTTTATTGTTGTTTACTCTTTCTTATTCTTTACTCTCCTTTTTTGCTCTGTAATGAATGTCATTGCTGCTGACACCAAGCTTTCCTTTGCCGAGAGACAATGACATGATTTTCAATTTTTCTATTCTTTTCATCTTTCTGTAGTTTTTCCAGTTCCTGTTTTAAAGTGGGTTAACCCTCCCACTGTCCTCATGGGTGACCCCGGCGGGAAAGTTGACCATTGAGCAGGGTGGATGGTTTATCCCTTGAGGTCCACGTGGCAGGGGTGAGGTGGTGCTCACTCCTCACCCCTGCCATGTGGACCTCAAAGAATAAACCATCAATCCTGCTCAATGGTCAACTTTCCTGGCGGGGTCACCCATGAGGACAGTGGGAGGGTTAAATATTTTTTCACAGGCCAACAACAAAAATAGAAAAATTTAATTCTCTTAAATAAAAATGCAACATCTCACCTATTACCTTTCATGCTTTGGAGCAGAAAAAGTGCATAAAACCAAAATAATTTAAGCTCAGTTTGCTCCACTCTGATTTACTGTGATGCTCACCTGTTCCAGCCAGACACCTGCATCCCTGGGGTTGGGCTCTGAGCTGAGGAAGGAGTTCATCAGTGAGACTCCTGTGTTATTCTGTTCTTCGACATCACAGACAACAGTTGATCACATAAGTTTGTGCTGCTGAACATGGAGAGCATCTGAGCAGCTTAACCACACTGTTGGGTCAGTGTGTCGGGGAGGAGAGATGGAAACTGCAGCAGCCACAGAGTCATACTCTGACTAGAGCGTGTCACTAAACTGGAGTTAAATCAGCTCAGCCTGAAAATTGGTTGGTGAGCTTCCTCTATTAGCATCAACCAGATTACTGAGCGGTTGAAATCTCCATTTCTGGACTTCAAAGTCTGCAAATTGCTGAAGAAACTCAGCACTGAGCAAGATGAGTGTTTTCATTTTGTCCAAGACTGAGGAGGGTAATGATGCTGAAGCTGATACTAGTAGCATGGATGCTAATGACTGTAAACAGAAAGGAGGGGGCGCTTCGCCTGATGCGCTAATGCCACATAGCACTGTGGGATTTGTGGTCTTTGTGGCAAAATTGGCAGGCGGGCCAGTTTTAATATATATTTCATCTCACAGGCCAAATATAAATAGACCATGATGCCTGTGCATTAGAGAATTCCTGCTGTTGATGTGCACCAGGGCTATTCAACTCCGGGCCTCGAGGGCCAGTATCCAGCATGTTTTAGTGGTTTCTCTGGTCCAACACACTAGATTCAGTGGTTGAATCACCTGTGCAGAAGCTCATCAGGCTCTGCAGAAGTCTGTTAATCACATGCTGATTGAACTCAGGTGTGTTGAAGCAGGGTTTAAACCAAAACGTGCTGGATACAGGTCCCCTAGGTCCTGAATCGAATAGCCTAGACCTACCCTGTAGCACACTAGAACCATTTTACTCTGAGATGCCATCACCAACGTCACATTCCGATTGCCATCAAATAAACTGTTAGTGGGAATTTTAGTTGTATTCGTATTCTGGGAGTTCTGGCGTTGACGTCAAATTCATTTTTTTTTAAAAGAAGCAATTTAAGGGGATAGATGGCTGTTTTAAAATGGCAGTAATATGTCTTACTTGCCATTATCTTATCAGTCTTGTAGGAAAGCTCTACTTCTCCAAGCTCAGGCTGTTCAGGAAGGTGGTTTTTAATTTTTGCATGAAAACACACTTCAAAATGGGCAAAAAAATAAATCCTCATATTTTCGATTGTAGTTGAGAAATATAGCTCAGACAGGATGGAAAAACTGACAAAAAAAACAATAAATAAACAAAAATATGCTACCGCAGGAAATCGTTCAGGATGCTCTGCAGTGGGCGAGATATCATTATACCTTTTACACAGAAACACTTTTTAGAATTGCCAAAGAAACCCCTGTAAGTTCTGTGGGTCATGTTTACTCTCAACTAGGTGAAATGAGCTGTTGGTATCTAAGTAGCATCCTTAATGAGAACTGGTTGGGTTATCTGAACGCTACAGATCAGTCTTTATAAAACTAATCCTTGCAGCAGCGACATGTGAGGGGATTGTTTTGATTTGGTCTAATTGAGATTTGTGTAAATGCATAAACGTGTGGGAGCAATCATTTTTTATGAGACAAGAACAAGATTTCATCTGGATTTTTCAGATGATTCCCCCCATAGTCTGTATGATGCAGCATGATTGGATTGCACCACTTCATTCACTTTAATCCATCTTTGTTGTGACTGTTCCACCGCTCCAGACCCATATCAGCGTCTAATGAAACCTCATAAAACTGCATCATCCTTAAAACTGATCCACCCTGTCCTTACTTTACCCCTGGAAGTTTTCTGCCAAGGTCAAGGAAAATATTTAGAAGACAATATTGGAGGTAATTTCTTAAAATACACAAGAGGACCTTCTGTCTCGTCAGCAATAAGCAGCTTATTAAGAGCGTCGTTCTCTTCCTCTGCTGCTTCCTTTTGCAGACTCTCCTTCACTGAATTAAATATCCTCACAGCTTAGATTATTAACGTCAAGTTTTCATAATGATATTAATCTTGCAGTGAGTGTGAACTTGGCTGGATCTTTGGGAGAAAGTGTGCATTTATAGATTTGTAGCATATGTTTGTTGGTGCACTAAAACGAGTTCCCCTCTGATGTTCTGCAGCTGTGTCCTCGACTGTCAGAGGAACTCTCTAAGATCATTCTACTGAGATGTAGATGAGCGTCCACCTCTGGGGTGGTTTTTGATTATTCCTTTGTTTCGAAGTTGCAATTTCCAGAAATCGTTATTGCACTAAATGATGATTAGCCTCAAAACAGGGCGACTAAGCAGAAAGCGACATGTGAAACCGGAAAGAGGAAAACATCTCTCATTGCCGTTTAGCTGAAAATAATAAAGTACAGGATAGTATTACACCCAGTAAGGTGAGACCCTTTCTCACTTAAAACATCAATAAACACAGAATATATACACTTTTGTAGAATATTTACACGTGTCCTGTTTGTTTACTATTGTAAGTACAAAATGAAGACAAATTATTCCATTCATCTGGCATAGAAATTTGTATTTTATTTAAATCATTCTGATCTAGAAACGGTGAAATTAAAGGCAAGTCTAAGGTATTTTTGAGTAAGTGTTATTTTCTGCAAATTTCTAATTGTATTCGTTTTAAAGAGGATATTTTATGCAAAACAACTCTTGCAGCCTTTTGGGCCACCACATGGTTTTCTACTACCTCCATAAACACTCCAAATGGGGAAAAAAGCCATCCATCCATTTTCGGACAGTGTTCGGTTTTAGGAATTATCTGCCTAGAACGAGTCATTTATAAAAGTGCCTGATTGTGATGTCACAAACGGGGACAAATTAGAACAGAACCACCTCTCACGTGCAAGAGAGTGCTGATGCTGGACGAGCAGCATCTGTGTTTGGATGTTGGGGCTTCTCAGGTTATAGCAGCCTGATGGGGAGATTGGTGGGCGTGGCCAGTTTCAGCTTGTTGTCTTAAAGTGACCGAGCCCTGAAACAGCTTGTTCTGGAAGGTACAGAAAATCTCAAGAATAGAACTGCAGAAATAGTTTTGAATGAGAGGGATTTTGTGCAAAGAATGTCATGAACATGTTTTTTATTGATCATAGATCTATTATAACTGAAGAAAAAAGGCATGAAAGGTCCCCTCTAAATTCCAACATGTAAATTATGAAGACATTTATTTTGTTACAAAACCTTGAGATTCCACACTGTGTCCTTGCTAAGCGTGTGTTTAGTGGTAGTGATTAGTGGATTTATCGCCTCGCTGGAGTCTGCAGAAAGCAGATCAGAAATCTTGTTGCCTAAATTGATTGAGTTGAGCTGAAATTGGCCTCCGCCAAATTGCTGTTTATATGGACCGAGATGACAGATTGTTAGTGTTTGGATCCGGTATCTCGGGGCTGGTGTGTGTGTGTGTGTGTGTGTGTGTGTGTGTGTGTGTGTGTGCGTGCGTGCGTGCGTGCGTGCGTGCGCGCGCGCACGCGAGCGAGTGTGTTTACGAGCTGAAGCTCTTGCAGCTAGGGCTGAACTTTTCTTTGGGTTGTTTTTATCGAGTCGTGGTGAAAGCTTTGGTTTATTTACACGTATCTGTCACCTAAATGCTACCTGCTATGTTTGGCACTAGAAAGAGAGGGGAAAGTAATTAAAATAGCCCTCAGTATCTGCGTCAGCTCTGTTTTTTTAAGGTCAGTGTTGTTATCCAAACCAGTTATTTTTCTGTGGCTCGTTTGAGACCCCTCACTAACACCTGCCCTTATTTCTGATCAAATACAGTCCACCTCCAACACACACTCATTCAGGATGCCAGCCTGATGTTTTTGGACATGGACACTCCTCTGGGTGCAGTAATTGGAAGCAGCAAATGGCACAAAAACATCACTTTCCCTTCACGCCCTGCCCTTCAGCTGCATGCAGCTGACCCCAGCGAGCAGCGCCGCCAAGGCTGGAGCTTTTATTTTTCCTGTTATCAGCCACCTCCATCGCCCAACTGATCCCCCCAGTTTCCATAAGCTAAAAGTAGAACAGTGAGTAAAGTCACAGTGGGTTATAGGCACCCTGCGTAGCGCCATCGCTGCTTCTCAGTGGGTCCAACCCAGGGAGGGGGCTTTTATGGCTGGGAGTCTGATTAGCGGGACTGTTTGTGAGAGAATCTCCAAAGGGGTGGGGGGTACAGCTGCTCTCACTTTTGCAAACATCCTTTTTGACCTTTTCAGTTCTTTCAACAATGTTCGGCTCCACTCACTTTATACATGAAATGTTGCATGCTGCATGTATACACACATACACACGCTCTTGCACAAAGCTTTCTTGGAAATCAATTACTTTATTCCAGACCTGCTCTGTTCCCCCAGAAAGGTTGAATTGTGTTTGTGCACCTCTGAGGTAATAGGATACAAAGGCTGCAGGCGGTGCAGGCAGAAAGCTTGTTTCCAGTCCTGGGCATCGGCGGTGAAATGCTCAGGAGATGCGCGGCATCACTGACTGTTTTGATGTGCCTGAAAGGTGAGCCCAAGAGGCCTCGTTCCGTCTTCTCAGCCAGAGCGGGGAACACGTGATGCATATGATGCAGATTTGAAATGTGGAGATGGAGGAGGGCCGGGGGGTTCAGGGGGTTACGCTATATCTTCATTTACATAAAAAATCTGCTCAAACAGATGTTGGTCCCATTTTTCTGCTTCTGCTGCAGTAAAGCATTCAGGAGAACAAGGCAATCACACCAAAATTAAACCACCAGTGGCTCAAGGATCAAGACGTTACATGTGTTGGATGGTGAAGCGATGATGTATGTACACACAGCCGATGATTAATTATTGATGCGTCCAACCTCATTCAATTATGGCCCTTAATTTGGAACATGGATGTTTGTGTTGCCCTTGTGTAGGGACCATGCTTTTCTTGTCTCTGTGGGAAGTTCAGCCATCAGGGTTCGATGTTTAGATTTCTGGAGACAACTGAAAACATTCTGGCTTCATTTTACACCAAATTATAATCCTAAACTTAAATAAGTAGCTATGCAAACCTAAACAGAAGTGGATCTGGGTGAAAAACAATCATCTATGTGGCACAGTCCTGGTCCTCCAGTGCCACCATCCTGTATGTGTGCATGTGTGCCATGTTGAACAGAGAAGTATCTAAGACCTTAGGGATAGTGACCACCGTGGTCCAGGATTGGACACCAGTGGTTTAGAGAGTAGAGTCATCGTGCTGCAGGTAAAGAATTGGACAGTAAAGCTCTAAACTCATATTTAAATAGTTAAATAGTTTTGTTTTTTT
This sequence comes from Nothobranchius furzeri, assembly GCF_043380555.1. Taxonomy (NCBI): domain Eukaryota; kingdom Metazoa; phylum Chordata; class Actinopteri; order Cyprinodontiformes; family Nothobranchiidae; genus Nothobranchius; species Nothobranchius furzeri. The sequence goes on from NC_091749.1 coordinate 46,131,576, forward strand.
TTAGAAGGCGGGCATTCTCGACCCACCAGCAAACCCTAAACCTGGACTTTGTACTGGTAGAGAAGGTGCACTGCCAGCCCGGTTCAAACGATTGGGTTCTACACGTTACTAAACATCTGCCTGTACTGAATAGTGTTTGTCTTGTCAACCCTTTGGGAAAGATTGACACTTTTAAATTTTATTTATGAAAACCAAGTTACCAGAGAGTAAATTTCCTGAGGTTAAAGATTAAACGCAAACAGAAAAACCATAAACCCATCCAAAACACACCCCACACCCAGTTTGTTGACTCCGGATGAGAAAGAGAAATAAAATGTAAAAGGAACAATCTTTTCTATTTAAAAGAAACTCCTGCAGGGCTGCAATGGAGCAAATATTTTTTACATTAATAAACAAGAGCATGCACAGGCCTAGGGGGGGTTTAATCATCTGATGAAAGGATTAAACCTTAAAGTACAAACATTTCTCTACAACTTAAGTGTTCTGGGCTTGTTATGAATCCATTCAGGGTCTCGTAGCATCACGCTTCGTCTCTGGTACCACACAAGGCATAAATCTGTGATCCACTCCTAACGTTCAAGCTCCGTCCTCATATTTGACAGAACGTTAACCTATGCACCCAGTGTTGCTTGCAGCAGAGTCAGCTAGATGTACTCTGTCTAAAAAACAGCTGACCTGAAAGTATTTGCTTTGGTTTGTCTGACTTTGATGTGTCCAATCGCTTCTTACATCAGGTTTGCTCTGAAAATGGTTTAAACCACACAAGAGAGAAGGAAAAGATGAGTGTGTTTTGGATTTGATTATTAAAAGCTTTTTGTCTTGATCTCCTTTGACGTATAAAAACGTGTGGTGAATTTGCCCTGAGAGGTGGTGGAGAGGATTGTAGAGACAATGCTGCTGTTTGACATCTCTGGAGGATTTGTGTGACGTACAAAGACTCCTTTTCTTCTTCCTGGATTATGTCAGACAACTTTGTCTCTTCAACCTTTTGCGAGACTCCAGTTTCTCTTTAATCTTGACTTCTTTTGATTATCACAGCAAAAGGGCTTGTGTGCAGTTACTGATACGCCTCCATCCTTTAGCAATCTGACACTAGATCTCTGTCAGCATCCCCTTTTTCCACCGATAAGGTGTCTGATCAGTCCCACGCAGACAACACTGTCCTTGATGTGTGTGTAATGATTTGTGTTTGATTATTTCACTCTTCAGTTGTGAATCTCTCTCACTTTTACTGTCTAGAGACTGTTTTATTGTTTGTAAAGTAAGAACAAACACTGCCTGGCCATAAAGGTCCCCACCAATAACAGATCACACACTCTTAGACCCTGTCCACACGTAGCCGGATTTCTCCCAAAACGAATATATTTTCCTACGATTCAGCACCATCCACACGAAAATGCAGATTTACACAACGAAAACAAACTCGGGCCAAAGTGGGAATTTGCGTTTTCTCTGTTTTAAGCTTTTCTGTGTGGAGAGAAATAACCAGAGTTTTAGGTTTCACAACGTCTCTGTCTGCAACACAAATGCTGACGGCCCATGTGCGATCTGCATTCACTCTACAACATGGTTGACCTCAGAGCTGTGCTCGCATTATCAAACTACATTTAACTAGTTATTAAACTACATTTAAGAGCAATTCTACCTCACACAAACGAGCTAGGCGCCGTGTTTCATGTTTTGTTGAAGTTAATTAAGCAGGAAGACTAAATGGACAGGATTTGAGGGAACTACTGCCACCTACAGGTCTGGCATGCCTATGAATGTACTTAATGCATTTATGCTGTTATGTGTGGATTGAGTGTTGTTTAAAAACGAGGTGGTGTGGACGCTATTTTTTGAGAGGCCAGATTATTATTAATTTTTTTTAAACTGACTACGTGTGGACAAGGCCTAATATTTTGTTGAACCGCCTTTAGCTTTGATTACGGCACACATTCGCTGTGGCGTTGTTTTCATAAGCTTCTGCAGAGTCACCAGATTTAATTCGTCCAGTGCTGCATTAATGTTTCACTAAGATCTTGCATTGGTGATGGTAAGAGTCTGACTGCTGCACAAAGCCTTCTCGAGCACATCCCATAGATTCTCAATGGGGTTAAGATCTGGACTCTGTGGTGACAACTCTATGTGTGAAAATGATGTCCCATGCTCCCTGAACTACTCTTTCAGCCTGATGAATCCTGGCATTGTCATCTTGGAATATGCTCGTGCCATCAGGGAAGATGAAATAACCTGGTCATTCAGTATATTCAGGTAGTCAGCTGACCTCATTCTTGGAGTACATCCTGTTGCTGAACCTAGACCTGATCAACTGCAGCAACCCCAGATCATAACACTGCCTCCACAGGCTTGAATAAGTAGGCACTAGGCATGATGGGTGCATCACTTCATCTGCCTCTCTTCTTACCCTGATGCACCATCACTCTGGAACACGGTCCATCTGGACTCATCAGACCAGTTTAGGCCACTTTGGACATTTCTTAACCCAGTTTTAGCTGTTTCTACAATCTCCTTAGATCTTTTCTCTGCTTGATGCTAATGATCTAACATCTTTTCCATGACCACCAGATGTGTCTTTCCACATGGTTGTTTATAAGAAGCAACCCATTGCACCAGTTGGGGTTAAATAACTAGTTGCCCATGCAGTATTTATCCAGTAGGAGCCTCGTACATATTTGCTCCAGGTGGAGACCTTTTTTTTTTGGCCAGGTGGTTTAGTTTGAAAAATAGAATTTCTTATTGCTTTTGACAAATCTGAGAACGGGAGCAAAAAACAACCCACCCGGTCACACTTTTTTTCTTGAACTCCTTCATTTCTCTCTTCACCTCTCACTTTATCTTTGCTTAAAACACTTTTCTTCTTTCTGACTCTGTTTGTATAGTCAGCGCGCTTACGGAGCCGCTCGCATGTCACGAGCTGTCAGACCCGCTCCTCTTCTCTATCTCATCTCTAAAGTCAGCGAGGGGAACGAGATCACCTGAAAAAGCTCCCATATTGTTATTAGAAACCGACAGTTTCCAGTGAAGTCACGAGGAGAATTCAAGTTTTCCGTTGTTTAAAAATCATTTACGTCTTAATGAAGGAGTAGAATCTTTCATTTGTGTCTTTGTTCAGAAGGAATCTATGATTTCACTTTAATTATCTCCAGGCCTTGTCACATGTTTGTAGGAAATATGAGAAAAGCTGAGACTTTCTTTATTTTGTTTTTCTTTTTTTCTTAAAGAGACAGCAGGAAATGCAGCTAGGAGGAAGGGGAATGTGACAGCTAGCTCCTGATAGTTTTAATTGACCTTCTTCTTTGCGTTTCCTCTCTGTGAGAACGGGGGTTTTTAACGGCATTGTGCTTTCTCGCTCTGCTCACTCCTCTTTTCTCCGGTAGATAAAAGTACTGACTCAGTAATGGTCCATTAGCATTGTGCTACATCTGTCTCTGACGCCATCATCATCAGTACCAAACCACATTAGACATGGAACCGGTCCTGAGAAAATCCATTTAGCGCGAGCCTGGCGTGGCCTGCTGAATTTTTATTTTTGAAAGTTCTATTTGTAGTTACAGTGTGGTCTGTGATTCTGATGGATATTTGCATTTTATAGATTTATGCTCTCCTTGTGTGTAGAGTTTGAGAAAGTGGAGAGATTCAACTCAACTTTACTGCTAGAAGGTAGAAAGAAGAATATGAAGCTCTCAGGTCTGTGAAAGACATTTGGCAGGTAGATAAAGGCTTTCATAATTACAAATTAAAACAGTTAATTTTATCTGTTAAAAATGTCAGCGAATCAAGAGAAATCTAAATGAAACCAATATTTGGTGTGACCAGTGTGTGGCTTCCTGTTAGCATTCATTCATTTACGTTCACTTACACAAAATTGAGGGTTTTGTGGGATTATGACGATGATGGTGATGAGTTAACGAGTTGAGGTGAAAACAAACTGGACCGTAGATAAATGGCACCAGGTGCTCTGGACCGATCACTCCAGCTTTAAAATGTTTGTCTCTTGCAGAAAGTATATTGTTCACCAAAGGGTTAAAAGGTGGTACACTAATGGGTGTCTGTTAGCAACGGCAGAGCACGTTTTTGGTTCCTACGGGGCTGCATGTCTGCAAATGGAGTTGGGAATTTGTCCAGATGTAATGGTGTCGTCAATGCTGAGGAAAACAAGCAGGCCCCAAACTTCTTTTGCAGCAGAACAACAACCCAAAACTTACATTCAGTTTCATGAAGACCATAAAGAAGAACAAAGATTCCTGGGAGTGACGATACGAGTCCCAAAGAATCCCGATTTCATCAAGTTATTTTGGATCTGGGTCAGCTTTCATCGACAGAAGATCTGCTGTTAGTTCTCCAAGATGTTGAGAACAAACTACCTGCAGGGTTCCTTCTGTAACCGTGTGCAAGAGCATGATAACGACTCCTGTTCTGAAGTTAAAAGGAAAAGAGACTGCAAATATTTCACATTTCCTATGATTGCTATTGTAATTGTTGATTAGAATGTGCCTTACTTGTTTCAAGTATTTGGATGAGCGCTCTGTGATGATCATCTTTGTCACAGCTGTTGTGTGTACCTAGATTTAGTATGCAAATCTAGAGTAACCTTCCTTGTTAAGCCTTAATGCCAGTAATTCATTATGTCTGGCACAGAGACTAATGACACTATTATTCAGCTATGAGTAGAGCTGGGTAACTGCAGCAGGAGGTCGACACCACCTTACTGTAACAATCCCAGGCGTGCATGTACAAGACAAATTGAGAGAAGGACACTGGAAACTACACGGCATGTCAGTTACCTACAGCTGACGAGCGGTATGAAGATGGAAGCAACTCGTGATGATTTTATTTCTCCTCCTTTGCGTTTCCCACCACGCACGTCTTACTGCTGTCTCATTTTCTGACCCGACACTGATTCCTGGAGTACTTTTTTTTACTGGAGTTAGGTGTTGTACTTGCTTCAAAAGGGAGACGTCAAGCCTCCAGTCTTAGTTCCTTTGTTCTGAGAAATGTTCTAGAAAATATAAACTAAGTGACCTGCCTTCTGTGCCTCCTGAACATTCTCCTTCTACTGGAGCGTTAGGGTTTAATCTGCTTTTCTTCTCTTGCTGGAACACTGAAATGATTCATCTGCTTGATAAACAAACTCGAAGATAAGGTATAGCTTTCCTTTTAAAAATTCAGTGTCTTGGCAGACCCCTGGTCTTGTTTTATTCTTCTGCAATGTTTTGCTGAACCAAGTTCCCCTACAGAGCTCACAATAAATCCCTGGTCTGGGTTTATGAACCCTGCACTTGAATTCATAAGATGTGAGCTAAGGTTTGCTCTGAGCTCTGCAAGTTGCTCCTACAAAAGAGTAAGCATTTCCAACTGAGCATCTTTCACACTATATAAACCTACATACAACACAATCTCCCTTATGTCTAGGTAGGCGTTAGTAGGGAAATAATCAATTCTTTGTTTGCTGAAGAAGGGAACATTTGTAGTCGGTGGATAAATGCTTTGGTACGGATTTTAAATCCCAAAAATGCCTTTTCAGTTCTTAAACAGGTTTTACTGTTTAGCAGGGATGTGTATTTTTGAAATTCTGGCGATACTATACATATCACGATACAGGGGAGACGATACGATATAGCGCGATATATTGCGATACATTCAGTCAGACGTTACAAGCCAATTTCTTTACTGAATTTATTGTAAGAATGTTCAATAAACAGTCCAAACTGATACGTAACATGTTTAACATGAGGTATCTGAACCATGATGGAGGGATTTACAGTTCAATGGTGGAAACAAAACCTGTTGCACACTGCTGCCAACTAGCGGGTGGCGATTGAACTGCACAAAACGAAAAGAAAATACACAAAAGTTTGCATGTAAATTCTTTCAAGAATTAGATACACGGCTTTTGAATATCAATGTAATAATCACAGGAAAAAATATCACGATATATTGCCGTATCGATATTTCCGATACACGGCTTTTGAATATTGATATAATATTGTTGGAAAAAATATCACGATATATTGCCATATCGATATTTTCTTACATCCCTACTGTTTAGGGTTTTTACCATGTTTACTATGTTCTGCTTTCAAATGTGGGTACTGCAGTATCAAAACAAATGTGTCCTCTCTGAGGGACCCTCCCCCTCTTCCTTTAGCATCATGGCTGTTGCCATTCAGGACCTGAAGATTCTAGATGATGAGTGAAGAAGTCATACACAGACTCGGATAAATACACTTCACTGTAAATCGAGTTGTTGGTGACTGAAAAAGTAGCTTGAGACATTTTAGAGCCGACTGTTTTTCTTTTTCTAATTCACTGTTAGCATTCTTAGCTCAACGTTAGCTTTTAGCCTCCTTTAGCCAATATTAGAAGCCGTTTTTACAAAATAATACAGTCAACTTGCCACAACGCCATGCCGGCATCGGAGAGCCTCAGGTCGTTTATAAGTGGTCAGACCGTGGCAGTAATGTGGCATAGTCATGCCCTTTTTACAAAGGATTACTCAATGGCGGCATAAAGGGGGCATGAGGGTGGTCCCTGTGCTGCCGCGGACTTATTTTTAACTTGGACATAAGTTGCTTTTTAATTGGTGCCTAGCGTACCAGTTTGCTGTCTCAGCTGATTTTGTTGAAAAAGCAAAACTTATGGTCCCTTTTTTACTTTCATTTTGAATATATTTGCTGACCGTAGCTCAGCATTAACTCCCTACGTCATCATGACACCTCCCTCTGTTGCTCCAAGATGCAATAGCCGTTTATAAAACAGACAATTTTGGCAATAGTACTACCAGGCAAGGTGAAACGAGTTCCAGAAAATTTGTGCATCGCCATGCCAGCATGGCATGTTTATAAGACACACTGTTGCGGTAATATTGCACAGAATTGCCGGCACTGCGTGTCTTGTAAAAAGGGCTAGAGTAAAGCAAAAAGATGCCGTGGCTTTTTAGGGGTACATGAAACAACTTCTGGGTTTATCTTTTTAACGGCTAACATTCTCTCCACAACTCTGAAGCTTTATGCCGGCATCAAATTACAAATGCTGGCGCTGCAGCGGGCTCACAGATTGTAAACAATGACTACATCCCTCTTTGGCCTTTTTCAAAGCAGAAAACTGACAACCCCAAACAGATTTGAAGGAAATCTATTTCAGTGTAACCTTTCATGCACCATGATTGAGACGTTAAACTGTTTTGTGATTATTTCATTGTGAAGTGTTTGTGGTCAGTTCTGTCACTAATTATGATGTTTAGTAACCTTATAGAAGAGTTGGACACCACTTGTTTAATGTGTTTCAACCATCACCCTGTATGATAGACCAGATGTTACTCCACCTAAGTGAAACCAAAATACCTACTTTGCAGATGCTGCCATGTTGTATTTTCAGAGTGAAACTCATGATGTGACGCTGAAAGTCCCGCCTACCCACTTGCACACAGTCATGGTGTTTATACAAATACTAGTTACAGCTGAAAAGAAATAATAATTTGCAAAATACCTGTGTGATTCAAAAAGAGTTGGTATCTGAAAAAAGGTTGTGTGTTCATTGTTTTATGAGGGGTGTGTCTTTTAGTTCACATGAACGGGGTTAAGCCTTTAACGTAACAAGAGGCAGTGTGCCCCAGGGCAGCTGTGGCTACATCGTAGCTCATCACCATCAGTGTGTGAATATGTGTGTGAATGGATGAATGATACGCTGTAGTGTAAAGTGCTTTGGAGTCCTTACTCTGAGAGGCGCTATACAAGTGTGGGTCATTTATCATTTACTGCAGCCAGCCACTAGAGGGCATGTGGTTTCCTTTTTGCCTCCGTCTTAATCTCCAGCATCTAGTTTGTGTATATCTATGGTTTAAACTTTACAAAGACCTTAAATACATTCTGATGATGTAACACAAATAGTGTCAACAGTGTGGGTCTTATTGTTAATTTAGATTTTTTTAATCTGACTCGTTAAACTCATCTACAGACCAACTGAGCTCACAGAAACCTTGCCAGCAGCACATTTCTCCAACCTGAAATTATAACATTTTTCATATATTGTCTTTATCCTCTTAGCTCATTATAAAAATATTTAAATCCGTACATCTTTTTGTTAAATTTAATAGTTGGTGTATTAATAACCTTGTTAGGGTGTTTAGCTTAACTTGCAGATGCTTTATTTCTTCTTCATAAAGACTGCAGCATGGCTCCAGATCACCTTCAGATGCCTGTTTGGAATATTTTCACAACTCCCGTTTGACCTTATCCCCTGTGAGTTCTTCAGCAGAGCCCACTGACTTGTCCGGATTGTGGTCTCACGTTCCATCGATGCAGGAAGTGCTCCAAGCTTTTGTTTGTTCCACGATCCCGGTTAGAGTTAGGTTGTGTGTTTTCCTTTGTGTGAGAATGCATCACTGTCTAAATGAGGATAATTGCTGAGCATCTGGCAGTTTACTCTGCAGTCATAAAGTATTAAGCCTATAATGCGTTTTGCATTGTTGTTGGCTCTGTTCCAGCAAACTGAAAGGAAACAGTGGCTCTGAGGCTGGAGTGCTGACTTTCAGCTCTTGCTTGTTTGACTATCCCTCGGCCAAGCTCGATGAAGAGTCTCCCAGTTTTATTCAAATCACAGAGGCAGCAGTTTCTGGGCAAATTTGCGAAATGATCTCGACCGGTAATCTCTGTATAACATAATTATATAGAGAGACTAACTTTTGCAGCCAAAAACGTGATATAATTTGTAGGTTTGTGCTGAATTATTCAAGTCGGGGAACAGCTGCAACCTTTGCTGCCTCCTCTACCGTGGATGTAAACAGTGTTGTAGATTTTATGTCTCTTTTACTTCATGCAAAAATAGCAGTGTTTGTGCAGCAAAAAGGAGCAGATCAGTAAATGAAAAATCAATGCAAGCTAAGTGTTCCACTGATATGACGGAAAATCTCGATCTGTTCAATCATCAGAGATGATGAAGTCTGAGGTTTTGAGGAGTAAACAAACACTGAAAGACAAATTAGCAGTTTGTCTGCATGCTGTGACAAACAAATGTGCCAGCAGCCCCTTTCTCCAGCAGTAATACACAGTTTTAACGCCACACTAGCTGTGCTCCTTTTCTTTCTTTCAGCGTTGCCCTGCAGTTGATTTCTCTGACCTACAAACAAATGGAAATGTCATACAGACTGACATTCTTTCCGTATGGTTTCGTTTGGAAAACTTGCCAAGCAAATTGAAAGCAGATTTCGTTGAGTCTAACCACAGATTGTTCCTCCAAAAAACAGGGAAAACAAATAAAATCAAGAATGTTTGTGTGGCTAAGCTGTGGAATGTGACAATAAAAGTGTTTTAACAATCTCAGTTGATAGAACATGAACTTCGAATCCTCGTCTCACGTGAAACTCGACGGGCCGAGTTGACTTGGCCTCTGTCCAATCAAACACGACCTCTGTTTGTCACCAAATGTCATTCCAGCTTTAGCTTATGCCAATGCCACATAAATATGCAAGCCAATCATTTTACCTTTCAAATGATTGGCTTGAACTCCTTCCAGTGAATTGTCTGATGATGTGTTTTGCTTCTTCTGCCCGTGTATTAGACAGTTGTGTGTGCATGTTCAGCCTCCCTTGTAACGTGCCTTTGTCGGCGTTGTGAGTGGAGTAGAGGTGTTTTATTTCTGTGGTTCCTTGTCACACCGAGAGTCTTTTTCGTTATGTTATTTTGTTTTTTCTGTTTTGTTTCCTTCCTTCCTTTCTTTCGTGTCACTGTCATTTTCATTTCAACTCCTCTCCTCAACCTGTCCATTTGGATGCAATTTTTCCTCCCAAACTATCCTCGTTGCTGTTGCACCCCCTCCCACCCCCGCCCCTCATTCTGTCCTATTCTAACCCAAAGACATAGCCCTGCCCTCCTTCCCTCCCCCTTCACTGACTCCTAAAACTACTGACCATGTAACGCCAGGCTCCGGAGGTGTAGACGGTCCCGCTGGGCCCACCCCCTCCGCCCCCAGAGACGTGGTGGCTTCGCTGGTCTCCACCCGCTTCATCAAGCTGACCTGGCGCCAACCAGCCGAGCCGCACGGAGATGAGTTAACGTACTCGGTTTTCTACAGCCAAGAGGGCACCAGCAGGTACATTGCACCGCATCAGCAGGGCTTAAATGCACGCTACTTTAACAACTCAAAATATCTCAATGAAGCACTTTTAATTATTGATTCAAGGCCCACTAAACTACCTTCTTACACTGTGGTTGGAACCGTTTTCCTATGAAACCCCCTGCCTTGACTGGGTCTGACAGAATAAAATGTAAGAAGCAGAGAGGATATTCCACAAGTCCTCTGTTTCGTGTTTTCCGTGCAGAAGATCTTTAAGTGGTTTTCAGAGAGCTGAAGGGAGATTTGCTTTGTGCTGCAGCAAATATAATCCTGCAGTATCCGTAAAAGCAGCAACTGTTCAAACAAGAGTGGGTCTAAATTCAGATATTTAGCAACTCCTAAGTGTGGAAGCAAAAAGAGGACATGCTTAGATATTACATTTTATCCGTGTTACCTCAAGATAATGAGTAATTATCTTGAGACGGCAGGGTGTTGCTTTTTTATTTTAGCTTTAAAATGCTTCTTTTGTCTTGATGACTAGAATTTCTTAGTGCATCACGACTGAACAAAACCGATATTTTGTGTGAAATCAGGTCAGTGGTGCTTATGACTGATTCGGGCTGAGCCTGTCCCACAATATCCATCCATCAGATCCTTACTGTTATTAGTCACCTCTACAGTTAATGACGGCGATAATAAAATTGAGTTTAGCACAAAACTATTCCTTTTGGGGTTACACTTTACAATAAGGGTCTCTTTATTAATATCATAAAGTTAATTATTAAGCATTAATAAATTATGAAATAAAGTATTCGTGACTGCTTATATTATTGTTAATGTTAAGTAATGCATTACTAAGCAGACACCCTCACCCTGGCTCTTTGTCCTAACCTTAAGGACACTTAATAGTTAACAATAATGGTAATGTTAATAAAGGGACCCTTTGTTTATTAATGCTTAATAATGCACTAAGTAACTTAATAAAGGGATGCTTATTGTAATTGTATTGTATTGAAATTTTTGCATTATAATCTTCTTATTCAGAGGAAGAAAAGCTCGTTTTCCTTTGATAATATCTTTATTTTTGAATAACAAGGTTAAACGAGGGTGCCTAGTAAAAGTAAAACATTCTGGACAATATTTGTCATTGTTTTGGATTGTTGCACTAAAAATCATACACTTTTCTTAATCAAGTATATTTTTCTGCTTATGTAGTTCATAAGAGCGTTAGAAAAATATATTATAGTACATTTATAGATTAACTGGGAGTTATCTATGAAATGATGTGATTTATTTCGATTAGAAATTCTTGTTTAACAACCCTAGTTTATACAATAATACATCACACACATTAGTAAAAATTGTCTGATGAGATCTTTCGATTGTTATTCAAAAAGAATTTGAAAGTTGAGAAATGTGAGAATAGCATTATAGTAGCTGGTGTCAAAGTCCGAAAGAACACAACCCTCCTAATTATAGGCTCACTTTTGATGCAACAGTCCAGTCCAACTTTCCCAATCCAAGTCGATGTTGAACTTATGTCATGTTTTTGGACCCACTAAGACCTGCAGAGCCATTTCCTCAGATCTATTAGGTAATTTCTTGAGTCCTGGAAGAAGGTGATGTTTAACTTGAATTGACATTGAAATTCTTCTGTTTTTTATTCCTCATCAGAGAGCGTGTTGTGAACACCAGCCGTCCAGGAGAGATGCAGGTCACCATTCAGAATCTGATGCCTGACACCAAATATCGCTTCAGGGTCACGGCTCACAACAGCAACGGGCAGGGCGAGAGCTCTGCAACGCTCAAAGTGGCCACCCAGGCTGAAGGTAGCGCACACACACACACCGGTTGATTTTATATGTGCTCAGTAAACAGCGCACATAAGCATGAAGGCAAACTCAAACCAGTTTGTTGGAAACGTGCTCACTGTGGTAAACAGGATGCACTCAAACGGAGTGCAAAAACTCGGCAAACACACATCCACATGAACAAATATTCACTCACTTGCAGCTGGTGTTCACTTCAAATACACACCTCATCTCACCTTCACACACAGGGCTGTGTAATGCTCCACGCTGAAGCAGACCACCCAACAGCAAACCAGAGAAATGCATCCCTTTGCCTCCTGTGAGCCACTTCTTGTTGACTCCCTAACTTCTAGTATAGCCCCAAGTGTCTGCTTTGCTTTAAGCCTTACCCACCTGAGTGAGAAGCAGTTGAAATTAGCATTCCATATCCCAGCTCTTGTCTCGTCTTTACAGAGGAGCAACGGAGCGACTCATTAGGGTGTTTTAACAGGAGGACGTGCGTGAGCCACTGGAGGGGATAAGAGACAAAGTGCCTTTCTTCTTCATTTTTCTTCAATTTATTGTAAGTGAAAACCTCCGTGGGGCCCGCTGCTCTAAATCCCCCTCAGTTTTACCCATAATTCATCATGCTGTAGAGGGGTTTCCCCCAGCACACCGTCAGCCCGTGGACATCCTCCTGTCTGAGCTGCTGCTTAGTCTCTGTCTACAGCTTTGTAGGTCAGAGGCACGCACACACACACACACACACACACACACACACACGCACACGCACACGCACACGCACACGCACACACACACACACACACACACACAATATACCTTGATGCCTTTGCCAGCAGGAGCTGAGCCACCCATGGGGGCAAGGGCAGGCTGTACAAGTGTGTGTGTGCGTGCGCGCTTCTGGTATAAGGACATTCAATGAATTGGAGCTTAAACTGTTGACCTGCATGTGAGTGCCTGCTATATGCACACAATGCTGTCCTATATCTGTCCACCCTAGAGAATGGCCTAATATGTTTGTATGTGTGTGTGCCAAACACACACTTCCATCATCCACGCACCTTAACAAATATGGGGGCCTTCTTTCTTGTGTCAGAAGCACCTGCGGCTAAAGGTTACAGGTTAGCTACAATACAGACACACAGCATGTCTTCCTGAAAGCAACAACCACCGTTACAGGAGGAACAGCAAGTTGGACACAAACGGTTTTATAAGTCATGGAATAACTGAGGCGCATATATTCTTGTGTCTTTCAGCAAACTTCATCTGATAGAAACATTATGTCATGGCTCTCAGTTGTAATTTAAAGAGTCTTAATTACATAAAGCAGTTTAAACTCCTCATCTGAATTTTACTGATGTTATAATTAAAAAAACACCCCAACGCTGATGCTAAAGGCCTAGCATTTTTTCCAGGGCATGATGACATTAAAGGTTAATCTCGTGTAATATTGCATGATCTGCGTCTGCTATCATTTTGCTGTCAATGACTCTCACATAAGCTCAGTGTCTGTAAAGTTTTGAGCTTTGGAGACATGTTTGTGTTTGCTGGGTTAGATTAGCTGTGATGACCTTTTTGAGCTAGATTGACTCCAAAGTTAGTCAGTTGTTGATGTACATTCATTTATTATTTTCCAAGAGTTTCTTAAAAATCTGTAGTTCATGAATTATTTCATTAACAAGCGAACACACACCGGTACTTCAGAGTGTTTCATCACACTGTCTTTATTCTTAGATCTTTGACTATAATGCTGTCTTTTTGGGATTCAGGAAAGCAAAACAAACAAAATCAAAGTCTCTGTATGAAGTTTCACAAACGTCTGTTGTAAAGATCGTGTGGTCTGAAAGGGCCTGTGGCAAAATGTTTTTGATGCTGTCAGAAATGCAGGATTCCAGTGTGACTCCTGTTCTTACAAGCCCAGTTGATGCTGTAGGAACTCGGAGTGAAATGATGAAATCATGTGATGTCATTTAAAAATAACCAAACTCAAACGGGACGGATGGAGGTAAAACATTTAAAGGTTCATCTTTGGAAAGTGTTTTCTGCTATGGGCCAGTCAGGTCCTACTCAGTTTATGTTCATCTGACCTGATATTTGCATTTAATTAAAACTAATTCATAGTTTAGGCATCGAGCAAACTTATAGAATTGCCGAATTACTAACCTTTTCGTACTCATCTCATGCAACACAGTGACGAGGCTCTCTTGGGATAAATAAGCTACATGAATAAAACTGAGGGATGAAATGTTTTCCCTGACATGCAACTTCAATTACAAAAATCAAAATGTCCGGTGGATTAGAAGCAGCTGAACTATGCACATGTATGATTTTCTGCTCTCCTGTGTGTTTGCACCAGTCCAAGTGCCAGGCCCGGCTCCCAACCTGCAGGCGGTGGCCAACACGCCGACGTCGGTGTCTCTGAGCTGGGACAAACCCCTCACAGGAAACGGAGAGATCCTCACCTACAAGCTGTTCTATACAGACAGAGGTTTTGGCAGTGAACTGGTAGGTAGAAAATCAGCATGCAGTGGGTCCACATTAACGTTTAGTTTAAATGTTACGGGGGACTTTTTTCCATTGAAATGGCTGCCATTGTCTTCAGAAGAAGAAAAAATGTTTTATTTCTAATTCAACCATTATTACACACCACAGTCATCTCAATTCCATCATCCAGTAAAGCAAGAGTACTGTAATTGTTTTTGCTCTGATTAAAGTGGAAACTAACTATTCAAAGAAATGAAATCAATGGATGATTTCAGGATGCTCCTAAATGTTTTCAATAAATAAAGAAGATAAAAAGATGTTTATGACCAAGCCTTATAGGGCACTCATTGAAGTATTCATTTTTTTAATTTCAATCCCAGGGTGTTGTTGTAGTCCATAATCAAAGTGTATTTCTGTTGTTACAATTTTAAAAAATCAGAGAAAACGAAGTGATCAAATATGGACGTTGGCCCAGTTCTGGTAACAGAAATGCCAAAATAAAATAACACGAACAAGTTAAATAAACATTATTTTTGAATAATAGATAGTAAGGCACTTTGGAATAATGTAGCTAATTTAGAACATTATATCACCTTTCAAAAATACAGAATATATCACAATTAATAAACAGTATAGTATATTTTAATATAAACAGATTACTGTGGAATATTTTGAAAAGTTATTGAACAACAGTTACTGTTTCTGATCAAATAAAGATTATTATAATATTTTAGAATATTTTATATTTGAGGATCTGTCTCAATGTCATCTTCCTCCTGTTGGTTGACACAATAACTGTCCTCCATTTTTCTACAGAATTCTCAGTTTAAAACTGCAAAATATTTTTAATATCATAATTGTTATTATTACTGTTTTCATGAATATTACGATTATGTCTAAAAAGCAACAGAAGGTACCTAAAAATATTCATAATTTCTTTTACTTGTTCAGGGCTTTTTTTTAAACCTGGCAGATTTGATTTTCATGCTGTGATTTCACCGACTTCATTGAGTTTAACATTCACAACACATATGTCCTTATTTAGCACAACTAGTCAACCTGGTTATGTGAGAGTTTCATAAACCTACCATTGTTAGTTTTACAGATCTGACTGTAAAAATGTGAGGAGTTTTCTGGCTCTGCAGACACACCGATATTTAGCTCTTTATAGCCCCGCACTGATTGGTGGAATGGCGCCATGGCGCAAACCGTGGCTAGCTTGATCTCTGATGATTGTTTGGGTGAAATCCTGTAATTCTAACAGTTTGTGAAAAGGCACACCAACATAATTTATGATGTGAGTGGAAGTGTCTAAATATGGGCGTTGGCCCTATAAAGGGTTAAAAACATTATACTTCTGGCCTCTTAGACAACATGACAGAAATTCAAACACAGAAGTGTGTGGCTGGCCGTAGATTAGCAGGGCGATAAAATCAGTCTACTTTTACTGTTCTTAGGTTTCATTCTTGGGTTAGTCGTCTCACAAATTAATTAAGCAGCTATGGTGTTAAGTCTGTTCCTGCAGCGGTCACTCTGTTGTGAAGGTAGAATATAGCTGCCTAGAGACTCGGTCAACCCCAACTGTAGCATTGCACAAGCCAGCGAGGCATTAAAAAGCCTTTAATATGATAATGGAAGGAATGTCAGCTGGTGCTCTGAGTAATGATGCCTCAGCTCCCTGGAGAAGGGAGAGCCAGAGATGAGGTGGAAGCCTAGCCATGGTGAAAAGAAGGCGAAGAGGAGGTGAACGAACCAGAGGTGAAGCTAGGAGGACGCCATGCAGAAAACCATCAAACGGTAAAGGGCAAAGAGGAGCCAGAGACCAGGTATCACACAGTCGAGGTTGATGTGGTCGCGGGTGAGCATCTGACCTGAGGGGAGAGTTGGAAAGAGGGGAGATTAGATTCTCTGGTTTTTATTTAAAAATGTCACAAGGAAGTAGCCGGATAAAGATAGGTCTGATGGAATCAGACTCAGTTTGTGAAGCAGTGAGTTCTCGTCACAGCGGGAAGGTTTGATGCAGGAAGGCACGTTTTCTTATTTGCTGTGTTTTTGTAAGTTCAATTCAATTCAAGTTTATTTATATAGCGCCAAATCACGACAAGAGTCGTCTCAAGGCACTTCACATAATAAACATTCCAATTCACAGTTCATTAAGCCAATCAGAAATAATGTTTCCTATATAAGGAACCCAGCAAATTGCATCAAGTCACTGACTAGTGTCAGTGACTATACAGCAATCCTCATACTAAGCAAGCATGCAGCGACAGTGGAGAGGAAAACTCCCTTTTAACAGGAAGAAACCTCCAGAGAATCCTGGCTCAGTATAAGCAGCCATCCACCACGACTCACTGGGGATCGAGAAGACAGAGCAGGCAAAGTTGAATGCCAAAGTGTCCACGCTTGTCTTGTTTCAGGATGTCGACGTAGATGGTCAGTCCTACACCATGACCGGACTGAAGAAAAACACAGAGTACAGCTTCCGTGTGGTGGCCAACAACAAGCATGGGCCTGGCGTCTCCACAGACGACATCGTCGTCCGCACGCTCTCAGACGGTCAGTTCGTAGATGAACTTCTGTATGTGGCTACTTTAGGTTTTAGTAACGTCTTTATTCAATAGGTTGTAATGGCTTTGTTAAAATCTGCAAACGTCTGTTCAACTTCACCAGACCTGGCGCCAGAAGCTCAAATCTGTGTCCACATGTTCAAACTCAGGTCACTTTATACAGAAACCCACACTCCTCCAATCACCAGTAAAAAAAACATTGTTGAGTTTAATTTAGCTGGGTTGATGATCAGAGAGGAAACACATCAGTTACAGATTTAGAGATTTTCTATGTTGATTTTGTTGCCGATTTATTAATAACTAGGATTTGAAAGTATTTATTTATTAAAAATCAGCAGCAAAACAAATAGTGAAAACTTATTATACTCGCTTGTATTTATTAAATTTATTAAATGCCTCATCAGTACAGAGTTAATTATGACTAATTGTCTGTTTTGTCTAATCAGTGACACAAAACCTAGCTTTTCTCTTCCTTACAGCTCTAACAGAGAAAATTCAACTTTTTGTCCCCTAAGAAGGAGTTTTAAATGTGGTTCTTACCTGTCGTGTTCTGTCGTGCCTTTCTCAACTCGTCGTTTTCTTTGCAGTTCCAAGCGCTCCGCCTCAAAATCTCACTCTGGAGGTCCAGAACTCAAAGGTAAGACTCGAGCGGATGAGCAGACGAGAATGCAACTAGCTACCTTGTGTTTAATTTGGCTTTAGTTGAGAGTTTTAGCCTTTATTGCTCTCTCTTTCAACCCGGTAGCAGCAACAAGCACAAATGCATCTAATCTGTGAACAAACTGGCTCACTCAGGTGCAGTAAACACACACACACAAACAGTTAGTAGATCTGTAGCCGGCATGCCGGAGCGCCCTTTACGCTTTGTGATTTCACAGCTCCGTATTCTCAGCTGGTTCGGATGGTGTGTGGATCTTCATCGGTCTCATCAGCTGGAGACGGGCCTGTCAGAAGGTTTTATCCTGTATCACTCAGGCTCGGAGACCAGAAATAAATGATCCAAAAACTCTTTCAGGAGTCTTCATTTACTAAATAAACAGAAATTTTGGAGATGTGAAAAATCTTTACTTTTCACCTTAATTGGCTTATTTCAGACCTGTTTCAGAAGTGTTTAAAAGTGAGATTTGAATGTTTAGTAGTTAGAACAACTTTGTTACACTTGAACATTCTGTAGTTCTTGTATGAAACTCCTGATTAGACACGGCTGCTGAGGTGGCTGCTGGCTTCACAACAAGCTTGTGATTAAAATGGAAAGCAAGCCTCTCCCTCCCATCGTTTTAGCCATTTGATCTTCAAACGGAGAGCTGTAGGCCTATTTATTGTGGATCTCCACAAGAGTGATGGATTAAATTTTACAAAAGATGCTTCTCAATCCTGACATGTGAGACAGCGGGCGCAAAAAGAAAGCTGCAAAAAGATTTGGGGTGAGGGAAAGAGGAGGGATGAGGGGACCTCGGGGTGCGTGGATCGACTTCAGAAACGGCGGCCAGCACTTTCAGCCCTCCACTGGTCGATGCAAAGCCCACTTGAGAGGAGAAACTGATGAGACAATCCTATCACATCCTCTCAGCCCGAGTCCAGACTGACCACCCCTGCTGAGGGAGGCTCTGCTGAGAGTTGTGGTGAGAAAACGTTCTTGTGCTAATTTTAAAACTGAAATGAAGACGGGGCCCCTGGGGAGAGGGCAAGGATTGTTTTCTGAATACTTAATTAAAACACAGAGAAAACAACTTAATCCACTGAAACCAAACATCGCTGAAGTTATTTATTCTTCATTCTTTTTTAAATTTGTATGGGACGTGTTTAATTATAGCTATTAAGGCAACTCTAGAGCAATATACAAAGAATATATGCAATTAGCTATCCAGAGCACCCCGTCAGATGCAAATAGGTAAAAATAATTGGTTTTATTTTTAGTCCCCTCTCTTTTTGGGTATTTTCAGGCAGAATCTTTTATCTTTTACCTGGAAGGCAACCTGAAAATCATGTTTGTGATCCTACTCATCCCTTTCTCTTTTCGCCTTTTGGCATCTTCCTTTTCACACCTTCTCCTGTGATTTGACAAAGTAAATTAAAGGGCTTTTTGTGATTAGGGAGAAGACGGGAGAAAAAGCAGCACACATCCCGATTTGGGGCCTACAGTGTAATAAGAAAAATGGAAATAATTGAACACACTTAACCCAGTTTTAATTTGTGTGATTCCCTTGGCTCTGCAGGGGAGGAGCCTGCGTGAGCCCTGAACAAGCATTCAGGCTTTTGTGCTTCAGTGTGACAGTGAGAAGCGTTAATTAACTGTTCTCTCATGCCGAGTTACCCCCCACCTATCTTTAAACACACACCAATATTCAGATGCCTTCATCCCACGGCACTGCAGCCCGCCAACAAAAGCCCAAAATTCATCAGTTTGACTCAGTTTCTCTGCAGGCTTAGCTGGAACGCACGCACACACACACGCACACACACCCCCACACACACACACACGAGCACGCACATCTTACACATCAGGACGCCTTCTATTATTCATGTTTATTTCCTCGCAATGCATCAAGTTGCACTCCAGCTCAGAGGGGTGTTTGTTTTTGTGAGGCCCTCCTGTTTACACCCGTCTGTAGGAGGGGGGGGGGGGGGGGGGGGCACGACCAGGGTTTGTGGGAGTGTGTTGCGCTACCTGCTAAACTGAGTTCAGTTTTACAGCTGTAGGCCCAGATGTGCTAAGAAATGTCATTTGTCCCGCTGGATTTGTGTTTTTCCCCCCTACTAGGGCATCATGCTTCGCTGGCAGCCCCCGCCCCTCAGCGGCCAGAACGGGGAGATCACCTCCTACAAGATCCGGTACCGGAAAGGGTCCCGGAGGAGTGAATCAGCCGTGATCACTGCAGGCACTCAGCTGTCCAAGCTCATTGACGGTAATGATTCTTACATCTTTTGAAAGCGTCTTTGAGTGTTCTAAAAAGCACTATGTAAGTTTGATTTATTATTATTATTATTATTTTTGTTAGCTAAATTAAACCTGATTTCACTCCTAAATGTTTGTTTTACTACACAACTCAAATGAGTCAGTTTATTGGATCAGGGGCTAAAATGTGATTAAATCACTTTGTTACAGAAAAACCTTTAAAGCAGCTGAAAACACCTGTTCAGGCTGGCTTTGGTGTGACCTTCATCACCCTCTCCTTGTTCTGCGCTCCCTACTTCCCACCTTCCTCAGGATCCACTGATTTCCCTCTTTCCTATTATCTCTCTCTTTCTTTACATTTTTTTAATCACAATTGTCTATTTTTGCTCATTTAAAATACATTTTTAATTACTTTCTAAATTCTTTTTTTTTATATTTTACATTTTTTGTTTTTGTGAAGCACCTCGTGACTTTTACCTTGAGAGGCGCTATAGAAAAGATCTTTTCTTCTTCTTCTTTAAAGAGCAAGTTCAAAGTCTCTCTGTGTTTAACATGCAGGCTGAATGTGAAAATTGTCTTCTGTTCCTATTTCCTGCATTAGCCAGCAATAGTGAATAGATGGAGAGATGATTGGGTTAAAAAACCCACTCACAACTATGTCACACTGAAAATTTGCATTGGTGGACTCACCCAGCTTGGCTCGCGATAGGGAAGACTGTTGTTGGTTTAGCATCCAGGAAACAACAGAGCACATCTCGACGAGTAGAAGCCAACCGTTAGCATTAGCAACTCCACCACACAGCAGAACTCCTTCAAGCTTGTGTTATAAGTAAGGATGAAGCATCAACATTGCAGAGCAAACAGAGGCGAATCCTGAAGCCTAATTTATACTTCTCAGTCAGCTCCACGAGGGAGACACACGCTCTCTGGCTTCTCCGTCTCACCACATCTGAACCATGATTCCTGTCATTTTTGTCCGCGAATAAAACGCTGGCTGCTTTTTATTTTTATTTTTTTCAATCCACCAGTCACGCGTGAGTAAAACGTTCATATTTTAGAGTTTTTCCGCGAGGTATTCTTCAAGCTTCTCCGTGTCTTCTGCTAGATATCTTTGGTTCTCTTTATGTTTTTGAGAGCACAATGGCAGCACTGTTGACAACAGCGGCTACCTGACCGATCACAAGCTTGCATTCTCCGTCTTGTTGGATGGACGTTTAGAAAAGAGAGCTCGACTCCATCCGTCCTTGCGAGCCCGCTGAGAGCCCTCGAAAGGATGGATAAAGGCGTTGCGAGCGTCCATGCCGACGCAGGTGGAGAAGTATAAATTAGCCTTAACCCTAAAATAAGCTTTTATATCTTTGCATGCAGTGGCCATAGCTGTGATGTTACAGACTACTTTTTTGTATGATGTGAAATTCAGCTATTAATAATTCAGTCAGACTCCAAAAATGTAAAGAAAACTTGTATTGAACAACATTTTTTGTTGTGCCCAATTGATGTGCAAATACTAAATAGTTAAAAAGCAACCCAGTCTTTGGGACAAACTGGCGTTTACACAAAAAAAAACATGTCTTCCAAATGTACCCACTGGCTTTCGCACTTGTATTTGAACCTGTCTCTTAGGTCAAAGACGGCGAGGCTGATCCTCTGTGAGAACAGAGAAAATAAGTAGTGCTAACTCTGTGAATGAATGGCGTCTTTGACTCCAAACTGTCTAATTTTAATGCTCTAATCCCTGAGATTATCTCTTGAGTTCTTTTTTAATGCAGATATCAGAATGATCCTTTTCACCTAATTTTAAAACAACGAATCTAGAAAGATTTCTTGAGGGGAAATTTTGTTCCTTTGGAGGTTTTTCCCCCCTTCAGACTTTTCAAATTGGTCCGGTGTTTAATGTTTTATGCTGTCAGTCCCAGTTTTATCTCTACTGGATGTATCCCAGAGTGCATTCTGTCTGAAGTGCTGCAATATTAAACATCATCATGATGATGTTGAGTCAGTCTTGTTGTAGGTCTGACTTTCAGCTAAATACTTTGAAATGAAGTTACACGCTTCACTGTGGTGAGATTACATGCTGCTCCCCACCAAAATATGCACGATGTCACCAGAGAGACACGGCAGCAGTGATTAATATTAGATGTTGTCTCAGCAACTTTCAAGTGGCCCGGCCCCCCGCTGTGCACTGCATCAAAGAGAATCCACACTTTAAAGTTGATTTTTGGAGCTTGTTCTGAATGTGTGGGGGGGTGAGACAGAGGGGTGTTTGTTGGTTCAGAAGCATTAAGGAGGATATGTTGTTGCCTCGGAGGCACAGATGGTTAGGTAATGTATGAGAGCCCCCCCACCCCCCCACCCCCGATAGGGTGGCCCTGAACAGTGAGGGAAACAGAAATAGATGACGACAGGATTAGTGTGTAGCAACCAAATGACACAAAACGATGACAGTGACATTTTATATTGCAAATTAATACAGAAACACATCATTTGTCACCAGCAACAACTCCTCCTCTATGAATAGCAAAGCCAGCACCCAGTGGTGATGCAGCTCTCTCAGAGGGAGTCGTGGCTATAAAATATGAATGACTATGAAGCACAGTATTCTGACTATCTTACTTTTTATCATCCATCACACCGTTTTATTGTTTTTCGTAATAGCATATGTTTTTTACAATCCTCTAAAACTTTAATTAAAGTTCAAACCTTATTCTGGAGTTTCCCCAGAAAGGGGAGCGTAAAAGAACGTTAACAGCACCTCAGCAGGAGCCACTCGAGCCCTCCCAAGGCAAACTTTAAAATTCCCTCCTTAAAACTGTTTGAGGCATTAGGAGTTATAATAGGATACTTCTCCTGCCTCAGAAGTGAAATTTTGAACCATCCAACCAAGTGGAGAGCATCATTAGTTATAGGATAAAATCAGACTTGAGAACAAATATCAGGTTGTTGTGGCTTCGGCTCAAATGCTACACACCTACTAAGGCCTAGTCCACATGTAGCCGGTTTTTTTTTTAAACGAATATCCGCCCCTCCTAAAACTAGCATCCACACCACCTCGTTTAAAAGAAACTCTGTCCACACGTACCCGGATAAATACGTTGTTAAGGACATGCCAGACCTGTAGGCGGCAGTACTTCCCCCGTTCTTAACCTCGTCCTTCGTCTGTGGTCTTCCGCAAGGAGCAGTAATTCCGCTTGCAAAAACAAACAAGCAAAAAGCGCTTGGACAGTTGATAAAGCGAGCGCAGCTCTGAGGGCATCCATGCTGTCGGCTAGTGTAAACACAGGTCGCACACGTGATGTCAGCATTTTTTGTCGCGGAAAGTGACGTTGCAGACCTTAAAACTCCGGTTTTGTCCGTCCACACGCAGACACCCAAAACGGAGAAAACACAGATCTTCACTTTGGCCGGAGTTTTTAAAAAGATCCGTTCTCGTGTGAAAAAACTCAGTTTTCGTGTGGATGACAGGCCAAAACGTAGAAAAATATCTACGCTTTGGCAGATCCCCGGCTACGTGTGGACAGGGCCTTATAGTTCCTCTAGGACTACACCACAAACTCTCTCCAAGATGAATGAGATCCCTCCAAGTGTTCTTCAGTTGCAGCTTCAGGTCCAGTCCTCAGATTTTAAACGTGAATCTTACCTGTGCAGGTCTCGAGCCCGGAACAGAATATTCCTTCAGGGTGTCCGCCACGACGGTGAACGGTACAGGACCGGCCACCGATTGGACCACAGCAGAGACATTCGAGAGCGACCTGGATGGTATAAAAACAGCCTCGTTTCATACAAACTGAACCAGAACCTGTCTTCAGATCGTTTCTTTTGAACAGATTGTTTGAGGTGTTCTACGTTTGCTCCACCAGAATCCCGTGTGCCTGACCAGCCGAGCTCGCTGCACGTCCGACCGCTGGTCAACAGCATTGTAGCGAGCTGGACGCCACCAGAGAACCAGGACATCGTGGTGCGTGGTTACACCATCAGCTATGGCATCGGAAGTCCTCACGCTCAGACCATCAAAGTGGACTACAAACAGCGTTACTTCACTATTGAAAACCTCGGTATGAACAAACGTTGGGTTTAATCCGCCCTGCTACATGTTTCATTTGCTGCTGTCAGTTTCAGCACAGATAGCTGAAAATTTGTTGATACAGAAACGTAAATTATGCACCAGTTTGTCATCGTTTCATCCGAGGGTGTTGTCTGATCTGTCAAATCCTACTAATCAGATATTAATACGACCTGTGGGAGCCGTGTCTTTGCACTACGCTGATTGCAGATATTTATAACAATTTACTTTCCTGAAGATAAATGTGTCACGTCTGATTTGATATGCCGAGTTTAATTACTAATGAGCTAAGACGCAGACCCACAAACACTGGGAACCAATTCATCGCCACCCCGTAGTGAATGTTGTGGGAATTAATTAGCTCTTCTTCACCACACGCCAGAGCCACTAATTACACAGTTTGGACTAATAGGGGCACGGTTGCTAAAGGTCATAAAACAAATCGGTTTAGGTGCTAGTTTAGGTCAAATCTAAGGAAACTTGATCATTTGTTGTGACTGCACCTCAACGAAAGGCTTTTGTTTGTGCTTAAGTGCCTTTTTTTCTAACCCAGTATCGGACTATGTGACACAAATTGTATCTTGTGCTTGTTTAGTCATCTGGGAGGATAATTTAGATGCAAGACAGAAGAAACACTGTGGAGATTCTTTAAACAGCAACTCAGATTGGTTGTGTTTGTTTTAATAATGGGATAGTATTAAATGCTGCAGTTAAAGCACCAGGAATGGGTCCGTGAGTGAGTTAAAAAGTACAATTTGAGGAAATTTTTGAACGGATGAATTGTTGCACATATCTATTTGTGCATAATTGAATCTTTCCTTACTGTCACAGTGAGTGGAATGATTGTATTCAAATATTCACTGTGCTAATATTGCAATTAAGGCTTGAGAGTCTCCAGTGTTTCGGCTTGATTGGATGGTGCATCAGTTTATCTCCCTCATCCCGTCTCTCGCAGACCCCAGCTCCCACTATGTGATCACGCTGAAGGCCTTCAACAACGTGGGGGAGGGGATCCCCGTGTACGAGAGCGCTATCACCAGACCACAGTCAGGTACAGACCACACACACCTGCACACACGAATCTGCTCCTGTCTCAATCAGAGGAAAATCAAAGGAAATAAACGTAAAACATCTGTGGCTGAATTTTCTTCTTCTTCAGCAGCTCAGAAACGGGTTTAATGTCTTCCTCTGATCACACACACAACATAAGGGATGCTGCTCATGCTGCGCGGCTGGGTTCACGTGGACTGACAATTATCTTTGCCCTCACGCTAACCTGACATCATTATCACACAGAATGTGTCTCGACTCTAAATTACTGAGAAGAAAATGGGTCATCGGCCCATCTCACCGCTTTAATTACCTCACTTCTTCATGGATCCAAGTACACTTAAAAATCTTTTTAATCAAATGATCACAACATCAAATCTTGCCCCTTTATTAACAGTCATGATTATTAGGATGCAGGTGAGGTTATTTAGGATCATTCTGTGTAGAAAAGGTCAGAAATAACTAGCATACTGATATAAAACATTGTCGTGAAACAACTGAGGCATTTGCTTGTTTTTTAACTCTTGCAGTGAATATAGATGAATTGTTCCTCGATATGTTTCCCACCTAGACAGAGACACTCACCTGAATTCTCTCTTCCCATGAAAAATAACACTGCCCAGAAATTCAGATTTCTAGATGTGCTCTCATTTGTTGAATCAAATTAATTTGATTAGCAGCACCTGGCTGCTTCTCAGCCACTTCATTTTCATAGAAGCAGCTAAAGATGGACTCAGTTTTTCACACCAACCAAATATTACAACCAAAGTATGCAGAAGAGCATCTCTGAACACACGACACATCGAACCTTGAGGCAGATGGGCTACAGCAGCAGAAGACCACAACGGGTGCCACTCCTGTTAGCTAAGAACGGGAGGCTGAGGCTACAATTTGCACAGGATAATAGAATTAGACAATAGAGACTGGAAAAATGTTGCCTGGTCTGATGAGTCTCGATTTCCGCTGCAACATTTGGATGGTGCGGTCAGAATTTTGCACCAACAACATGAATGCATTGATCCATCCTGCCTTGTATCAACGGTTCAAGCTGGTAGTGGTTTAATGGTGTGTGAGATGTTTTCTTAGCACATTTTGGGCCCCTTAGTGCTAATTGATCATCGTTGCAACACCGCAGCCTACCTGATCATTGTTGCTGACCACGTCCATCCCGTTATGACCCCGAGTGTACCCATCTTCTGATGGCTACTTCCAGCAGGATAATGCGCCATGTCATAAAGCTGGAATCATCTCAGACTGGTTTCTTGAACATGACAATTAATTCGCTGTACTCAAATGGCCTCCACAGTCACCAGATCCCAATCCAATCAAGCACCTTTGGGATGTGGTGGAACGGGAGATTCGGATCATGGACGTGCAGCCGACATAGCTGCAGCAAATGCGTGATGTGAATCATGCCAATGTGGACCAAAGTCTCTGAGGAATGTTTCCAGTACCTTGTTGAATCTATGCATTGAAGGATTAAGGCAGTTCTGAAGTCAAAAGAGGGTCCAACCTGGTACTAGCAAGGTGTACCCAATGAAGTGGCCAGTGAGTGTATGTTGATGGATTTTACTGTTTTCTTCCTGAATGTACACAACACTTTTATATGGTTTAGTGCACCTGCAAGGCAAAAACTGTCCCCAGAAATTCTTCATATTCACAAGAAGAAAATATCTACATTATTAAAGTACCATAAACTGCATAGGTTCAATTGGATCTGACAAAAATGTTGTCGGTAAAAATGTGAATTCAATAGCTGCTGATTCACCTCCGTTTTCAGAAGCAAGAAAAATGTATTTTTAAAGGACATCTAAAATATTCAATGTTGAAGCTGTAAAATCCACTCAAAAATAATTTCATGTTAATGACTTTTAAATTCCTGCAAGGCATATTCATTCAGAATCCCTAGAATTAATCTTCTCCCAGCTGCAGACTATCTTGTCCAGGAAATGGACATCATAACTCTTAGACACAGTTCTCAAATAATAAAAGGGACAAAGTCAACCCTAATTATTCCAATGCAAATTGTTCATAATGCCAGATGTCTGTGGCCTCAAATATTCATTATTAGTTTGGTTCTCGGATACAGGCAGTGTATTGTTTGATGTATCTACACAGTAGATTGAAACAGCTTTGTTGCTTTATCCAAACCTTATGGACTTAGGTGGCAATCAGAGAACGCGCAATTTAATTAAGGCCCAGATCACAACCCTGGTAACAATTAGAAGTTCAGCCCCAAATCAATACTGCTTGACAACTGATTGTAGAACGCTGCCGTTTAGACTTCGCGTTGGCTGAGTTCATACAGTTTATATGACAGTGTGCGCTCCCCGGAGTGTCCCAGAATGTGGGCTGCACCCGCCTCCCCGCTCAGCCTTGATCGCTGCAGTTTGTCTCTGCTGCGGCGCTATTGCACCACTGAGTGTGAGAGGGGTGGGATGCCTGGTGACATGAATCACATCAACATGCTTTGAGAGAGAGAGGAAGAAGGTGTGTGGTGGTGTGGCAGCTTAAGTATGTGCACACACCCACACACTGTCATACTGTACACTTTCTGTCTAAAAAGCTTCCTCACGTCCTCACTTGCTCGCACTCGCTGCACTCATGCAGAACCCCTGTGGTGGCGTTGGCAACCCTTCGTCAGATCCAAATGTTTCCTCTCAAAGCAGAACCGAAGCCCACCACCGTCGTCGGCAGCTGAATCCTCGGGGCGCGTTCCCTTCCTGCCAGTTTGTTCAAGTCAGATTTATAAAGACGAGCTGACCTACATAGTACTTTTACTTTTGCAAAAAAAAAAATAAATATATATATATATATATATATATATATATATATATATATATTGAAGAGAAAACTTTGTGAACTTAGGCTGAACGAGTGCTTGGCTGGATACTCGATGACTTTATAATGTCTAACTCAAACCAAGGAAATGAGAAATGTCTCCTTAAAAGACAGAAACATTCTCAAGACAACTGGTCTTTTCTGGAGCCTTCTCTCTCTGGAAAAACTCTTAATTCTTCCAAGCTGGGTAAAGAACTGTGTGCCATTCCTAAACTTCAGCTTCTCTCAACAACCACATGAATGGCTGAATCTTCAACATGCTCTCACACACACACACACAGACTCAGTCTTGGGAATATAATGAGGGCAGCTCGGTACAGAGGTGTCAAATGAAGCGAGGCGGAGAGTAGAGGACCACCAAGTGATCGAGGAGGAGTGTCACCACGGTTGACCAAGCAAGGCTTTTTCTCCCATCGCAGCTAAACCAAGTACAGAACCAGGAGCGCTGAAACCAGAAGTCCATCTTGAAGCGTTTATCCTGCAGTATGTTGGCCAAGAGCTGATGCTTAGCCCATCTTCTACACCAGATACATGTTTACTGTGTGTTATGAAGGAATGAAATGGGCAGGGGCCCCTCACACAAACAGATGTAGGTGTTCTTTATGTATGCATGTATACAACCACTGCTGCTCTAACAAATACAGGAACACGTTGTCTGTACTCAGCTCACAAGATGATGAGTGAATCGCCTTTCAGCTTCTGGTTAAGAGGAGAATCTTACTTGGGACTCTTGAATGACATAAGGGGCTGTGATTGGTCCATACTTACATACCCATTAACTAGTCATTCAAATTGAGTGCTCTTTCATAACCAACACGATTAAAACTCTAGTTGTGTTTCATTTGTATCTTTGTAATCTTGCTCTGTTATGAGTCATATGTCCTCTACCATGGAAGTTGAGGTTTCAGGGATGATGTTTGTCACTATGCAACGTTGCATGCGATACAGGTATTAATTTCTGGTTAAGAAAATTAACATTTTTGCTGCGACTTTTTACATTTACACGTTAGTTGATGAATCACATGAACCTTTGTAAACTGCATCGGAGACTGTTACGTCATGGGTGGACATAATATCACTGCAGCACGCTTTTAGGAGACCTTTAAAAATCAATTCTAGTCCAGAATTTGCATGTTACTGGACCAAAAGAGAAGGGTTCTGGCGGTCCTTCAGCAGAGCGCTTTCATTTTTTTATTTTTTAGTGCAGAAGGTCTTTGAGCTGCAGAAGAAAAGCAGCACGTATCCACTCAGCTACAGTCTCCACTTGTTCCTGACCCCTCCTCTCCTCTTCACTGGTGGGCTCTGTACTTTAAGCCTTATTTTTCCTTTCACAGTTTTGAAGGACATAATTCGCCTCGTCAACGCTATCCTGCAAAAAGGGATGGAAATTCCAAAGCGCTCTTTGCCCCTGCATTCATCCACTTTGTGTTGAAGATGTTGTTATGAAATTGTCAATGATGTAAACACACTCCTGAATTGCCTCCCTCTGTAAAGGGCTCAGGTCAAAACATTAATATGTATAAGAAATATTGCATGTAGGATTGTGGGTATCTACTTTTCCATTTTCTTTGATCCTTTAATGTGAACAGATGATCTCTTCCTGTCTTTCTGTAGTGCCACAGTCTCCGTAGTTAGAGCATTGTAGCTTTTACATAGCAGCCATCTTACTGTAGAGGTCAGTTTCTGTTTTTTCTAATAGAATTTTCTCTCTTTCTCTTCAACCTCCCCAATCCCATCCTTGTTGCACATCCCTGACTTTATCCCTCCCTCGTCACCATCAACCTTCATTTTTAACTTATTAACCTTGTGTTTTGCCCCGTGACCACCCCCTTCCTGTTACGACTCCACTGTCTGACCCACCACACCATGCTTCTTGTTCTGTTTTAATTTTTGGTCCATTTTTAATTTTGTGTGTAATGCATGCGGGTTTACTGCCATGTCATGCAGACCCCATAGACCCTGATGTTGACTTGTATGAACTGTTCCATGCTCCATACACCCCAGTACCAGACCCCTCCCCCATGATGCCTCCCGTGGGTGTTCAGGCCTCCGTGGTGAGCCATGATGCCATCAAGGTGACATGGGCTGACAACCTGTTGCCCAAAAACCAAAAGATCACGGATAATCGCTACTACACCGTACGATGGAAGACCAACATCCCCGCCAATGCTAAAGTCAAGGTAAGATGATTTCTTCTTTTTCCTAATGTTGTAAATTTACTCCCAATTTTGCCCCTTAAGGGATACTAAGTAAGTCATTCGTATTTTTAAATAATTTTCTTGAGCTAGTATCTGCTAAAGCAACCCTTTACATGGTTAATGAAAAGTCACTCAGCCCCCTCCGCCCCCTGTGTCCGGAATACCACACTTGCAACTTCAGAGTATCCGGACCACTCCCCTGAAGTCTCAGAGTCACACTTTATGGCAATTCATGTTTACACCTCATAGCAGATGAGCTATAGCTGATTAGCATTTATTGTAACATGTTCGTCATGGTGGAGCCTCAGAAGAAACAAAGAAAACATTTATCTGATGGAGCTAAAAACATTTTTTAAGAACATCCAACCACAATAGGAGTCAAACAAGAGTTAACATCGAGAGTTTTGTGTATCATGAGAGCTCTGAGACGAATAAGGATTCAGATTTGATGCAGACCCATCGATCACCCTAAATACAACTTTAATATGTTTTGTTTGTGCACTTTTAGCTTTACTTGGGTTTTTAATTATTTCTAAATATGTTTGTCAGGCAATAGTGATCACGTCCTGTTCCATCACCGATCATACAGGGAGTGCAGAATTATTAGGCAAATGAGTATTTTGTCCACATCATCCTCTTCATGCATGTTGTCTTACTCCAAGCTGCATAGGCTCGAAAGCCTACTACCAATTAAGCATATTAGGTGATGTGCATCTCTGTAATGAGAAGGGGTGTGGTCTAATGACATCAACACCCTATTTCAGGTCTGCATAATTATTAGGCAACTTCCTTTCCTTTGGCAAAATGGGTCAAAAGAAGGACTTGACAGGCTCAGAAAAGTCAAAAATAGTGAGATATCTTTCAGAGGGATGCAGCAGTCTTAAAATTGCAAAGCTTGTGAAGTGTGATCATCGAACAATCAAGCGTTTCATTCAAAATAGTCAACAGGGTCGCAAGAAGCGTGTGGACAAACCAAGGCGCAAAATAACTGCCCATGAACTGAGAAAAGTCAAACGTGCAGCTGCCAAGAAGCCACTTACCACCAGTTTGGCCATATTTCAGAGCTGCAACATCACTGGAGTGCCCAAAAGCACAAGGTGTGCAATACTCAGAGACATGGCCAAGGTAAGAAAGGCTGAAAGATGGCCACCACTGAACAAGACACACAAGCTGAAACGTCAAGACTGGGCCAAGAAATATCTCAAGACTGATGTTTCTAAGGTTTTATGGACTGATGAAATGAGAGTGAGTCTTGATGGGCCAGATGGATGGGCCCGTGGCTGGATTGGTAAAGGGCAGAGAGCTCCAGTCCCACTCAGACGCCAGCAAGGTGGAGGTGGAGTACTGGTTTGGGCTGGTATCATCAAAGATGAGCTCGTGGGGACTTTTCGGGTTGAGGATGGAGTCACGCTCAACTCCCAGTCCTACTGCCAGTTTCTGGAAGACACCTTCTTCAAGCAGTGGTACAGGAAGAAGTCTGCATCCTTCAAGAAAAACATGATTTTCATGCAGGACAATGCTCCATCACACGCGTCCAAGTACTCCACAGCGTGGCTGGCAAGAAAGGGTATAAAAGAAGAAAAACTAATGACATGGCCTCCTTGTTCACCTGATCTGAACCCCATTGAGAACCTGCGGTCCATCATCAAATGTGAGATTTACAAGGAGGGAAAACAGTACACCTCTCTGAACAGTGTCTGGGAGGCTGTGGTTGCTGCTGCACGCAATGTTGATGGTGAACAGATCAAAACACTGACAGAATCCATGGATGGCAGGCTTTTGAGTGGCCTTGCAAAGAAAGGTGGCTATATTGGTTGCTGATTTGTTTTTGTATTGTTTTTGAATGTCAGAAATGTATATTTGTGAATATGGAGATGTTATATTGGTTTCACTGGTAAAAATAAATAATTGAAATGGGTATATATTTGTTTTTTGTTAAGTTACCTAATAATTATGCACAGTAATAGTCACCTGCACACACAGATATCCCCCTAAAATAGCTAAAACTACAAACAAACTAAAAACTACTTCCCAAAACATTCAGCTTTGATATTAATGAGTTTTTTTGGGTTCACTGAGAACATGGTTGTTGTTCAATAATAAAATTATTCCTCAAAAGTACAACTTGCCTAATAATTCTGCACTCCCCGTACACTCACTCTAAGGCGTCCAGGAGGCACCCTAGCAAGATGCCCAAACCACCTCAACTGACTCCTCTCATGGAGGAGCAGCGGCTCTACTCCGAGTCTCTCCCAAATGTCCGAGCTCCTCACCCTATCCCTTAAGGCTGAGCCCAGCCACCCCATGGAGAAAACCCATTTCGGCCGCTTGTATCCGTGATCTTGTTCTTTGGGTCATTACCCAAAGCTCATGACCATAGGTGAGGACTGGGCGGTAGATCGAGAGCCTTGCTTTCAGACTCAGCTCCTTCTTCACCACAACAGACCGGTTCAGCGTCCGCATCACTGCAGACGCTGCCCCAATCTGCCTGTTGATCTCCCACTCCCTCCTTCCCTCATTCGTGAACAAGACCCCAAGATATTAAACTCCTCCGCTTGAGTCAGGACCTCTCTCCCGACCCGGAGTTGGCAATTTTAATGTATAACTATTGTTATACTATAACTACTGTTCCTCCAACCTGGCTGAGCTGCCTTGGGGAGTGCCTCAGGGATCGATTTTGGCCCCGCTATTTTTCTCACTATATCTCCTACCCCAGGGTGACCTATTCCGCAAGCTTGATGTGTCATTCCATCTATATGCTGACGATTGCCAGGTCATTTTTCCAATTAGGCGTGGTGGTTTATGCACCATTCAACCTTTGTTGGACTTTCTGGAGGACATCAAGCTATGGTTGGCTCAGAACTACTTGTGTTTCAACAAAAACAAGACTGAAGTAATTCTGTTTGCTCCACCAAAGATCTTAGGAGGTGCCCAAGGGCTTGATTTTTCCACACTGGCACTGCATCAGAAGGCGGTGGTTACTAACCTAGGGGTAAAGTTGAACGCAGAGCTCAGATTTGATTCTCAAGTGAATGGAATCGTGAGATCTTGCTTCTTTCATCTACGCCGTATAGCGAAAATTAAGCCATTTCTGTCACGTAGTCATTTGGAAACTGTGATCCATGCCTTTGTTACCTGCAGGCTGGATTATTGCAACTCGCCATATGCGGGGCTCAGGCAAGCTCCAATAGCATGCCTCCAGGTGGTTCAGAACTCAGCTGCGCGGTTTTTAACATCTACCAGGAGGTCTGAACATATTACACCAGTCCTTCGTGCCTTGCATTGGCTCCCTGTCTCCTATCGCATCAGGTTTAAGGTAATCCTGTTTGTGTTTAAGGCGTTAAACTCAGGGGCACCTAAATACTTTTCTGACATCATCCACCGACATGTCCCGGTGCGTTCCCTTAGGTCAGCTGACCAGAGACTATTAACCGTGCCCAGGTACAGCCTGAAGTCTCGTGGGAGACGTGCCTTTTCAGTGCTCGGACCAAGTCTTTGGAATGAGCTGCCAGCCGACATAAAGCAGGCCAAATCACTGGAGACCTTTAAAAGCCTACTGAAAACACATCTGTCCTCGTTGGCGTTTGGACATTGAAGTTGGGATTGCGTGGGCAGCATCACTTTGAATGTGTCTGGATCTGATTCTGAAAACAGGACTGATATGGATTGCGAACTTGTACTCGGGATTTCTTATTGTATTTTAAATGGTTATATGTCTGTTTTATTGTTGTGCTTGTTATTGGTGTACAGCATTTTATTGTTGTGCTTGTTATTGGTGTACAGCACTTTGTCCGTTTTGGGCATGTGAAAGTGCTTTATAAATAAAGTTGATTTGATTTGAACTATGAACTTTTTTTTCTTTTAAAGCTAAACATTATCATGTCTCAACTATTGTTTAAGACAAAACAAAACAAACTCAGAAGATGTGGAGTGCATCTTCTAAAATGCAAAGTATACACAATAAAACTAGAAGCCACTTGTATACAGGGGGCTACCTAATTGTCCACAGTTGTGTAAATATAGTGTCTAGTATAGATGAGTCTGGAAAAGGCATTGGCAGCGACATTCCTCAGCACCTTATTGAGGGAAGTGGAGGATTCTGATTAGTATGAGTAGAATTTTTGAGGGATTGGGATTTGCGACGAAAATAATTACCCTGGTAATATGAAGATCATTCTGAAGATCACTTTATGAAAAGGCACAGCATGATTATAAGCATCCTTTGGTAAGCAGAGCTGCAGGATTACTTTGAAGCTTCAGTGTTTCAGTGTGTTTACACACTTATCAGTTTCATCCTCCACACTCCAGTACATCTGAATCCCTCCATATCTCAACACAAGCACAAAGTAGAATTATCAAATTGTGTAAATGAGCCATATTTTCCCCCATTAACTCGTTCTTTAGTAACAATCACTAAACGTAAACAGATCTTCTGTCGTACTGTCAAACGTAGTATTAAAACAGTGCATGATCGCGTCTAGAAAAATATGACACTGTCGTCAGGGGAAGCTCAAAGGGGAAAGTACGTGGATTAAGCTGGTAAATTTAGTTGCAGTGTTTTAATTTCCAGAAAACTAAACACAGTGGCTATTTGCACATCCGTGTGTCTGTTTTTGGTTTCATGCTTGTGTGCAAACCTGTGACCGAGCAGAGCTCAGAGACAGGCCTGCGTTTACTGATAAATTATTCAACAAGGACAAGACAAACGGAGAACCAGAAAAAGAGGGTGTAGATCTGACAATGCGTTCCCCGTACAGCCAACTCATGGGACAAACACACACACACACTCGCTCTCTCTCTCTCAAATGAATGCAAACTAAAAAGAAAAGCCTTGCACACAATTTTTTTCCTTGGAGCTTTTTTGTCAGTTGACAAGCATCCGCCTGTCAATTAACTGCAGAGATTTGATTTATTTATTGTTATTTGGAATAAAATTGAAGGAAAATGTGCTTTTTGAATAGTTTATCAAAAATGTGTTCAGAGACTACAACAGTAATACCAGCTCAGCTCATAAGTGGAGGATCGGTTTGATTCTCACACTCCAGTTGTGATTAAAGATCTGCTTCTAGCTTGTTAATGAAAAAATGTTAAGAAGGTGCTGTTCTCTGGAAACATCATTTCATTGTTTTTTTCTATGAGCATAGCTGTTCTGCAGATGTAAAAACACAGGCACCCTCGGTCTAATGCCTCTTAGATTGAGTCTAACCAGACAGCCTTGTGCATTATTGAGGGAATGGCTGCTCTTAAACTGGCTGCGTGTTGCTAAAGAGAAGAGTGGTTTCCTGTCCTACCCTACTGCCCTCTGTTTGGCAGCACCCAACGGAGAGCTACACTTTTGTCATTGCTAACAACATCACTGGCGAACCTGATTCTCCCACCAGGCTCAGGATATATTTTTATGCCACTCCAAGCCAGTGGAAAGCAAGATAAGTGGTTGCATAAGTCATAATTTTAGGTTATCTGCAAGGCATTTATATAATAAAGTGTTTTGCTGCTTATTTATTATACTTAGACCTTTAGCGTTGGTTTCACTTTGTGTGCAAGAGACGCTGTAATTTGTGGCTTTGCTAAACACTATTATACAGAATTAGTTCTTGTTTTTGGAATACAGAACAAAAGATGCACAAAGCAATCCATCAACATATGGAAATAAACTGGTGATTTAACGGCTTGTAAAGCTGCATCCTTCAGGACTGTGCAGATGAACTGGAATTTTACTTTTTATTGAACAGTGCTTAGATTTTAAAGAAAAAACAAAGCTTGGCTGATGTAAAATTATTATTATTCTAGGTGTTTAAGACAAACTTGATTAGGGAGGTACAAAAACGTTCTGAGAAGCTCTGGTAAATTCCACAGGTACATTTTCCTGCATATTCCTATGTCTGGAATTCTCTCGTCCCTGGGATCTTCTGGCATTTATTTTTATGAATTAGTAAAAACCAAACTTCCTGTCCCCCATGTTAATCCTGACACAACAATTGGTGGCGGCTGTGGGATTCCTCGTGTGGTTCTCTCCGGGTTTAGACAAAAGTCATAGCCATAGAGGACAGAAGGACCTCTCCTACAGAGAAAAGGTAGAAAGGGCATTGAGAGGTGAGGACCACAATTTCAGCTGGAATCCCAAATCTTTACAGAAGAAACCTGAGGCCATTTGTCATGTCAGATCAGAGGCAGCGGAAAAAATAATACAGCTAAACATAGCAGGGTTGCTATAAAACAAACTGAAATCTTATGTTTTCCGTGTTTGTGTTTTCCCTCCTCTCTCCAGGCGGCCAACTCCACCAGCCTGAGCCACCTGGTGACGGGCCTGAAACCCAACACACAGTACGAGTTCTCCGTTATGGTGACAAAAGGGCGCCGCTTCAGCACATGGAGCATGACAGCCGTGGGCACGACCCTGGAGACCAGTAAACACCACAAACACAAGCACATTGATGTTGCTGCTTATGTACACAGATCACAATTCAGAAACCACATTACCTGCAGGGTGATGAGCCATTGGCTGTTTGAGAATCATTAGTGATTATTAGCAGATTATTTCAGCTCTGTTTTCAAGAAAGTGATCTATTTTCAGCTCACTGTACATTATTTGGATTGAAACTCATTCCGTCATCAGTTAAGACTGAAACATGATCAAGCATCTGCAAAGTCGTACATACTCACACACACACACACAAACACACACACACACAAGCTAAGTATTTACTTTAATTCCTCACAAGAAACATTTTCGGAATAAAAAAGAGCAAACCTTGAAATATTTACAAATGCATATATCAAGAGTTTTACTCATAACTTAAATTGTGTAAATATTCAAGTAATGTGCTGCTATTGTGGTTTATCTCACCATTATATTGTTATTTTTTAATCCGTCACAGGTCCCAGCTCTGCCCCTAAAGACGTGACGGTTGTGAGCAAAGAGAACAAACCTCGTACCATAATAGTGAACTGGCAGCCTCCTTCAGAAGCCAATGGAAAAATCACTGGTGAGCGTCAACATTTAGACATTTGTCAAAACGTCAGACTTTTAGTTCAGTTCTGGCTCGATGAAAGTGTGGGACACTAAAAAAACATTTTTTAAATTATTATTTCTGATTATAAGGGTTATGGTTAGTCACTCTGAGATTAACATGCAGCCTGAACATGAAAATAGTCTCCTACACCTCTCTCCAGCATTAGCTTCTGATAGAAAATAGACGGTGAAACGCTAGGATTAGAAAAGCCTGACAGGTCTACATCACACTGTCACTTAACATTCGTGCACTCACCCATCTTGACTCGTGTAGGGGAATGCTGTTCCAGCAACAGAGGACATCATAGCTAATAGAAGCTAACCATTAGTATTAGCAACT
The DNA here is from genome assembly GCF_043380555.1 of Nothobranchius furzeri. Lineage (NCBI taxonomy): Eukaryota > Metazoa > Chordata > Actinopteri > Cyprinodontiformes > Nothobranchiidae > Nothobranchius > Nothobranchius furzeri. The sequence continues at coordinate 46,168,891 of NC_091749.1, forward strand.
CCACCACACAGCAGAACTCCTTCGGGCTTGGGTTGCGTTATTTGTGTTATCAGTTTTATTGAATCAAACAAACAGAAAATCAGTCTCTGGTTTTGGTTGACATCCTCTGTTGTGTGATCTTTAGGTTATATTATCTACTACAGTACTGATGTAAACGCAGTGGTGCACGACTGGGTCATTGAACCTGTGGTGGGAAACCGCCTCACACACCAGATCCAGGAGCTGACTGTAGACACAGTCTACTACTTCAAGATCCAGGCCCGAAACTCTAAAGGCATGGGCCCCATGTCGGAGGCCGTCCAGTTCCGCACTCCAAAGAGTAAGTTTAAAACCAGGGCGGATGTGAAGTTTCCAAGTGGCTTTGACTTGGACTTGAGTCTTCTGTTAGTTTTTAAAACAAGTTAATGCAAAGTCAGGATTTGATTTTCTCCAACTTTCCTTTTGGATCTTTCAGTAGTAAGTAAGACTATCTTTGTGACATCTTTGAGAGTGGATAATAACGTGTTGTAACTTTTAACATTAAATGAGTTAGAACGGGTTCGTTTTTGTTGGTCATTGAGATGTTTTATCAACATTTTTGTGAAATTTTGTAAATTGGAACATGCTTTTACTGTCAGAAGTTATAATTACTTCTGTAGTGATGCTTTGCTTCTATCAGCTTGGCTCTGTCTGCAGCGTTCTGTTCGGGAGCTGTTTGGTTTTCTGACAAACTTTTTCATTTACTTAGATTTTGCCCCTCTTGCAGTTCACATCTTCTCCCTTATTTCACCATTTCCTGCAGCTCTTCTCAGCTAACATTTTTTTTGTTGCTTTTTTGTCTTTTCCTCCCTGCATTCCTTTGGCCTGTTAAGCTGAGTCCTCTGACAAAATGGCTAATGACCAAGGTAAACTCTCTTCTCACTTTGCACCTTGTGTGCATTTCTATCCCCGGATTTCCATCTTCTGGGCTGTTGACAAATCACTCTGCATGACTGGCAAAATATGTTGTGCTTGTAGAAGTTCAAACTGTAACGTTCACTCAAAGATGATTTTAAATCATACGTTTCTCTCCTTTTGAATCAGCCTCAAATCTTCTGCCAAAGGCAGGACTTCCAGGCGGCCAGTATCCACACGACCCCAGGACTCCACCAGGTAAGACTTATAATCCGTGCTCCAGTTCAGATATCTGAAAATGATCCACCACTCGACCCAGATGATGTACCTAACCTTGAAATTTTCTTAATTATTTTTGTAGTTTTTCTTCTATTCTTTCATTTGTAGGTCTAAAATAATAAGTGTTCTTTTTTTTCCATCATCCACTCATGAAAATGTGGTCTGACCCTATTTTTCTCCCTCAAGACAAAACAGGAGTTGGAAGCAGTGAAAACCACCTCCTGGTCATTATCATCATTATCGCAGTAGGAGTCTTCACCATCATCGTCGTGGTTGTGGGGGCCTTCTTGTGCACACGACGCACCACGTCCCACCAGAAAAAGTAAAATATGGATCCACACTTCTATATCTACATCAGTGGTGATGTCAAGTTCTTAAAAACGCACATTTAAACAGGTTAAATATGGCCGAAGTACTCTACAATAGAACCAGTTAGGTTTGGGAAACGTGTAAGACTATCCGGTTTTGTGGCCTAGATGTTTTATTTTTTGTTTTTTTGAGGATGGTAATGCAAAAACATTCTCTATGTCCTTGAAAAAATAAAGCTAGGAGGGTGAGGCTATGCTAACACATCCCAGTGAAATAATTTCTGTTGTGTTTTCATTTGTTGATATGTAGTTTCAATTTATCTGTGATGTAATCTGAAAAGTCCAAAAATGCTGTAATAAATTAGTAGTTTTAATGATAGAAATAGATTTGTATGCATAAACTGAAATATTTATTAAAATGGACCTTAAAGAGCAAATTGCAGGTAAAAAAAAATTCTAATTAATATAAAATGCTGTCCAAAAATACTATTTGAAATGCTTATTGTGGATATTTGGTTTTAAAACAGCAGTTTTCTAGTAAAAAGTGGCTTTTCTCAGCAAAGCTTCTAAAAAGGCTCTTTTTTCTAAATCTGAACCTCTGACGTAACCAAAGGGAGTTCGAAGCTAGGCGCTGCCTCAGCTCAGTGTGGAGAGTGGCTAGTTTTAGGGTAGAGAGTTCATTTTATCCAGTCAGTGTGTGTTTACTAGTGTTGGATTGTGTTCATTTTAATAAGATTAGATAAGAACAACTTTAATAAACTATAGTGTGTGAAGGCCAGGCGATAGAGATCATCTTTTTTTTCTGACACCAAGTACCGCAGCAATGTCCTAATGTTGTGATTCTCACACATATTGCAATAAAACCTTCTCATTCTGAAAAGTAGCATGTAAAGTGAAAACAGAAAGGGGCCAATAATGGACCCTTGAGAAACTCCATTTAAACGTATGTAGGCAAAATATTTGCTGAAGCTCAGCTTGCCTCTTTCTTTTCTGGCTTGCTGGTTTCTTTAAACAAAAAGTCACCGTTTCCTTTTCATTTCTGCAGAAAACGAGCTGCATCCAAATCCTCCAATGGCTCCCACAAATACAAAGGTAACGCCAAGGACCTGAAGCCACCAGATCTTTGGATTCACCATGAGAGGCTGGAACTGAAACCTATGGACAAGTCGCCAGAGCCCAACCCTGTCATGACTGAAACGCCCATCCTGCGCACCTCACAGGACATCACGCCAGCTGACAGTGGACTGGAAAGCAACCCCCACCTGCAACAAAGACGCAACTCCTACCGTGGTCAGTCTTACCCAAAGGAAAGACCTAAAAAGTTGTTGTTTAGGAAAATAAATCAAAGTGAAATGTCACCCTTGCAGCCTGCGCGCTTGTGCATAATAACACCGAGCATACGTCTTGAGTTTTTCTGGCACACAGGAAATAGGATTTTTTACACACTGACCAAGGAGGGAGTTTGATATTTTGACAGGAAATTAGATCATACCTGCAGGTTTGCATTTAGGACCCTGTCTGTCCTGGAGAATTTAAGAGGGTGGCTTCATGCCACTCATCACCTTGTCTTTGTCTCTGGTTGCCATGCAAAACATTTCATGCTTTCCATACATATGAAGAATGCTTATTCCATGTCATAATGCTGCAAACGTGCGTCAATCGATACGACCTTCTGCAAGTTGAAGTACGGTAGATTTTTTTTAATTATTGAGCCAGAGCATTTGTTTAAATGCATTAAAACTGCTCTAGGATAATGATGGATCACCGAGAAGGAAGAACTTTATAAGAGCAGCCCTCTGATTGGCTGGTTTCCACCATACCTTTTAGGCCACGAATCAGAAGACAGCATGTCCACACTAGCAGGCCGTCGAGGGATGAGACCTAAAATGATGATGCCTTTTGACGCGCAGCCACCCCAGCGTAAGTGTGTGTGTGTGATTTTATTGCAGTCTAGATGTAGTGAGTAGCTCTATATTAAAACATTTAGGAATCAAAGCACAAAGCTTCCATTTCATGCTTTTCATAAAATGTTCATATGATTTGTTTTGTGACTTCATTGCTTTCAGAGTTCATTTACTGTGTGACAGTCGGATAATAATCAAGTGTGTTTAAGGCAGCATGCTGAGTGTGTGTGAGCAGGCGTACGTGTGTGTGTCTTACTGGCAAAACATCCATTTATTGTTATTTGAGCTGGTTAAACATCTCATCCTGTGTGTGTGTATCCATTTCCATTCACAGCTGTGATTAGTGCTCACCCCATCCATTCGCTCGATAACCATCACCACCATTATCACATGGGCAGCCTGGCATCACCGACACGCAGCTACCTCTACCACCAGGGCAGCGGGCATTCACGCCCGCACGCCTGCACCACCCCCATCTCCCATCTAGACAGGGTGGACTCCTCAGGTGAGACAGTGCCACTTACTGGACAGTAGGAAGAACACTCAGGGCTTGTCTGAGCTGATAATTATTCTCTCATTGACAGGGCTGCCAACTTTTGAATATTTCAAAGAGTGAGACGGGGTCATGGGGTTGGGAGTGGACAATTTGCCGACCGTTTAGGGGTGTTTATTAATATTGAGACTTTTTGTGCTCTACATTTTATTTATTTTTCCACTCTGTATGGAAAAGGGTCAGAGCCACTGACAAGAAAAGGAAGAGAATTCTTGCTTTTTCTCAGAATTCTATCTATCTATCTATCATCTATCTATCTATCTATCTATCTCTATCTATTTATCTATCTTCTGTCTGTCTGTCTGCCTGCCTGCCTGCCTGTCTGTCTGTCTGTCTGTCTGCAGTAAGGAGTTACCGCTACATGTCACAAATGTCACACAGGAAGTTTTAATTATAATTAATGTAAATGTTTTTAAATCCCATCTAGGGGTGGGCAATATCATGTCATAATATTACCAGTTATTATTTCCTGCCAAGAAAAAATCTATCATTTAAGCTAACTTCATTGATGTAGTTGCATCCACTAAACAGAGGATTTTGTTCATGTGGGTCATTAGCATGAAGTTGTTGAAGTTATCAAAGCAAACATGGCTGCAATCAGTTTTACTGCAATCTGTGTCTCTAAGTGTGTGTGCTGCAGCTGCTGCTGTAATGAGTGGATGTCCCCACTGTGGGACTAATACCATTTACTCTATTCTATATTAATTCATATCAGCCAGTAGGAAGAAAAAAAACATTTCAGGAATGTTGGCCTTTCCAGGCTTCCCTACAAGTAACCTGGTTATAGAGGAGGGGTTTGTCTCACAAACAGGAAAAGCACACTGGTGAAGCAGTCAATCACCACGTCAGGGTGAGGGAACATGTGAGTGAGTCACCACGGTAGAAAGCCCAGCTGCTGTGTGCGAGCGATCTGTGGCTGATGAGTAAAAAAAAAAGAAACTTTGGGGACTGAAGCTCCGTCAACACCGGCTGGCAACGCGGCTGCATTTCTAAATAAAGCATGTCATTTTGGCGGCACGCGCAGCCGCAGCTCACGGTTCTGGGAGAACCGGGCATGCCCGTCCCATCTACAGCAGGTGGCGCTCACCGCTCCGCCCATCTCACAACCAGAGCAGACAAAAGCACATTGGCTTGGATTATACAGATGGGATTCTGTGTGAAATAACGCCAGTTAAATTATTAAAGAGCAAGTAACGCCTAAAATGACTTATTTTTGTTGATAACCTGTATAGATGAGTGTCTAATGGTGCTGTACACTTGTTTAGTCATTAATGTGGCAGTTTAGTGCAACTTACTTTAAATGTAATATTTCAGCCCAAAACCATAATAATATCTCCATCTTCAGGTCTACCACGGCCTCAGTGCCGCTCTCTCGGTCCGCCAGGCGACGCCTCTTTCAGAAGCGTTTTCCTAACAGGAGCTGTGGATGAAATACGTTTCCACCCATGCTTTAAGTGTTGTTTGTGTGCTTGTTGTTCAGTAGCCAATGCTATAATTAATATAATCTGGTTTTTTTTTTAATAAGCCCTACACACTGTGTGTGACGCGCGTTTGGGGAGCGCAGGCGCTGGTTTAGCGTGAAATATTGGAGGTGTGGCGTGAGAGCGTGTGAAGAAGGTCAAATGTGTGCGTCTCACGCTCAGTGCATGAGAGTTGGCAGCCCTGCATTGATTTGCCGTTGGCTTATTCGTGTGCATCTGCCGCCATCTTGTTACATCCATGTTTCAGTTTTGTCACATAGATTTCATCCTGATCACTTTGTCTTTAATTAATACTTTCCTCTTACTCTTTTGTTACGCATTCAAGGCTTTTCTACCGTGTTACATTTAAATCTTGTAATGATTTAAACTTTGCAGTGAGTTTAGTGCTCTACATTTTATTTTCTTGGAGAAAAAGAGAAAAAAAATGTTTCTTGAATGATTTGTTTGCTAACAAGTGAGCAAGTTCCTGCCTAATAATTAAAAAAATTGCTTGATTTAACACATTTTTTTTATTTTTTATAATTATAAAGTCTTGGGATTTTTGCATGCATCAGATGTATGATATGCAATAAACAAATTAAATTCATTAATGGTCAGAGTTGAAAAGGATTAAATGTCAGACAAAAACATCTGGTTGATTTTGATCACAAGGGTGGTAAATTAGATCAGTGGTTCAAGTTTCAATGATTTCTCACAAATCTTTCACTATAGACGATGTTATCAGTTTTATTTTCTGCCCACGGTGTATTCGGGAACAACTCAGCTGTGGAAAGACCATTAGTGTTCCAGCTGATGTGAGGATAATGAAGCAGCTTTACCGCGTTCCATCGGCTTCATTATCTTCTGAATTTAGGACCTAAAACATTAAAACACTAAACACTAAATAATAGATGCATCTAACTTCTCCACGCTAGGTAAATGGGCCTGAAAGTACAATTTATATGAGTGTAGAAAAAGCAGCAAGTGACTGTTTTTTATTAACCAAATCATCATATTTGTAACTGTATTTATTCATTTAATCTGGATAATGTAGATTTGAAGTCAATGCATGTAATTTGGTGATTCTGTTCCGAGTCGGCCATTAAATGCCTTAGCGGGAAAACAAAACTGTAATATATTCAGATTTGAGAAGCAGAAACAAATGAATAATAATTTGACAAACAGCTTTAGAAGTGTGTTAATTGACATTCTGTAGATCTGGTAAATAATTGTCTGACCAAACTTCTCAGCCCTTTTAGAGAGAAAATAGAAGCCTTTTGTAAACTCTGTGTAGGAGGATTAGCAAATCCATCTGTGATACGTTATTTCACAAACGTGCGTTTACTGTGTTTAAATCCACCCAATCTTGTGCATCGTCTCCAGAGTCTGTGAGGAACACCCCCAGTTCTGAGCCCCTCCCTCCACCCACCGTCTCCTCCCAAGCCTCCTGCCCTTCCGAGATCCTGGCTGACCCCGAGGGCAGCTACCACGGCTCCACCACCACCGAGGAGGAACCCAGCTACTCCAGCAACCTTCCCCCCCTCCGCTCAGCCCACCCGCACTCCCACGCCCACCCACTCAAGAGCTTTGCCGTACCTGCCATCCCAGCCTCTGGCCATCCATCATACGAGTCCCCCGCCCTGCCCAGCACGCCCCTGCTCGCTCAGACCGGTGAGCGCTCCCATCCGGCATGCACACACACACACACACACAGCTGAGGTAGAAAAAACACAACTTGGATTTGTTTAAACTCAAAACAAAAGCTGTCTAATCAAGTCTGATATATTTTTATACAGTTTAATTCATCATTGTTGGAACAAAATGTCTCAACCCCTTAGAAGGGAAATCATGTGAAATGGCTAAATTACAATTTTTGTGAACTTTTGCAGGAAGGCGATTAATCTTTTTAATTGAATCCTTCACCCTAAGCATGCAGGGCAGCTATTGATAATTAGACAAACACAGTTATGTGAAAAAATATATTTATTATATGCTTTTTTTGTTCATAAATTTCTTTAGAAGGGGTCTTGATCAGTGTTGGGCATCTTATGTTTAACAAGTCCTTCGTTTTTGTTACAAATTACTTTTTCCAAAAAGTAATTGAGTTGGTAACTCAGAGTTGGTAACTCAAGAAACTGTGACATGTGAACGCAGTTATGTTGTAAAATATCTGTAACATCAAAGCTATTCTTAACCTGAATGATTTTTATGATCTAGAAAGAACATTTCAGATATTCAGCAGAAATGTTCTCATGGCTATCTGGATTGTTGATGTCTACTAGGAACAATAGAAGTATAGATGTCTGGAATACAAATCCAGTCTAATAAATGTTAAAAAGGCCACCTGAGGTGTTTAGGGATTCTGAGATTTATCAAACATAATGCCTACTAGTGCAGTTGTCGTTATGGATATCCTTAATTATAATTTCTATAGTAACAACATAGCCGTTCATGTCTTCATTAGCAGTTTTGCCTAATAAGAATACAATTATTACTAGGATAAATTAAATTATTGCTATATAAAATAGGAATTACAGGAATGTCCAATTGTTGCTTAGATGTTAAAATGGCTTGCCACTCCCAGCCTGTCCTGTTTTCTCTCATCTCCTCACCTTTCTGAACTGCTGTTTGTTTTTCTATTCTTATTTACAGATTTGTCCTCACCAATATTTACAGGTTCATCACGTTAATGTAATAATTGTCCCAGGCATTTTGCGCACGCCACTTCCCTTCCTGCTTTCACAGTGATCGGAAGCACGCTGTGTGTGTGTGTGTGTGTGTGTGTGTGTGTGTGTGTGTGTGTGTGTGTGTGTGTGTGTGTGTGTGTGTGTGTGTGTGTGTGTGTGTCGTCCAAGAAGAAGCCGGCTCTGTCCGATTCTCAAGCCATTTTGTGCACGACTGACGCTTCGCTGCTGTGCTTCATTCAACCACATTGTAGTAATGCGCCACTTTCCATGCCCAGCAACGGTAACAGTGTTGCATCAATGGGAAAAGTAATTCATTAGATTGCTCCGTTACTTAAAAAAGAATGCTGTTGGTAACGCCGCTATACTTAAACGTTACTCCCAACCCTGGTCTTGATATGTTGGTTTTTGAGATCTTGTAGCCTAGTTATGTTATCAGACAGGTTCTGTTTGAAGAAATTATCCACAGTTAGTTCATGTTTTAACAAGGAGGGCGGTTACGTTTTCCACGTAGGAACAGGTTTGTTTTGTAACTCCAGTGTTTCCTCAACATAGGCTCAGGTGTGGCACTGTGCCACGGCTGAAATTTCTAGGGAAAAAACTGAACTCTTTAAATTTACAGTGTGTATTTTCCCTGGCAATAGGGGGCAGTACGTACCTAAATAAGTGCAAGCAAGCAGTATTTCTGTGTAAGACCTTACCAACGGATGGCCATTAGGGTCAAAAGTCCCTGGGAGCACAGCCTCCAGCAAAATGACAAGCACATCAGACTCCCTTTCATCACTGGCCATGAGTGAAGAGACAACATTTATGAATGATGAAAGTTTTGGAACTGCTTGATACGAATCAGTAACTGCATTTTGTCCTCATGGGTTCCTGTAGAAGGAAGCATGGCGTTTAATATGGCGTTGCCCAGAGACGTAGACCTGCTCCCATGTATTTTAGACCAGATTTTTATGGTTATATGTTGCAAAGTCATCTTTTCAATCAATCAATCAATCAGCTTTTATTTGTATAGCGCTTTCCATCATCCTCAAGGGGGACCCAAAGTGCTGAGTACAGCACAAATAAAACATAGAATCAAGACACCAAGACTAAGATCAAAAAGAAAAAAATCTATAAAAGCAAACAAAAATTAAAAACTATTAAAACCAGTTAAAAATCTAATTAGGTGAAAAGCCAGACAATAAAAAAAAGAGTCTTTAGGCGAGTCTTAAAAGCAGCCAAAAATGGAGACGGCTTAATGTTAAGAGGTAACTTTTTCCAGAGGGACGGTGCTAAAACAGAAAATGCCCTATCCCCACATGTCCTGGACCTGGAGCGGGGAACAGTCAGCAGGAACTGATCCACAGAGCACAATGACCTTGAGGGTACATGTCATTTTAACAGATCCCCAAGGCTTGGAGGAGCACTGCCCTGAAAAAAACTGATAGACAAATAAAAGGAGTTTATACTGTGCCCTATAGGAAACCGGAAGCCAATGGAGCGTTGCCAGAACAGGACTAATGTGGTCTCATTCCTTAGACCCCGTCAGAAACCTGGCAGCACTGTTCTGCACCAGTTGCAGATGTCGAACAGCAGTCGGACACAACCCAGCATACAGAGTTACAGTAGTCCAGCCTTGATATCACAAAGGCATGGAGTACTCATTTCAAGTAGGTCCCTGACAGCAACGGCTTAATTTTAGCTAGGCGACGCAAATGAAAAAAGCAAGAACGTGCCACCAGGTTGAAATGAGCGTCAAATTTTAATCCAGAGTCAATCCTAACCCCAACGCTAGTGACAACTGGTTTCTGGCATGGTGAGAGAATATCCAGGTCAGATACAATGCCACGATCTGACCTAGATCTCAGGTGTTAGATAACAGCTGGGCGTCATTTAATTCATTTTCAACAACATTTTGATGGATATTTCCAGAGATTAACAATAAAAACTACACATTGTCCCTTTAACCACAATAAACAAAATCATTTGAAATAAGCATTAAGTGACAAAAGAGCAGAATTGGAGTAAATCTCTGATTGAGATAACATGTTTTTTACTTCACTAAAAGGACAAGTGAGTGAGTCCTGCTGTGACATCACAGAAGGGATAGCTCAGCCACTGCCTTACTACAAATCTTTGGTACAATTCTTCATCTCCCAGGTCCTCCCACCCACCCTCATGTTGTGAAAACAGCCTCCATTGGAACGCTAGGAAGAACACGCTCACCGATGATCGTCACCGTACCCAACGCCCCCGATGTTCCAGAGACGAGCAAGATGCTGGAGGATGTAGACAGCGTGAGTATAGCGCCCCTCGCTGACAAAACGGTAGTATTGTAGTCTTCAAGTTGTCCTCTTTTTAAATGTTTCTACATTACACGATCAAAGTAAAGGAGGTTTGTTCTTTTCTTTGAGGACTGGATAAATCTTTTACATTCAGCTGAAGTTTTTCTAACCACGTTTTCCCGTTTGTTCTTTTCTCTTTTTTTGTTTGTTCCAACTTCAAACTCACTTTAAATACATTTTTGCGATGCCGGCTGCTTCTTTCATGTCTTGAATCATTTAATGTTTTGTTAATGAATCCCATGTCTGGAATGACTTTTTTTTTACCGTTTAACCTTCGCGGCCCTCCTCTGATTGGCTCCTACCTGCTTCTCTTTCAATCCAACATTAATTTCTAACAATTTGCTTTTATCTGCTGCCTCCTCCCGTTTTTATGATGCTTCAGTTTCTTTGACCCAGCTCACCCAAATGTCTCCTCCTGTCTGCCAAGATAGATCCCTGACTGACCCTTTTCCTTCCTCTATCCTTTCTCTCTTCCTTCCTCCCAGGTGCTTGCTTCCCTCCCCCACTGCCCCTCCCCCGCTCCTCGCAGTAACCCTGTTCCTCTCCCTCAGAGCTACGAGCCCGACGAGCTGACCGAGGAGATGGCCCACCTGGAGGGCCTGATGAAGGACCTGAACGCTATCACAACAGCGCCGTGAGCATGGGGACGCGTCGTCTCTGTCGTGTCCATACACACCTACAGTCAAACACACACACCCAAACAAAACCCCTCCGGAGCCAGAGGCCACTGGACACAAATTGTGCTTCTTGTGCCCCAAGGAAACTCAGACACTTCGCCCCCACAGAGAAAAAGAAACAGACCCTCCAGACTGACACCTATGAACTTCTTTCGACTCACCTTACTCAGTCTCAGGAAGGGGATTGCCATGAGGACGGAAGAAAAGTCAGACTCTTCATCTTTCTACGAAGAACCAATCTCAGAGACAATGAACTTCTAGCTTTTAACCAGAAGATTGTGAATTTTGTTTTTTCCTCAGCAAAAAAAATAAAAAATTTAAATCTGGCTGTTGTGCCAAACTACTCGAACAAGACGATCGATTCAAGTCAAAAGGAGGAAGTCCAACAATCTGCTGGTTTTGATGGCGGTGCTTGTGCAGCGCCGGCTACAACAGTGTTTGTTTGATTAGTGTTTTCTTTGTGCGTTTTGTATATCTATTGGGCCGTTTCAGTGAAGTGAGCATTGGATGTCAGCCTCCCTCCTTTTACAAACGTACACTATTATTATTATTAATATTATTATTATTATTATTGATTTTACCCTCTCATGTCATATATTGTGCCATGATTTTTTATTTTCTATGTTATTATATTTTTTTACACACATATCCTTATGAACATGTACATATGTTTTGTTTTGAAGCTGCCTCGTTCTTTTTGATGTTTCCCACTTGTTTCATTATGATTGCTTTGGATTAGAAGCTCAGTTTCCACGTCAGCAGGGGGAGCGGAGCCCGTCGGGGTTCTACCCAACCTACTTTCCCAGCATCTCGTTGTTCCACTTTGTACATTAAATGGCTTTCAGCCTGTCTGTTAGTTGTGGGAGCTCCGTTTTAAAAGCCCTACCAACGTGTTTGCATGTTGGACCATGGAGAAAACCGCGGCGAGCCGTGACTCGCTTCCGTGGAAGCTTCTGTGTCGTTCTGTGGAGTGGTATCTCCTCGCAGGTCAGGGTAACCTCGGACTCAGGGCGCTGACACCCCCTCACACACTTCTGCTCAAAGAAGAAACCAATCAGCTGCAGGTTATCTTTTCTATGGCGCGTTGTGTGTGTGTGTGTGTTTTCAATAAAACTAAAAACGTTTTGGTTTCAGAAGGAGGTTCTGATGGAGCATGTGGCCAGCTGATTGTCTCATCAAACTCCACAACGTGGTTCTTCTACAAATCTTATACAATGCAAAGATGTTGGCCTTTTAAAAGGGACTCCCAGATTTTTTTTACCTAGTAGGTTTTGTATGAAGAAAAGAAAGACAGAAGCTTTTTCTGAGCACAAATCTGCTGTAAAAAGGAGAAAAAAGAAGTCCGACACTAGTTTTGCATTACCCTCTTACCCAAAGAATTTTTGTCATTTCCAATCAAAGTCATTTCCTCTACTTTTGTGAATACCATGTTTTGCATAAATGTGCATCATCATGAATGTCTGTATAACTGTAAGAGATTTTAACTTTGGAGACAAACAAGGAATAAGTTCTGGAGGAAAACGATTCAAAGCAAAAGGAAGAAGGGCGGGGCTCCTTTTGGGAAAGATCTGTTGAGTTGTAAACAGCTGAACCTGTATTGCACTTTTTCACAATTTTTGGAAAGTACATTTCTTACATATCTTGTGTTTTAAATATCAGAAGCTGTTTGTGTAACGTAGTGTCCTAGATGAGCAGCAGGCAGCTGGTCTTGTTTTTATTTTTATGATTTTTATTTTATTTTGCTTCAGAGATGTTATGAATCGAGCAGCTGCGTTGTTTTACCCGGCGTCTCATGATCGAGGAATTCTGTTGTTCTGCTTGTTCATGTACAGAGCTTTCTTTGCTTTCTGTAGGAGAAAAAAATTCTGTGGCTTTTTAAAAAAAAATGTTGGAAAAATGTCTGGGAAAAAATGTTTTTTATTGGTGCTCCTATACATTGTGTATACAAACTATTATGAATACTAACGAAGTAAAGGTTTCTTGTCTTTTTTTCCCCATCCAACACCAACGAGATGCTAAATAGAAACGGCTTTAAATGCATAAACTGCATTAAACAGTTTAGGTTCTAATTGTAACATTGAACTCAACATTTTACAGTTGCATCTAAATGAATGTTGTCATGGATGCCACTGAAAACTAGAGCGTGGTCAAACATTTGACAAAACCTATGTTTTTACCATTGGGTTAGAAACTAAACATAACTAGCGATGGCTTTACTTTAACAAAACTACAAGGTATTTCCTCTTCAGTTGCTGGGTCTGTAACTTTTCCAGCTTCCTTTTGCAGATTTATTCACACACATACGATGCAAACAGGACCAACTTCACCCCACCTCCCAAAAAAATTTAAGAACTTCATATATTTTTAGGCAATCAGTAAATCTGTTAACACTAGCAAAAGGGATTATCTGGTTTTCTTCATATCTTCCAGGTAAGTCAGACGATGCTAAACTCCATTACATTAGTACTTCTACAGTAAGATTGTAATTTTCAAAGATTATTTTGTCTTTCAAAAATTCATAAATCACTGACCGTTTAGTTTTCTTGTGTAAAAGTATAACTCGTGTAAGTATAAACATTATTAGGAGTGAACAAAACATGAAGGAATGTGGCGGTTTGTGATGGATTGTTAGAATAAATTGTTGAAGTTGATCTCCATAATGGAAGTTAGCATAACCATGTTTGAGTTTTCTGGGTTATGTTACAGAATGATGCAACTGTACAGCTACGAAACTTGCAGAAAAAAAGCCAAACTATACAAACAAGGAGAAAAGCAATTCCCAAACAGTTTCTTAAAGACTAAAATGAAGTTTTATATTCTTTCCACAACAGTTTATTGTGAAATTTTATATTTTTTTAACTTTCTATTTTGGTTTCATTCAAACCAAAGGCGGACTCTAAGGCACAATCTTATAAATAAAAGGTGTCGCATTTTTTTCCATTTAACGTTTCTGTCTAATCTGTACTCACGTCTCAAAATTGGAATAATTAAAGGTACATGATGTAAAAATTGAGTAGAAAGGACATCCTGTGGTAAAATTTGGTTACTGCAACCACTTTAAACAACTCAAGGTTTTTGCAAATTACAATTACCTCGCAGGAGACATAGCAACCCCACACTCACTGATGGTTAACAGTAGTTGCAACCCTCCTTCCTTTGTTTTGAAAGGAGAAAAAGTGACAATTGCTGCAGCCAGCTGGATATGAAATATGTTTCAGTATCGACTTCCTCCCAAAATGACTGACATTAGACTCTTGAGATGTTCTCACATACTGCACCTTTCTGTACCGTACCAAACATGAGGCTGCATTGAGACATTGTGGCCAGCAGGGTGCGCTGCAGGCGTTCTTTATCTCTTTTTCGTCACTTCCGTTCGGGACGTCTCCCACAACAATGTCGGCCAGCTTGAATCGCAAGCCACCTCTGTTCCCCGAAACAGAAGAGCCAGAACCCGACATGGCAGACGAAGACAGCGACGAGGGAGAGGACATCTTCGTTAGTAATGTACGTTTTCAGCTCTGGCATGTTTAGTTTATTGGAGAAAATATATTCTCTGAGCGAAGCAGATCCTGGAAGATCACCTCTATCTGATCTGACCTGTATTTTTATGGCATCTAAAATAGCTGTAGTTGTTGGAGGATTGGTTTTTCATTAAATAAACGATTAAACAAACTTATTTAGTTGTAACCACCCATTTGGAGCCGTTTAAAGTCTTTGATAGAAAGTTTCAGGTTTTGTTTCGAGCTTATCGGCCTGCCCTGGTGGTTAGAAATAAAATTTAAGGCCGTTTCTTTAATTCTTAAGTTTTTTCTTGAATCCTTTCAGCTTTTTCTTTAACCATCCGCCTTATATCTGTATCTTCCCTGCCGCCATTTTCGCGGCTTATCTTGTCAACAACCCTGTTCTCAGAGTAAACCGGAGTCCGTCAGTAGAGGAGTGTCTCAGCCGGAGCGGGTTCCTGAGGAGCCGGAAGATCTGTTCAGTGAAGAGCGGTGTAGATCTACCAAAGCCAACGGAGTTCACCCCGATGATGACACCGACCTGTTCGCAGGTCAGGACACACCTGTTGGTTTACTCAGATAAATGTTTTTTTCCCAGCAATGTGTAAAATATGTTACAAAATAATACATTAAGTGGCAACATACAATAAACATTTAAATGTATTACGGTAACTTTTGGAAATTATAAAAACATTACAGTCAGCTGCAGTAATCAATCTCCTAGCAGCTGGTTACTGGTGTAAACACTTCTAGTCCAAAGACAAACTAAGGTAACTCATTCTTTCCACTTTCAGAAATACCCAGTGATGCCTTCAACCATTCCTGCTTTTTTCAGCAACAAGCCATCTAGTAGTAAATGGCTTGTGTTTGACATAGAGTCCCAGGCTCCCCCAGTACAACCAGTACTGATCATGTGGGTCTGCCAAGGTGGACGTTACAGGAGTGTTGAAAGAATAGCAAAAGTGGTGACTATGTTTATTTTTGCTAGTTTAGCCTGGCTCCTACTAGTTCAAGCCCAGTTCACTTGGCGCAAGAGTCGGTGCACCTAGGTGGGGCTCAGAGAGAGCAGTAGTTTCAGGATTTTAGTGTTAACTTCTTTACAAACATTAGCTTACGTTTACCCTGCTGCTGTGTTCAGTTCACTCATTTGATTAAATTGTCGAATTAGTAAGAATTCACTAGATTCAAAACATTATGTGATAATTCATTTTACGCTGGAGCTGATTTTAAAAAAAAAACCTATAAAAATGTCCTGATCCCTAGCAGTACTCATAACAGTGAATCTCATCATGCATCAGATAAATAACATAGTTTACACACACACACACACACACACATTTACCTGGTGAAAAGTGTTTTATGCAAATCCACAAGGGCTGCTAGTTCATTTGACTGACTGCTGCCATCCATCTGAGTTATTTGGTATAAAGGAATTGAGTTTACACTCTTGTCTGTTAGTGCAGCCACCAGCAAAGCTAGCTGTTACCATTTAATGGTACAACCCACAAAAAAGTGATTTAAAGAGGCATTTTGGAAGTTTGACAGCCAAAACATGTATAGAAATAATAAATTTCTTCTTCATACATTCTCCTGCAATGCCAAGGTGGACGTTACGGGAGTGTTGAAAGAATAGCAAAAGTGGTGGCTATATATATTTTTGCTAGTTTAGCCTGGCTCCTACTAGTTCAAGCCCAGTTCACTTGATAAAGGTCCTGTAGAATGAGCCCTGGCATTTTTACTGTGATAGCCTGTTTTTCTGTAAAATCACAGAAAAAGAGATGCTCGGGTCGAGCAGGCTGCTTCATGCGCGTTCACGCTCAGGCATCGCCCGTAGCATTTGCTATCCGTAGCTTTAGCAGCAGAGAGTGAGGTAGAGCCAACTCAGCGACTTTGTCGCTGTTCCTAACGCCTAGTGATGAACCTAGCTACATTTCTGAGGACCCTTAGCTACTTTCTTCTAGATATTTCCTGCAAATTAGCAACAAAATAGCCATTTTTGCTCCTAACTGTTCTTTGAACGTTGTTCTAGCTGTAATTAAGGATATAAATATTACAGATGCCAAAGACATCAATGATGCTGTAGCTCACCTGGTTAAACGTTGGACTCTTGTGCAGTATACCTGGGTTTGATTCTGGGTGTGAACATAATTTATTTAGAATTTATTTTTTACATTAATGGTATATTTTTTTACAATAAGATGCCCAAATTTTTATTTGACACTCGCCGAACGGCATTGAATTCACAGAGAAAAAAGATGTGGGTTCAACTTTCATTTTGGAACAATTTTTCAAGCAAGGGAAGGGCATGATGTGAGCATGCAGGAGGACTGACCCATCATAAACCTTTGTCAGCTGTGCTGAAGAGAAAGGTACAGAACCAAATTATTTGATTAATTAGCTGCACGTTCTCCTGTCCTCTGTCCTCCGGGCCACACACACACACACACGGGACTGTCTCAGCTGTTATTTTCGTTAAGGAGTGTGCACGTACCGCATGTGCACCACGTGCACGAGTCTACTATTGAAGCTGCCGTTACGCTTTTGGCCTGAGGGGCAATCACGAGCATAAAAATTCGAAACTCCGTGAAGTCCCTTTAAGGCTACAAACTAGCATGGTTTGAAGTTTCACATTTTTTATAAATAGTTCCTTTGACGTCCATCATGGTGAAAGAGGCGTTCTCACGAGCAGCATGACATCACATGTAAAGGGCAGATATTCCAATTGAGCAAACTGCATCAATCCAAGCCCCATGAAACAGAACTAGAGCTTTAATGCAATTGAACATGTTTTATAGTTATTTTCAGAACAATGCATGAGCTAACAAAAAAGTAAATGCAAAAAACTTAGTAATTATTTCGAATTCGTGCATAAATGTCTGTGCTGTTCTGTTATGGTTTGTTTCCGTTCCCCAGAGGCACGCACAGATTTCAACTCAGACAAATCCAGCAGCTCTGCTCAAAAGGAGCTCTCTGACACTCCATCCACTTCCTCCTTCTCTCGGACACCTGCAGCCCTCCATTCCACCTCCTTGGAGCAGGTATAAACCATGTCTGAGCTCCGCTTGTTTGGAGTCTGTAAACTAACAAAAGGCCATATGCCACAGACCCCCATTTTGATGCTTCCTAGCTTTTTAGCCTGCTGAATCGCTTTTGCGTCACGTTCATGTCAAGGAACGTTTGTGTATTCAATGGCGATTTCACTCAATCACTACAAGAGTAATCCCCCTGAAATTGATGAGGTAGAGAACAACGAGGATGTATCTGTTACAGTGCAGGAAGTCCAGGACATTGTGATGAAGCTGAAGGATAATAAGTCATGGGGGCATGATAAGATATCAGCAGAGCATTTAAAGTTTGCGAGCAGGAAACTTTAATTGCTGTTGGCCATTTGTTTTACAGGGTTTTTAATTCACTGTGTTTTACCACAGTCTATGCTGTCAGTTGTCTTTGTTCCTATTATAAAGAATAAAACTGGCAGAATAAACAGTAAAGATAACTACCGGCCCGTTGCTTTGGCCAGTACTCTGTCTAAGGTCCTGGAGAGGGCCATTTTGATGAGACTAGAGGAATTTGTATTTACATCAGATCATCAATTTGGATTAAAATCGAATTTAGGTACAGACAGGTGTATTTTTGCCTTAAAGGAAATTCTGGATGTGTACAGCAGGCACAACACGACCATATTTGCGTTTCATTGATGCTTCTAAAGTATTTGATCGTGTTAATCACGAAAAGTTGTTTTTAAAACTGCTCAACAGGAATGTACCTAAATATCTGGCGAGGATTTTGGTATATTGGTACGGCCACCAGTCCATGGTTGTCAAATAGGGGAATTCAGTGTCCCTTCCTTTTACTGTTTGTAATCGTGTACGACAGTGCAGTCTTCTGTCTCCTTGTCTTTTTAATGTGTACATGGATGACCTGTCCAGGCTGCTGAGTGAATGCAGGACTGGCTGCCAGGGTGGGAATGTTGTCTTGAATCATTTGATGTAAGCAGATGATCTGGTAATCTTTTGTCCATGCAGTGCTGGTCTGCAACTATTGTTAAGGATTTGCTCACAATATGGTCACGACTTTGACATAAAATTCAATGCAATGAAAAGTACCATCATGATTGTGAGGACTAAAGAGGATGGTAAACTAATTTTCCCAGAGTTCCACTTAACTGACAATATTATTCAGGTCCGGGATGAAGTTAAATAATTGGGGCACTACATCTCTGCTGACCTGTCGGATGATCGAGACATTTATAGACAGTGCTGCTTGCAGTATGCACAAGCTAATATGCTTATTCGGAAATTTTCTAGGTGTCCCATTTCTGTCAAGCTGGCACTTTTCAAAGCGTTTTGTACGCCTATGTACACTGAACATCTGTGGAGGAATTACAGGAGAAGAAGTCTGTACAAACTTCAGGTGGTGTACAGTGATGGGTTGAGGCTGCTGCTGAAGGTACCTCGCTGGAGCAGTGCCAGCCAGTTATTCATGTACGCTGGTATTCCCACTTGTACTGCTACCCTTCGCAATCTAATGTACAGATGTATGTGTCGGCTGATGGTCTCTGGAAATGGTATCATCTCTATCTTGTCCACAACGACACGAAGCATGACTCGTTTCTATTCTAACCGTTGGAATCACTGGCGTTGTTGCCTGTATGTTTGACTGATCTTGTCGGTTTGTATTGCTGTTGGTTGTAATTTTATTGTATTAACTTGCTTTATTGTTCTTAATGTGTTTTTATTTTCTTGCCATTTTTAAACTGTTTTTTTAATCCTCTAATCTTTATTGTTTATGAATTTGTCTATTTATACTGTTCACTGTGTTATTCTCCCCATTATGGACCTTAAAGGCCTGGAATAAAGTTTGATGATGACTACAGAACCCTCACAGGATAACAGTCAACAGTGTACAAAGGATAATCCAGGCCTCATATAAGATGCCGAAATAAAAATAAAAAATGTAGTTTTTAAATTATGTGTCCAGCTACATTCATTACTATAAGTTAGCAAGCTTTTGTTTTGGGAGGCTAAATGTGATACATGCTAGCTGTTTACTAGCCAAAGGTAGCACAGTGTGGGAGCAGTGCTAACAACGTTATAATTTCAGAAACAAAAAAAGACTAGTTTTGCTTCCACACTGTGCTACTTTTGGCTAGTAAACAGCTAGCATGTGTCATCATTGAGCAACCCAAAGCAAAACAAAGTTTGTTAGCTTACCCTCATAGTTGTGAATTTAAGTAGAAACGGTTAAAAACTTGGTGAGACTTTGATTTGGGCATCTTAGATGTGTCCTGGATTATCCTTTGTACATTTTTGATCAATATAATCTGCAGGTCCTGCAGCGATCGCATAAAAAATGCCATAGAGAAGAGAACATAGCGGTTTCTGTAACCCTGAAGTGATTCAGCTGGCTAAAAACAAGGAAGCATCAAACTGTGGGTTCGTAACCCAAGTGTGTCTTTCTGGTTGCCGTGTGACTGCTAATTTTATTTCTGCCAAATGCTTTAATTGGCTCCGATGTGATTTTTGTTCACTGCAGTTAGAGGAAGAAGAAGCCAAGAGTAGTTTTGACGTGGATGTTGCCGTCACCAACCCAGAGAAAGTCGGTCAGTTCAGTGAAACAATCCCACTTCCTTCTGCAATTTTGTTTTGATTTTAAGATACTTTGACTCACAGATGAAGTTACAACTCATCATATCATCCATGTTTCTTTAAATATTAATTTATTTGGAACTCTTGTTTTCTTTGTTTGATGTTTCTGTCCTCCCAGGAGATGGCATGAATGCATATATGGCCTACAAGGTGTCCACCAGGGTCTGTATTTAAGCTTGTGTTTTTTATTCATGGCTCTTGTTCTGGATCATTCTCATCTTTTCACGTCTTTATTTTTTTCCTCCACCAGAGCTCTTTGTCCATGTTTAAAAGTAAGGCCTTCACTGTGAGGAGGCGCTTCAGTGACTTCCTGGGTCTCTATGAGAAACTCTCAGTGAAGCAATCGCTGCATGGCTGCATCATTCCTCCACCACCTGAGAAAAGTGTTGTAGGTAGGTGAGCAGCTGTGGTTCTAAGCATTTGCTTATTTGTATGTTTTTTTAATTAATACCCTTAAAAAATCTTTTTGCTTGGTTGTCTTTTTGTTCTTTAACAGGAATGACCAAGATGAAGGTGGGGATGGACGACCCATCATCAGTGGAGTTTTTGGAGAGAAGAAGAGCAGCTCTGGAGAGGTGAAGTTTCATCTATGTTTTTGACAAAGTGGCTACATTACTGAAATTGACTCACATTTTAAATAGTCATATGTGTGCCTCTAAAACAATTAACTTTTGGAGTTAACCCCATTCAAGATGCTTTTCATAGCTAATCAGACACAAAAATATCCATAACTCGGTTTTACGGATGTTCAGCTAAAATTTGTTGTGTTGGCTGACCATGAAACATCCATGCAATCAGACCGCACAAAATCTCAAAGAATGCTGTGAGTTTGCTCATATTCGATTATCTTCCTTCGTTTCTCATCCTTTGAGGATTTAAAACTGTGGCATGAAAGGTTGGTGATAGGTGCCAATAGTCTTCTAAGCGGGAATGTGCTTTTCTCTCCGTGTTTAGCGTAAATGTGTCCGTTTAGAAATATTAGTTGCTCACTTCATCCTTTCACTACATTTCTTTGTCCAGATTCCTTCAGAGAGTCGTGTCTCACCCACTTTTACTACAAGATCCTGATGTCCGTGAATTTTTGGAAAGAGACGATGTGAGTGCTTTGAGTTTAGAAAGGATTGTTTGCAGAAGTGTTCCATATGCTGAGGCATGCTTAACGCTGCGTTTTAGTTGTGCATTTGTTCAGTTATTTATCACCAAAGTCATTTAAGTGCTAATGTCTTCATTTTGTTGGGCTTTTTTCAGCTACCAAGAGCAGTAAACACTCAGACGCTCAGTGGAGCGGGCTTCCTCAAAATGATCACCAAGGCGTCTGATGCCGTCAGCAAGATGACCATTAAGATGAATGAGTCGGACACTGTAAGAGGATCAGGGTGGAGTCAGTTGGTCGAATCAAATGATGCAAGCAAATAAAATTACAACAGTCTTGAAAGATGCATATATTACTGTGAACTACTTATCAGTAAACGGTGCAACTGTTTTACGTTCATTTTCCGTGTTTGCCTTTGCACACATGGTCCGGATTTGGGAAAAAGTCGTCTCACAGAATTCAGTATTATGGATGAACTACTATAGTACCAAAAATGTGAACGGTTGTCCAAAATTAGGACTGGTTAGTGCAGAACAATAAAACGGTGGCGTCACTTCCCACTCCGTTTATCCGCGGGCAGCAGAGGACGTTGTCACCCCCTGCTGCTGCTCTCCCCTCTCCGATGATGCAGTCCCGTACACGATCCAATGTGTAAACCCCATCGTCTCTGTTCATGGTCCCTCCCCCCCCCCCCCCCGAGGGGAGAGCGGGCAGCAGAGGCCGACAACGTCCTCTGCTGCCCGCGGATAAACGGAGTGGGAAGTGACGCCAGCGTCAGCTCTGAGGAAGTTTGCAGCCGCGGATAAAACTGCCAGCAAGCAAGGTAAAAAGAAACCTTTTCTGTGTTTTAAAAAAACCAAAAATGGAATTAGAAATCAGACGCGGCAAGAACGTACCAAAGATGTTTAAATAAAACGGTTCATCGCTGTAAATCGTTGAGCATGAATTTGAGGACATGTATTTCTAACGTTTGAAAGTGGTGGAATTTGAAATGAGGTGATTGAAACTAACAAACTGGTTGTAGCGCATTAACTTTTATGAGATGAGTGAAAACATTTTTACTGTTTAAATACTGTTCATTTATATGTGAAATCACCAGTGCTGGAAAATGTTTGAATTTAATAAACATTTAAAAACTAGAATATCCTCATGAAACCAGTTGATGATTATATTTATGAATCTGATTGTGTCCACTACATTCAGGCCTTTGAAACATAATGGAATAGTTTGATTATTGTGGGTTTTTTTTTTGTTGTTTTATTATAAAGTTCTATTTTTCTCTGTCTCAGTGGTTTGAGGACAAGTTCCAAGAGGTGGAGGCTGAGGAGCAGCAGCTGAGGAAGCTTCATGTGGTTGTCGACTCCCTTGTCAATCACAGGAAGGGTGAGCCGCAAGTTTTTCTAATTAAATTATTCCCTCTGGTGGGAGGGGGAGCTCAAACCAGCAGAGTTGGCTGAAACAAGTAGTCTATATATATTTTGTGTTTGCTCTTTCAACAACAGAGCTTTGTGTAAACACGGCCATATTTGCCAAAAGTATGGCCATGCTGGGGAACTCTGAGGACAGCACGGCTTTGTCACGGGCGCTCTCCCAGCTGGCCGAGGTGGAGGACAAGATGGAGCAGCTGCATCAGGAGCAGGCAGCCAGTGACTTCTTCATCTTTGCAGAGCTGCTTGCTGACTACATACGTCTGCTGGCTGCTGTGCGGGTAAGTCGTTTTTACTTACAGGAGTGTAAGGATTATAACTCTTATAACTAAGTAGAGGCTGACATTCACAGGGGTGTTTTGACCAGCGTGTGCGTTCGTGGCAACGGTGGCAGGAGGCTCAGAGCACACTTCAGAAAAAGAGAGAGGCCGAAGCCAAGCTGCTGTGGGCGAACAAACCCGACAAACTGCAGCAGGCCAAGGAAGAGATCACTGAGGTAATGGACATAATGGCTGCAGCTTAACAGGAAAGATGCTGTTTATTTTGTTCCATTGCAGGTTTGTCTTGTGCACAACATCGTTACCTTTTTGCTCTTCTGGAGCTCCTGCTGTGGGGGGCGGGCTGTAGGTTGCATCATCTCAGCGACAAAGGCTCTTTCTCTCCTAAAACAGGAGCAGTCTCAGTTTTAACTGTGCTGTAACACAAGTGGTAAGTCAGGGTGGAGCACCAAGGGCAGCATTCACACAGCAACTCTTCTCTCGCTCAACTACAACTTCTTAATTGTTCATATAAACCACACAGCCTTCTGTTTTCAGCTCCTACCCAGCATGCAGTGCTCCCTTAAAGTGACAAACGTCTCGTGTGACAACAGTGGGAAGTGGAACAGAATATTGGTGCTTGAATTCACCACAATGTTTATTTGGTCTCACAATGGTCTCATTTTTATGAGAGAAGTGTTGAATGTGTTTTGGTGATTTCATATTGGCGTTATTTTACTTTTCAATTTTTTATGGTGGAAATTTAAAATGTCTGAATGATTTTTACTGGAGTTCCTAGAAGCCTGAGTAAGTGGGCACAGTCTATCCCACTGAGACCTAGTGCAACATGTCTGCTGTAGTAAATGTGACTAGAAGCTGCTGCTGGACTAAATATCGTCAACTAGTAGGGGTGTAACAATGTCCAAATGTCATGATACAATATTGTCACAATGTGATTTTTATGGCGATATTGTGGGGAGGCTCGTAATAAAAAGGCTCACATCATAAAGTGCTTTGACTGGTCATTGGTACATTTGTCATTAATTTTATTATCATTATGACATTTTGAACAGCCTGAAAAGCCATTGCTAAAGTGCAAAATTCAGGACCATGGTCTACATAGTTTACTTTGCTATGCGCCAGTGGAGTAGACTGAAAAGTGTTATTTTTACCTCAAGACATACTGTTCAATACTGTGACAAGGCCACGGCGATATGGTGGTACTTTTACTACAACGATATTGCGATATTGCCAATATTCTTACACCCCTATAAAATAGTATAAAGAGTTATATTATGAAATCTTAATGACTTGTTAGACTATGTCAAGTCTTAACCCATGTACATCTTTTGCTATGTCCTCAGTGGGAGGCGAGAGTTACTCAGTACGAGAGAGATTTCGACAGGGTTGGGATGGCCGTGCGCAAGGAGGTTCTCAGATTTGAGGTATTTTAAATCTTCTTACACCACTTTGGATCTGATCAGATTTTTATTTTCCTCTCCACTCATCTTAAAAAGCTCCTGTAAAATAAGAGAGAGGAGCGTGTTTTTACTGTGGTTGTATATTTGTCTGGCATTTCCAAGACCGGTCCGGTCTTTGTAGCGTCGGCCCGTCCGTGCGCGGCCAGGTTTTGTTCACATATCCTTCTCAGGAACGCGGGTGTCTCTGAGCATGTGGGTGGGGCTAAAGGCACACAGAGAAGTCTGTGGTGTTTTCCTTTGTTAGTAAACAAAGGTGGCCGTGAGCAGTGTTGTTTTTGGAGACTCCAATATGAAGCACACAGCTTCCTACTCTCTCACTGCGTGCACATTAAACGCCATTACATGTGAAAACTCTCAGGATGTAATAAGGCCGGAGGCCAACAGCCATTCTCTTTTGTACAGAATTGTTGTTTAATTATGACATGTGGCAGGTTGCACCATCTCTCATTAATAAACACTGCCAGGCTCCCACCTTTGCGCTTACCGCTTAGCTCCGCGCTCCTGTCGGCCCATGTGAGTTGAAACCCATCCAGGAAAACCTCAGTCTGCTATGAGCTCAGAAACAACCTAATTACCTCTATCTGAGCATGTCTGAAGGTAAGCCCAAGTCTAAATTGTCCAAAGTGGATGCTAAAGTCGTTTTAAATGACCACCGTTGCTGAGCAGACACCATCTTTGTAGTTTTTCTCCATCACATCTCTGATGCTAACCCTGCCCAACATCATTGAGCACTGATTAGCTGGACATTGAATAGTTTGGGCCAACGGTAGATCTGTTGAGCTACAATGAAGCGTGGCTAGACCGACCTGGAGAGTAAAATCTTTGTGCTTCTGCTAAGGTTTGTTTAGATTTCTTGGCTAAGTCTTTGTAACTCACAATTTGAAAAACCTTTAAGGACATTTTTGTGGAGTTGGAAGTTCCGAGTCTGAAGATGTGCATCTTTATTGCAAGAGAAGAGTTTTAGCCTCGTCAGTGTTGTGGTCCATGGATGTGTAAGCCAACACCGTCTGTATCAGATGCTTTGGAATTTTGCAAAGGCATTAATGTTCCTCCAAGGATTTCTCTCTGACCTTGTCAATCCTCAGATATCTTCTGTAGCACCCCCATGAGACTAGCATTAGTGGCTTTTCTAACAGCCTTGACCAGATGACTGTATTTATATGTCCTACAGAAAAATAAAATCTGGTGTACTACACACCAATGTACCTTTTAAGGGTTTGCATGATCGCTGCAATAAAGGTCACAAACCAAAAGTGATCTGACGCCACCGTGTACGTCTTGATACTGCAGTTCCTGCTGGTTTTGCCCTCAGAGTGATATTCTTGTGAATGTAGAAGAATTTGACGTTCTGCTGAAAGCATTTCCACGGCTGGCTTTTCCATTGCCAACAATCTGGAGACATGACGAGACTTTTGTCTTTGCAGAAAGAAAAAACCAAGGACTTCAAGAGTCAAATCGTCAAATATTTGGAGGCAATGCTGCAGTCTCAGCAACGGGTAGGTCACTGCATCATGAATTATATTCAGCTCGTAGAAGCACAGTAAATGGAATATTTACTCAATATTTTTAAACTAATTTAACTGAGTTTGTGTTGTTTATTTACTTCCAGCTTATAAAGTTCTGGGAAGCATTCCTGCCTGAGGCAAAGGCAATAGCTTGATGAAGTGGGAGACTTTTTTTTATATGAAGACCCCCCAACCACCACCACCACCCACCCACCCAACTGCCTTTTTGAACATTTTTGCCTCTTCAGCAGGAGCTGAGAGGATAATTTTGCAACATGCAAAGAAGAAAAACATCCATCCATTTTTCTCTTTAGTCTTTCTTTCACTCGTTAACTTGTACAGAACATTGAATAAGCTGCCACATTTACAAAACACGTCTGAAATAATTCATTGTTTATATTTTTGATTGGAAAACATTGGTAAAAACCAAGCTTCCAGCTGAAATGAATAGTATGTGTCAAACATGTGGTTTTGTTTGCCTAAACCAGCATATTTAAACATGTTATACTACGGTACTCCACTTAGTATCTCTGTCTATAGTTTACATTGGAAGATCTGCAAGTCATTCCGCTCTGACAGCTGTTTAATAGATGCACATCTGAGTCTTTTTTTTAATGCACTAAAAAGAATTGCACATATATAAAAGTTTTCCTTTCCTTTTTTAATCTAAAGATCAATATTAACAACTGGAGTTATTTAGGAGAAGTATTAGAAAACTTCTACAGTTTATAACTCGATGCATTTGAATATTAGAAATGCCGTCAAATGCAAATGTAACCGATTCCCAGAGCAGACTTGTTACAATATGAAAGTTACAGCGGAAAATGTGATCTCCTTTTCTAGGTGTTTTCCATGATATATTTACTAAAATTACATTTATTGTTTTGACTTTGAAAACATTTTTAAGTTACTGCATTTATTAAATCAGAGGATGAATCCCAGAAAAGACAAAGAAGTTTAAATAAATCACACAAATACTGTTGGAAATAATTTGTAATCACATGTTTTTGTTTGTTTTCTGGATAATGTAGTTTAGCATCGAGTCAAAAACTAACATCCAATCAAGTGGTATGGCCCCTTATTTCAACATTTGGAGGGAGTAGATCATCCATATTTACGTGAGAATGTGCTTTATTTTTGTAACCACTTTACATTAGCAAACGTGTTTTTCTAAAGATTCTGTGCAGGCAGATGTTAAAAAAATAAATGTTTGAAGCTTTGATGTCTCCTTTCTTGCATTATGGTGTTTCCTGTTAAGATTTAAATCATTTGGTAGTTTTCCATTTTTTTAAAACACTTAACGTCCCAAAGTCATCATCACACACTGGTGAAATTCCATCTCAGCGTTTGATCCATCCCCATTTGGAGCGGTGAGCTGCAGCAGTGGCCACGCTCTGGAACTATTTGGCGGTTTAACCTCCCAATCCAACCCCTTAAAGCTGAGAGTCGAGCGGTGAGGCATTGGGTCCCATTTTAAAAGTCTTTGGTATGACCCGACAGTGGATTTGAACCCCGATCTCCCCATTCCAGGGCAGACACTCTACCACTGAGAAGGTCTGGGCTTAAAAACTAATGGGCCATTCCCATCTGTACCGGGTCGGACCGGGCCGGGTAGCCCCAGTCGGCCCCAGCCTGGCCCGGTTGATTCCACACATCCGTGCCTTAAGCCCATGTGGGCTGATTCCACCCACCAATCAGAGGCTTGCTCTAATGGAAGGTGTGAATTTGCTGTCAGCAGTGGGTGTGTTGGCCCTGGTCGGCCCGAAGCAGACCCCCTCGAGAAGAGGGCTGAGAATGAGCCTTGGTTGGCCCGGAAAAATACCAGGCCACCCAGATATGTAAACAACCTACGCTACCCGGCCCGGGCCGACCTGGTACAGATGGGAATGGCCAATGTGTGTGACGTAAATCAGGGTGGATTTGGAGGCAGGTGTACCAGTCTGAGGTTTATATTCATGTTAATCTCAGCTTCAAGCTATCCCATGGAGGACTTCAACTAAAAGACAGAGAGACCAGATCTGTGCCATGTCTCAGTTTAGGCTCCATTAGTGTTTAATGGTTTTAGTGGTTTTAGTTTGAACTGTTTTAGATGGGAAAAAGCCATAGTGCTTTGTAGGCTTTTAAAACATACAAGGGACCAGAGTGCTGGCTCCCTCTCAGCTCCAAACCTTTTGTGAGTATGGTCTGTGGACCTGTTGTGATATGTTTGAGAGCTTTTTAGATGTCCGTTTTAATTGAGAACCCCCACTTTAAACATATAACCACTTGCCTTTTTAACACTGTTATTTATTGAACTTTTAGACGTGAAGCTTTGTGTCATTAAAGTCCTTATTTATAATAAAATGTGTTTGTTATAAATCTGCACACGCCTCTGTGTTACGATGCGTCCTTCATTTTAAACACCAAACATGATCGTAACACAGTTGGTTTTAACACAAGTTATTTAAAAAAAAACAAGCACATACTATTTCAAATAAGTACAGCTTCAAAAACTACAAATCTCGTCTAGTCACCCATTGTACTTAAGGGGAACCAAGAACCTTCACATTTCTAAGTTTAAGTTACTTTTGAAGAAAAAAGAAATGCACTTAGGCTATTTTGATCATTAGTATTCCAAATGATTTGCCTATTAGCTGTTTAGTTTTTTTTTCCCTCAAAATGCATCATGTCTGTGACACCAGTTTGATCTCTACTGCGTTATTGGTACTTTCCTCAAAAACCTGCTGTTTTGAACCTAATTAGTCTTCCAATCTCTGCAATCCTGCAATTACCATTGTTATGTAACTTTATAAAAACATTTAATAGAAATATCTATTTATAACATTAGCAAACAAATACTTTGATCCAAATCATTTTCAGATCAGGTCTGCTAAATGATCTTTTTGTTTTGTTTTTGTTAAATAGGCTCAGCCAATCATCTGTCCCTTTATTTGGTCCACTTATTCTACTCCTACAACTAACTTCATGTCCTCTTTCATCACATCCCTTTTGGGTTTCCTTTCAGCCTCTTGTCTGGTGGCTCCATCCTCAGCATCCTTCTACCTATGTAATCATTGTCTCTCCTCTGGACATGTCCGAACCACCTTAGGCTGTCCACTCTCACTTTATCTCCATAACATCTAACATGAGCTGTCCCTCTAATGTCCTCATTCCTGATCCCATCCATCCTTGTCAATCCCAAAGAGAACCTCAACATCTTGAGCTCTGCAACCTCCAGTTCTGTCTCCTGTCTTTTCCTTATGGATACTAACTCAGAATCACATCATCGCTGGTCTCAGACTACTATTCACCCTAATTCTTTCAGGCAGACGATGGAGCTGCCTCAAAGACCAGACAATAAAACTTTTTATTTATTTTTTTTATTGAACTTTTTCATTTACAAACAACATGGCATAAATTCCTTTGTTTTACATTACCCGGGATCAGGTGCAAAAAAAAAAAATAACAAGAGACTTTGCATAGAGAGCAAGAATATTTGTGAAGGAAACGAACAATCAAACAAACAAAAAATAAATAAATGAATTAATTAATTAAACAAAAAAGAGACAGAGCTAGGGCTTTGTTTTCAAATCATACTTTTCAAAAAGGTTAAGGAGTTTCATTGCATGTTTACTTTTCATAAATTTAAGGGCTTTGGAGAAAGAAAGACACTCGTTATGAAATGCATAGAATCTAGGCTTCACATTTCCATATCTACATTTGTGAATGTAAAATTTAGCTACAATGATTATGGTATTTACCAGAAAGTCCCATTCAGTGTTATCTAATATGGCACCGTAAATGACATCGTTCTCAGAAAAAGGTTCAATACGTATCTTTGTGTATAGCCAGTCATGGATATCAGTCCAGAGAGCTTCAGAGTAAATGCATTGAAAAAATAAATGAACAGAGGTTTCTATATTATCACAAAATACACACTCATTTGTTTCAAAACCACATCTCTGTCTAAGAATTCCCCACCAGACAATAAAACTGATGGGAGCTTTTTTTCCTCTCTATCCTGTGGCTGAACTTTGACCCTTAAGCTGTCCTCTGCTTTTAGTTACACAATACCCAGGAGTTTATTAGTGAAATTATTTCTCTAACATGCTGTTAAAAACAACAATTAGATAGATAGATAGATAGATAGATAGATAGATAGATAGATAGATAGATAGATAGATAGATAGATAGATAGATGGATGGATGGATGGATGGATGGATGGATGGATGGATGGATGGATGGATAGATAGATAGATAGATAGATAGATAGATAGATAGATAGATAGATAGATAGATAGATAGATAGATAGATAGATAGATAGATAGATAGATAGATAGATAGATAGATAGATATAGAATAAAAAAAGATATTAAGCTACAGGAAAAAATGTTTGAAAATCCCAGCTACTTATTTGCCACACTCTAATCGTGTTTTGCTCATAGGTTTTTGCTTGATTAGCCAGTTTCACTTTGACCTGGAAGTGCGCGCTATGACGCGGGCGGTGCCGTTTTTTTTACATCCGCTGTGTTCGAACCTTCCTCCCCGAGCAGACGAAGAATGGAGTGAGACTCTAATGGATGTTAGCGTCAAACATCAGCGAGCAGAACAACGCTGAAAATTTCACATGAAGCTCCCGAGACTCGTCTGCATTAGAGGTGACTAATATCCGGGTCCCGTCCTGGTCCTCTGACCACACTGAAGGGTGAGCTTGTTGTGTTTGTTTGCGGGAGTTAGCATAGCAACGTTTTGTAGAAGGGGTTTTTATGCTATTAGCTCGTATTTTTCGTTGCTAACTGAGCTAATTTCCTTGTTGCACTCGATCCAGCTGTCACCTAGCCATCAGATGGTGTTCAGCGTTAACACGAATTTTAAGATTTGTGTTGCTTTTTCTCTGCTTTTTTGAACAATCCGTTAAATTGGTCAGTTAAGAATTATGCTGTCGTAATTTTTCGCTGAACGTATTTCAAGTCAGACCAACCAACCACTGTGGCTAAGATGTGTTTTGCTAACGCGAGCTACATGACTGATAATTAATGTTAGATGTTGATAAAGGCGCATTTGACTTAGTCGATGGTTAATTCGTTTCCTGATCGATGTGACCACCACTCGTGGTAAGTTGCCACGCTCGGCTTTATCAGTGAAACGTTGGGACAAACTGCCAGCTCGTGTCCATGTTTTGGTTCAAATGCAGGCCTGCTTAGAAAGAATCGGTCTCTGTTAGAAACCCCGACTGCCTCTGTCTGACACTTCCAAACGATTATAACTGATTTTTTACTATTTGCCCGCTTTTCAGCTGAAAGTGTCATTTGCTTCGATAAGATAGTGAATTGGGATCTTGGCCTTTGACCAAGGTTTACTGAAGAGTTGCAGACTTGTTTTCTTGTCTCAAAATCCGTGACTAGTTGCACGGATGGCTTAAAAATCAAACAAAGATCATTAATCATGGTTGGTTAACCTGTAACAATATTTTTGTTTAATTTTTTTAATGTAGCGGTTAATAAATGAGAAGTTTATATCAAACCTGACGTTTACAGGCCCCATGTAACAAAGGTTCAGTCAGAATAATTCAGCTTTGCCTTTTTTTCACGAGTATTCAAAACATTTCAAGACATTTTAGATGATGCATTCTGCCATTTGCTTATGAAACCTGTTGTTTTGTGAGCTTGTCAACTAAGTAGTCTTTATTAGAGACTGATTTAGAAAATGAGCACATTTTGTGATTATGTAGTTTTGAAGCTCAAGACATGGTAAATAAAACATGTTTTGATATAGAAAATATTAGGAAAATGGTTTAACAAAAAATGTTTACTTTTAGTTTCAATTTATTAAAGAAAATAAGAAGCAGCTGGTAGTTGGCACCACCTCAGTAGGAGTCTGCACTGTTGGCAGCCCCCCCTCAAAGTCTGATCTTTCCACTGAAGGTTAATCACTGCACTGGTAGTCGGTTTTCTGTTATTGCAGAGGAGATCAATAC
Organism: Nothobranchius furzeri; assembly: GCF_043380555.1. NCBI lineage: Eukaryota > Metazoa > Chordata > Actinopteri > Cyprinodontiformes > Nothobranchiidae > Nothobranchius > Nothobranchius furzeri. Next base: position 46,200,828 of record NC_091749.1, read on the forward strand.
ATTTGCCATTTTTCTATGTAATAATTTGCTAGAAAACTATTTCTAAATAAACTTTTGAGGTGGTGTTTCATTAACTGTTTCTGAAGGATTTATAAATGGAAAAAACGGCGACAAATCCAAGTCAATCATGCACATGTGTTTATTTTTAACATTATCTTCAAATGCACATTTGCACTTTTGAGTACGTTTTCTATGGTGGTCCACATATTTTACTTGCTGTCTCCGTACAGTGTTTTTATATTTATCTCATTACCCGCCATTGGTTCATGAATTTCACACTAAAACTAAAAAACGGAAATGTTAATTTCAAGTTAATATTTAAGAACAAAATTGATCTCATTTGAGATACTTTACTCTCAATTGCATTTTTTTTCCTTTTTGAACAGAACTTTTATTAATCTAGAATTTTATTTATTATTTAAAGCTGTAATTCTGCTTATTTATTTATTCTTATTTAAATTAATTTTGTAATAATGCAATTTTTTGTGTTCGAGCTTTCATTTAGCTCAATGTACTTCTAGACATTATTTTTTCAAGAATCACTGGGTCATGTCTATTTACCTTAGTCGTGTTTACTCCTCATCTACCTGGAATATAACCAGGTAAGATACATAAAGAAAAAACATAATTAAAGTAACATCTTAAACTTAAACTTCCTAAATGAAATAAGATTCATTGTTTGGACTCCAAGATGATTTTGATCTTCAAAACATTAATATTAGTTCAGTTCCTAGTTGGTGTGCACCTCTCGAAATATCATTTTCAGTCATTGTTTACATCGTTTTATTGTGAGTCCTATGTATGGTTTGTATAGTTTTCAATATGGATATTTGATCTAACTTGTGAAAAATGGATCTTATTTAACCAAGTTTTAGCAACAGTGTTGTTGTTTATTTGGATGCATATAATACAGAATAATGACTGTATTACCATTAATAACTTGTATATTCCGTGCAAAGACGATATTTTTATTTGAAAATTAGTTAAAGGGGAAAATAAGTTTGAAACAAAGACTTGTGCATGGCAAGAGGAAAACATAAGGACTCAATGAGCCCACACCGTTAAAAGCTCTACCCCACAGCGACCTGTGTCAAATCCTGAAAAGATTATGTAGAATCCCTGTGTTTGCGCTAGTTTAATCTATTTCTATTTTATACTGGTAGGGAATTAAATAAACATGAACATTGTGACCCTACTTGTGTATTTAGTATCTTACAAGTTTTTAGTAAATGAAGAAACACTTGGGACCCATCTGTTTGGGAAGGTGTCAAAATAAATCCCAGTTACGTGTATTTTCTGAGAAAAGCACCTCCCCTTTCAAAGGCTGCCAAAAGGCGTGCATCACCATGACACACCTTTTTGAGAAATCACACATTCTCATTTTTCAGGACACATGGCACTTTTCACAGGGATAAAGGTCGGAGGTTCCCCCACCTCACATCCAAACATAAACCTATGATAGTCGCATGCAGTCTTTACTTCAGCTCAAACTGATTTTAATCCTTATCGGGCGCTTGGCTGAATTGATTTTATTCTGCCCATAATAATGAAACATATTTAACGTGTTAAATAAGAAAAGGTACAGTTGAATAGTTAACTTATGCCTGAAGTATTTAAAATGGTAAGAACTGAGTTAACGGATCTCTTTGATTTCTCTCTGGTGTTGGACATGCCTGAACATGTTTCCATTGTAAAGTTGCTATGCTGGGGTGATACTGTTGATGAAATGATGTGCAGAATATTGTACGTTCAGTAGTGTTTTTGCAACACTTAAAGGAGATTTCACCTTGGTTGGATTTTAAACAGAAAATTCTTCATTTAAGTAAAGGAGAAAATCACACAGCAAGTTTGTTGAGAGTTCATGTCGTGTAAATGATTTAATCTACCTTGAGAGGTGCTATAGAAATGATATTTTCTTCCTCTTACGTGTAGAATCAGCATTATGTTCCTCTTTCTTTGGCGATGCTCATGGAGATGTAAAAGAAACTCAAAATGAAAGTTCAAATTCCATTTTAGGTTAAGTAAAAGTCCAATTATCTCTGTAACAACATCACAGCTGAAGCTGATGTCGGCACAGCAAACCGAACAGCAGCAACAGCAGAGCAATCAGTGATAATAGTCTGGTGTGAATGCAGAGTGTCAGTTTGTGTGTGAACGTGGTGAGCTCTTCTTCAGTTACTAATCCAAAGCTCCCAGGATTAGAGTGGCCCACAAATCATTGTTTGCAAAACGGAAATGATTACAGCTCACCAGCGGTCTCGGCTACAGACGCATTTTTACTGTTGTGGTGTTCTGGTCCCGGCTTTATGTAATAGCCACATTGCACACTTGCCCTTGAGAGCAAACTATCTGTCTTTGATGCTAAAATCTGTTCAGGCAATAGTGAGCATGAGTCACCCATAAGCCCACACACAATACAGCAGCAGCCCTGCCATGCTTACGAATTATACCATTGCCATGAAGAGTACTAGCTGCTTTTTCTGTCTTTCCTTTGATGAACTCAGTTTAAGAAGAAATCAATCAGGAAACTTGAGCATCACGATATAATGATTTTATAGATGCAGAGAGTGTGAAAGTTTAATTCTGACCAGCTTCCATGCGAATATTTGTGGTTTTATGTAATTGTTTACATAGTAGTCTTCTCTGGCAGCTTCTGCTAGGCTGCACCTGTGGGTGGTGAGATGCCTTCACCAGCACCTACTATGGCTTAAGCCTTGTGTTGGTGATCAGATGGTTTCTGTGATTTTCAGGACCACGTTGACTTGATTTTGATCTCTGAAGCCCAGCAGCATTTTCACCTGTGGTTGTAAAAGTTCTAATGAAGTTTAGGTATAATAAGAAAATGGAGTTGTAAGCATGACTATTCTAATGTTCATTTGGGATTTAATTTGAATGACGGGAGGGCGAATGCTTTCTTGAGGAATTTGGCACTCTCTTTAGAGATTTAATACTTTCTCTTTCTCTTGATTTGTTACAGGTCTTCACCTTCTTCCTGTGGTCAATGTTGTGGCCTATCATTCATTAGAGGTGACCGGGTGAGGTTGGGGAGGTTTGTGGGTTATTATATCTTGCTTTTGGCCCATGAGAGGGACTGTGCCACCAAGGTACCACCAGTGACCAGGGCTGTGGCTGCTGTGGTGGGCCTGGCCCAGGAGGCCGTTTTCTACATCAGTCAAGGCTCCTGCTGACTTGTGCCATGGATCAACCAAGAGAGAAAAGTGCCGAGCGGCCCAGAGGCATAAAAGTTCCCCAGGGAAGCCGTACCGGACCCTCATCCCGACCATCTGGCTCGTCAGGCACCTCTGGCGTTCTTATGGTGGGGCCTAATTTTCGTGTGGGGAAGAAGATTGGTTGTGGGAACTTTGGTGAATTGAAACTTGGTATGTTGGGTTTGAATCTTGTATTAATTAAGGTTAGAGTTGCAGATATGGTTGAGTTAGTCATCCTTTTACAATGTTATTTTGTTTTAGGCAAGAATCTCTACACCAATGAGTATGTGGCTATTAAACTGGTAAGTGCTTGATTTTTTTTCTTCTCTATCCCCTCTGCAAATTATTTTAAGACTACTTCAGACACTTTTATTAAAACTTCCATTGTTCAAAATTATTTAGGTGGTTAGAATCAGATATTTAAACATCCAGTCTGCTGAAAGCAGGGATGTGTAACCTTTTTTTTTTAAATAAAAAAAACCTCAAACTATTCAAAATTGACCAATAATTCAGGTGTTGGTCATAAAATTAAAATATAACAGTCATTCCATTCAAAAGGTGAAACTTGTATATTCAAGTCATTCATTACACACAGACTGATATATTTCAGATGTGTCATTTTGATGATTATAACTGACAACTTGATGAAAATCCCAAAGTCAGAATCTCAGATTATTAGAATATCAATTAAGACCAATGGAAAAAGAGGATTTTTAGAAATGTTGGCCAACTGAAAAGTATGAACATGAAAAGTTTGAGCATGTACAGCACTCAATATTTAGCTGGGGCTCCTTTGGCCTGGATCACTGCAGCAATGTGGCGTGGCATGGAGTCGACACGTCTGTGGCACTGCTCAGGTGTTATGAGAGCCCGTGTTGCTCTGATGGTGGCCTTCAGCTCTTTTGAATTGTTGGGTCTGGCATATTGCATTTTCCTCTTCACAATAGCCCATAGATTTTCTATGGGGTTAAGGTCAGGTGAGTTTGCTGGCCAATCAAGAACATGAATACCATGGTCCTTAAACCAGGTACTGGTAGCTTTGGCACCGAGGTGCCAAGTCCTGTAGGGAAAATCTGGTCAGCAGCAGGAAGCATGAAGTGCTCTAAAACTCCCTGGAAGTCAGCTGCGTTGACCTTAGACCTCAGAAAACACAATGGACCAACACCAGCAGATGACAAGGCGCCCCAAATCATCTGTAGAACCTTTACACTGGAGCTCAAGCAACATGGATTCTGTGGCTCTCCTCTTCCTCCGGACTCTGGGACCTTGATTTCCAAAGGAAATGCAACATTTGCTTTCATTAGAGAACACAACTTTGGACCACTCAGCAGCAGTCCAGTCCTTTTTGCCTTTAGCCCAGGTGAGGTGCTTCTGACGCTGTTTTGGAGAGAATTGGAATGCTGTTTACATGTTTGGCTTGGCATGTTTTTCCTGTTTATTGACAGGTCATGCGTTTTAGCTCATGTCCTTATTTTTAGTGGCTTAAGCTGCAGTTTACCACAAATGTCCTGCTATTATTAATGTTTATGGTGTGGTAGCAGAGAAGTTGTGAAAAAAGAGTGGGAACACCAGTGTTTCCCTTACATAGGCGTAGCCGTGGTGGCCCGCCACGGCTGAAATCCCAGCCCCACGCCTACAAGATCCCAAGTTTTATTAATATTTTTTTTTGCGCCGTTTCCCGACGAAGCAGCGGGAACTACTCTGTTGTTGCTTGTGATCACAGCCGGAAGGCAGCAAGGAGGAGGAGGCAGGGCAGGGTGGTTACAGCTAGTGGAGCTCTCTTCACGACAACACAGACGCAGGTCGGTTCTTTGAAACGGACGTTTATTACTTGGGCTCATTGGCTTCACCGTTACACCAATACGCCGTGAGAACTGATCACGAGTGAACAATACAGACCAATTAGCAACTTTACAGTACACATATTAAGTCCAAACACGAATAAAACATTTCTCAAATGACAAATACCTCGTTGGCTCTTGTCCTGAAAAGAGGTCCTTAAGTCCTTGTGTTGCCCTTTCCTTCAGAAAACCTTTAGCTTAAATCGCTTCATGAGAGACATCTGCTCCCTCACAGTCCATGAAAAGGTCTCGTGTACTCTCGTTAAGGGTATTCTCGCGAGACACTAGCTCTTACACCTTACACATGTACATTTAAAATAAAGACATTTCAACACAACTATATATTCATGAATTTATGTAGCTTATTATAATCAGTCACCTACATCATTAAATCTACACAGAACATTTTAACAGCATTTACAGCTAGGGATGAGCCGGATACTCATTTCAGACCAGTATCCGGTACGGATAAAGCATTTTTGACGAATACGAGCATGAAACGAGTAAAACTTGTAAATATCTGTAACTGTGCTGAAGAAAAATCCTCATTGGGTAACTGACTGCCTTCACGCCCTGTGATTGGCCAGTCACATAGAGCGCCCGCCCCTCCCTACACACAAAACTGCAGCCGGGAGCTCAGTCCGTCCGGCCCATCCACGCACGCACACACACACACAGACACACAGACAGTGCACCCTAGGTTTTCAGCTCGCCTCTTTTTCGGTTGAATATTTAAAGTTACTTTTTTCGTAACGTACGTGCATTTGACAAGACAGAGCTGAAAACGGCTCGTGCATGCGTCGGTCACTGCCTCCGCTCCGGTCGGGTTTTTTTATTATTATTATTTTCTCTCTCTCTCTCACTCTCACTCTCACTCTCACTCTCACTCTCTCACCTCTCACCTCTCAATCAACATTGTTTTGTTTAACTGTGTGTGGGGAAAATGCCAACAACGTTAGGAAACAATCAGTTTAATCAAATTAAAATAAAATGGTTCTAGCATTTCATATTTCCTAGTTCCTACTGCATGAGTTCAGTTGTATTAATCCATGCACTTAAATATTAATGTTCTGATTTTACTGAAAAACTTGTTCTGTAATAGTTTCTTTACTATTATGATCAAAAATATTAATCTCAATTCTGAGGCTGCTCTGTAAATAGTTTTCAAATAAACAATACACATATCAACTTCTGATCATTCCATATCAATTTCAGATTTAAAATAATGTATTGATGTAAACCACACCCACTAATTTCCAAATAATAAGGTGCATTCATCTGTGTATGTCCTTTGATCCTCATTAGTGATATTTTCAGCACCAGAACAATGAAGCAAAGAAACAGATTCCTTAGTTTATGTTAGTAATTTTATTTATTAGGTGCGTCTGACCTTTCTATTTTTCACTGCAATGAGATCAAATCAGTGCTTCTATGGGTTGTCTCCTCTCTGCACTAGAAAATGTACTTTATTATAATGTTCACTGTAGTGCATCTTGATGAGTCTTAACAAATAAATTAAATCAAAGATGTTGGTCAATAATGCCAAATATGTAAATCTGTGTATCAGTCATTTTTATACTGACATAAAAATACTTCATTAATTCTACTAAGCAGGGGTGTAGAATGTGTTTAACAGGGCCAGCCCAGTGGTGATCTTGGACCAAAATACAGGGGGCAGAAGGAGATGTTTTTCCAGACGCCAAGAAAAACTAAATGCCAAATCCACCCTGCAAAGTGTGTCACTGAGAGTTTAAAACAAAAAATATTTTTGTGCAAATAATGGTGTATTCACCTTAAATACTAGTTATTAAACTGCAGCAGTTGCTGGATTGGTGCAGTTCAAAGTGGAATGCATCAAATAAAACAACATTAACATAAAGGTGAGACATGACATACAGCTGGAAAAATTCCTAGGGGAAACACTGGAAAACACAACTTTTTTTTTATTAGTAATGCGACATGACGGTAAATTCTTATTTCTTTGCTTTATTTTTCTCCTCATGAATAAATGCTTTCACTTCACAGGAACCAGTGAAGTCAAGGGCACCGCAGCTGCACTTAGAGTACCGGTTCTACAAAAGTCTTGGGACTACAGGTGAGATCAAAGCTTTTGTTAGCTGCTCTCTGTGTTTCATGTGGCTGTGTGATAACGATTTCCTTGTTTTGGAAGATCAGTCTAGAGATAGCATCATTTCCACAACAAGTGATTACTCGACTCAGTAACACTTGGGCTGTTTCAGCAGCTTGTTAATCTCCAGAAGGTGGTCTGCAGAGGTGCATGCATGTCTACGTAAATGTGTACAGTTTTGATTGTAGACCTTTCTGGAATACAGACAACTGCAATTAAGCAGCGTTTTTAGGGCACTTTGGTCACTCCATGTGTGCAAAGTGTGTTATAAGTAAAGCTTGATTAATTATTTACTGGTTCACTGGAATTTTTTTTACCCTCTCAAATTTTCTAAACAAATGAACTTTCTAAAACTTTTTGTGACAATTGACTCACCTACTCATAACATACGTATATTTTGACATGCACGCTACTTGGAGTAAATATCATTTGTGCAATGGAACACAGCAAACGCTACTGACCTACATGTTGTAATGGCCGGTTCCCAGTCTTATAGCTTATTATAGAAGCCTCCTTTTGATAGAAACGCTGGTCACAATGTGCACATATCAAAGCACGAGTAGTGTAAGTAAAGGAAGATAAATGATTAGTTCTCATGAATCCTAATGAGTTCTAATTACAAGAGCTAACACTTTATAAGTAACTTATTTTTCTGCTCCGTTTTAAGATGAAAATCCCACAGTTCATGGTTCTTGGAATTTTATCGTCAGAATTGTTATGAACACAACCTCTGATGTTTAGACTGAAAACTTCCATTTTACATTTAACTTTTACCATGTGGCAGACGATGATCTTCAAATAGACCCAAAGGTTCTGAGAATTCTGAAACTTGGAGCTAATCGTAGTGCCTATGGGCCTTATTTAGCCTAGTTGTTATAATTTAGTCTGCAGCAATACCTGCTATTATTATTATTATTATTGTTGTTGTTGTTGTTATTGTTTTGTCATTGAGCCTGTTTTAGCTCTCCATTATAGTCTTTGCAACTGTTGTATGTGATGGGTTTCACAGTACGGAATAAGGATTTCAGCACTAATCGTTCACACACATAACACATTTATAGACCATCTTTTTCTTCTCTCTCCCTACAAGTCTGGTCTACAGATCTCTTAACCCTGAAGGTTCCAAAAATGTCATTTTATTTTAATTTAATTTAACTTTATTTTATAAGTAGATAACCAGGTTACAACTATTTTTTCCCTGAGTTGTTTAAATAAACATAACTGTATTTCTAGTCAACTTCCTGGTGCCGTTTGTAACTATATGATTGTTGCTTTACAAATCTGTGAAGGTGTTTACAGCTGGCTTGAGTCGCGCTGAAAGGAAAAGCTGCTGTACAATAAAATATGATCCTTCGTGAGATTTTGGAGCTTCATGTGCAAATATGATAACCCAACTGGGAGTACGATCACTATTGTTTTGCAAATGCAATGGTTGGAAAAGGCCGACTGTGCGGATACTCATTAAATATTTAGAGAGCGGGTCTGCCATTCTTAGTACTAACCTAGCTCTGTCCTCTCCTCCAGATGGGATAATGTGACCTGAATAATTCTTGGCTGTGCCACATTCCTTTCAGCCAGTGGTGATGATAGTGCCTGTTTTTGTGACTTCATGTGGCTTGACTCAGAGCCTTCAGTCAGGTGTTGTTTTCTGGTGCACAAGCACCTACCACTGGATATTAATGAACTTGATTCTATTGGAACACAATAATCTCTGCCCACTGTCTACATTAGCATCATACAGTGTGAGTTACAACACTGCTCTAGTTTAATGACTTGCTAAGATGATATTTGTTTTGCTGATAAGAAAATGGTTTGTTACTGGGTGGTATGGCATCATTAAGCAGTTAAAGGTATTGTCTGGCAGGTCTCATTATGAAACACTACACCATCAACGTAACCATGGCAACTCCAAGAAGTAAAACACTCCTCAGTAAACAATTTGTTTGAGCTAAAAAGGGATTTGAGGAACCCGAGAGCATTGTTGTTGTAGAGTTTTAAAGAAAAATGAAGCCCCGCCCTATTTTAAAACTATGTCAGTCAAAGGTTTCAGCTGAGACAGCAGAGTAGTTTGTCTCTTGTCAGAGCTGGAGCTCAGATCACCAGAGACTGCACAGGGACTGTGGGGGACAGACACCTTTAGGAGCGGCTTGTTCAAAAAACATAACGATCGTGGTTTTGATCACGAGAGACTGCCCCCATATCCCCTTTATGCCGCCATTGTGAAATCTTTTATAAAAAGGAAAGAATTGTGTCACATTACCACCATTGTTTAACCACTTATAAACGACCTAAGGCTCTCACATGCCGCCACGGCATTGCGGCAAATTGACGACATTGTTTTGTAAAAACGGCTAGTGAGATTAATCTAGATTACAAAAATTAATCTATGCCCACCCCTAATTTTTATGTAATCAGCTTTATTTTGTCATGCAACATAAAGGTCTCAAAGAAATAAATTTGGCCCTTACTACCTATTAGAGGTGCACGCTTTCCCTAATTTGTTTAACCACTTATTAAAGCCCTAGAAAGTTGATGCTCAGTTAAACATTAAGCCCCTACACACACCTTTACCCCACTCTATTAATAATGCAAATGATTTTTGTCTAGTCTTTTAGCATAGTTCTGATGCACAACAAAAGTGGCACGCTCACTACAACATTCATGAAGTAAAAGTAACATTAGTGGGATGAGAGCTGAAATGTCCATCAAGACCTGTTGTGCAGCGGGCCGTCTGGCATCAAATACACCACATTGCTTATAAGCGCTATCAGGGGGCCACTCTTTTTTTAAAAACACTTTAGTTTCCTTACATTGAACAAAAAAATTACACTGACATTTCTTTATTTTACTAAACGAAGTACTCTTGGGAGGCAGAATCAGTGGTATCATGGCAGACATTGACCGACATTGACCTGTTACTGGTCTCTGTTCAGTTTTCTGCTTGGCTTCATTTCCACACTCGGCCAGTTTCAGCGCTTCAATGTGGGGCTCATTGTTTGAACTGCCAAGAATAAAATGCTTCCACGCTGTGCTTTTTCTTAACCACTCTTTGACTAAATGTAGTTGATCATGTGACGAGCTCCCCTCTTCTCTGGTTTTCGAGTAAACATTTTGATAGGGGCACTCTCGCGCCCTCTAGTTGCACAACATATATTACATTCACGCGCAGCAGAGGGGTGTGTCAAGAACTAGCAGTTATGACATTAACTGCTATTAACCAGTGAACCTATGTACCTAGCTATGTACATCCCTACTACCTATAGATATTCTACCAGAGGGCAGTAGATATGTTAAGGACCTCAAAAGACAGATTTGTGATGAAACGTTCATCATGAAAATACTACTAATACTGTATTTAGGCTTTAAGGCCAGATGTAGTTTGATGCTAATGTGTGGTATTGGTTTACAAGGGGTTCAGGTTTAAGAAAGTGAAGTAAAATTTTAAAGCGGTACACCTAAAAAATGGTGGTCGTCATTCTTAGTGCTTATATGATTTTCAAAGTTTTGGCAATCTTTTGCAAAGTTTTGTTTTCCACTTATATATGGCGGCATGTCTCAAGTCAAAGACATTTTCCACCTCCCACAGTCACCATGGTTTTAAAAGTCCTCATTCCTGTGGAACAGTTATCAGCCGACAGAGCTGTAGTGTTCAGAAACACAGCGTGGAGTACAGCATGTCTCTTACACTCACACAGACTGCAGCCATTTCTGATGCTGACGAGTCAGAAATGTGCAACACATTTAATAAAATGCAAGTTACAGGATTCTTATTTACTTGTATGTTAGACATTACTTTCATGTGTGGTGACAGATTTATCATAGCAGTTTGGTACACACAAATGTATTCATATAATCTTATTGATTCTTTTTATAATTAAATATGTTTATTTTAAAAGACAACATACCCACTTTTTGACTATTTTCAAGAATACTATTTTGATCTATTATGTCAAATATACATTTCCAGTGATTAAGTACGACCTAGTCCAATAAATCAGGGGCCGCACAAATGTTTCTTTGAATTTCTGTAAGAGGGTCGTATTAAAAGGACTTGACTGCCGTAAGAAGAGACAGTCTTTGAGTCACACTTCCACGAAGGCAGTTGGTTTGACCTGATTCATGTTTTTTGAAACAAAAATTCAGGATGTGGTCAGGATAACGACATAGTCTAGATGCCTGTAATTACAAGCAATCTAATGAAATCAAGAGGGAGCATGTGCATAAAACCTAATGTAAATTACATCATGAGTGCTCGATGGTTTGAATTTTAGCATCTAATAAACTTTAAAAATATATGTTTGTGTTTTCTGGAGAAAATTAAAATGAGGTAAACTAACGTTGCTAAATGCTTTACACTTTTTAAAAAGGGTTAAAAAGGCAAAAGCTTTCACTTCAGTGACAAAAATACAAATTAGAGTATAAAGGCACCATCACTACTAAATTTTAAATGTAGCTTTTGAGGTATTTTTGTCCTTTTTTTTTACTTTGTGTTTCCCTCTTGCAGCAGAGGGTGTGCCTCAAGTGTTTTACTTTGGGCCATGTGGAAAATACAATGCCATGGTTATGGAGCTACTGGGCCCAAGTCTAGAAGACCTCTTTGACCTTTGTGACCGGACCTTTTCACTGAAGACAGTCTTGATGATAGCGATTCAGCTGGTTGGTTTGAAGCACACTGAATCATACATTTTATTAAAACAATCTTCTGTGTGTTTGTCGGATTAGTCATTTTTAACATTTGCTATTCCACTTTCCGGAATTCTCTGCCTTGTGACCATTTTCCTCAAATAATTCTTTATTTTCATCTTAATCAGATTTCACGAATGGAGTATGTGCACTCTAAAAATCTCATCTATCGAGACGTCAAGCCTGAAAACTTTCTCATCGGACGGCAGGGGAATAAAAAGGAGCACATCATCCACATCATCGACTTTGGCCTAGCCAAGGAGTACATCGATCCTGAGACCAAAAAACACATTCCTTACCGGGAGCATAAGAGTTTGACTGGTACGGCCAGATACATGTCCATCAATACACACTTAGGCAAAGGTAAGAATGTCTCCTTGTGTGTACGTTCTAGCTTTTGTGTTCTGAAGTGTGCTTTAAGTATGGCGCTTTATTCTTGCTGTTTGTCATTGTTCTGAAATCTCTTCATACAGAGCAAAGTCGGCGAGATGACCTGGAAGCCTTGGGGCACATGTTCATGTATTTCCTCCGTGGGAGTCTGCCTTGGCAAGGGCTGAAGGTATGCCCAGTACATAAACAAGAGATGTATTAAAACTACTTTCCTTTTTCCTTGTAGCAGTCAAGAAAACCAGCTGATGCATTGACTTAGAATGCAGTGCTCAGCATAAATGAGTACACCCCCTTTACAAGTACGAATTTAATCAGTAGCTCAATCAACAAAAGAAAGATTTCCAGAATTTTCACAAGGCTGGGTTTTATTGAACAATTGGTTAACACCACAAAATTATATTAAGGTTAATAATATAACTTCTTAGATCACGTGTCAAAACACAAGGCCCGCGAGAGCTTCAAGTGTCTGAAAATAGGTCTATGCCACTTCAAAGTGTACAATGGCTTTAAACTACATTTCCCATAATGCATGACGATTGTGTTAGTAGTGCAGTGACAGTATTTCGCCTCTAGGTCACAATGTATCCACATTGGTGTTTAAATAATGCAACAAGAGAAAACAACTGTCCACAAATTATCCCAAAATGTCCAGGAAGAGAAGGATCGATACAGAAGGAAGGTGTTTCAACAAAGATGGAACATGTTGTTGCTTTAAGGAGAAAAACCGGAATGTCTTTACAGTCATTAGCATCCATGCTACTAGCATCAACGTCTGCAGCGTTACCTCCTCTGCCTCGGACAAACTGAGAACACTCCTCTAACTCAGCAAGTTGACTCAGAAGTTGGCCGACTTTGAAGCCCAGAAATAGATTTTAACCGCTCAGTAATCTGCTGCTGACAGAGAAAGCTCACCAACCAACTTCAAGACTGAGACAATTTAGCTCCAGTCAGTCTGACTCTGTAGCTGCTGTAGTGTTTATCTCTCCTCCCTGACACTCTGACCAACAGCGTGGTCCAGCTGCTCTCCATGTTCAGCAGCACAAACCTGTGTGAGCACCTGTTGTCTGTGATGAAGATGAACAGAACAACAAGCTCATTCCCCAGCTCAGAGCCAACCCCATAGGTTGCAGGTGTCTGGCTGGAACAGGTGAGCATCACAGTAAATCAGGAGGAGACTGAGCTTCAATTATTTTGGTGTAATGGACTTTTTCTGCTCCAAAGCATGAAAGTTAAAGAGAAGAGAATTACTATTTATTTATGTTGTTGGCCTGTGAAAAACAATTTCACCTACTTTAAAACAGGAACAGGAAAGATTACAGATGGAAGAATAGAATAGAAAGAGAATAGAAGTAGAATAGAAAATCCCTTTATTGTCCCTCAGTGGGGAAAGCTTGGTGTCACAGCAGCACTTACATTCATTACAGCAGAAGAGGGGAGTGAATATGAGAATAAGCATGAAAACATAAAATAGAAGTACTTGAAATATTCAGAAGTTTAAAAAATAACATAGTTAACATACAGCTCTCTATGAGCCCCGGTTAGATGCGCTACTTCTTCTGATAACTGAACTGGGCATGAACTAGTTGAAGGAATGCTGGAGGAGTTTTGTTTTTGTTTTGATCGCAAAAACAATTTCAGGCTCTACTTTTCCCTTTGTTTAGTACTCGTGTCGCTCACTGTTTACATGCTTTTGCCATCCAGCATGGTAGACCCACGTGATTAGGTGACGTCGGTGCAAAGGGTCAATAGCTGCTTCCTTGTGGAGTTGCTGGCTTTTCATCCACCTCCTTTTTCCTCAGCAGAAGAGCAGAAGCTTAATTGTCTCTGCCCTGTTTGAACTTTAAGGGCTTATATGGACAGGACTGCTGGTTTCAGAAAATCAGACCAGTTGTTTGTTTCTTGGGCCACAGCCCATAAAGGTAAACCTGTGTCTCGCCAGAGACTGGCACACTGGATTGTAGAAGCGGTAAGCCTTTCATATAGGTGTAAGAGTGCTGAACCCCCTGTGGGGGTGAGGGCCCAATCTACAAGGAGCATGGCCACATCTTGGGCCCTGTTTTGTGGTGTGTCAGTCCAAGATATCTGTGCAGCAGCTAGCTGGCCCACACCTCTAACTTTTGTGCGGTTTTACAGGCTGGATGTGTCTCAACTTTTACTGGAGCATTCAGTGCTGGAGGCAGGATGCACAGCGTCTGCCCAGTGGTTAAGCAGTTTTTTGCTGCAGCTCGCTTCGGGATGGACATGCAATCCGGGAGTGGGCCATATCTCCCACAGTAAAACACCGAACAAAGTTAGGAAAAAGAACGTAGGATTACATTATGTAAACCCCGGTTCTTTGATAACAGAGTGGGGTGTTTCACCAACAATTGCCTTCTTGCATTAACAGCAGGAAATCTTACGAATAAGTAGGAGGGGTTGGTTGGCCTTGGATATACTGGGTGGGCGGAGCCTGGGCACAGCACAACCGGTCTGTCAGGGACAGACGTGATGCCATTGGAGCTTTCATAGTTGGTCACGCCAGGGCGATTCCCATAGTGAAATGCCTCACTCTGTTATCAAAGAACCGGGGTTTACACCCTACGGTTTTCTGACAACTGTGGTGGGGTGTACTCATTTATGCTGATCACTATAGTTACATTTGGCATACTTGGGGCAAGACGATAAAAAAGTAAAGCAATCTGCATAAAGACTTGGTTTTAATGAAGTAGTTGCTTGATCTGAACTTAGGCAACGTGCACACAGCTGGGTTATTGTAAAACCAAATATCCTCCTGTGCCCATTTAGGGAAAAAAAACTTTGGTCCACGCTAGTTCATGTTCAGCAAAAGATCCAGAGCATTGTGAATCATATTTATAGGCATGCCAAGCCTGTAGGTGGCAGTAGTTCCTCAAATCTTTGCAGTCTTTGGAGAAAAAAAAATCCTTAGACATAGAGGCGGGCAATAACAATCATTGACAATGTTCTTCGCCTCTGGCGTTCTACATAGATCAGTAATTGAGTTTTTAAAACAAGCGAGTGTGAACACAGATGACACATGCTATCAGGGCATTTTTGTCACTGGTAGTGACGTATCAAAACCTAAAGCCTTGTTTATGTCCTCAAACAAATGCTGAAAACGGAGAATTCACTGTTCTCCACTCTGGTCTGAGTTTTTGAAAGAATAATTTTTGGTAATGTTGAACTTTATTTGTGTGTGGATAATGGGCCAAAACGTAGGGTCTTAGTGCATGTAACTTATTATCATTATCATTATTAGCTGTTTATTGAGCAACAAGTGTGTGTTTGGAAAGAATCAGAAACCAAAAAGAAATATTTTCTCATTCCTGATTACTGTGAGACTTCAGCTAAAAAGCACCCGCTGAAACCTTTGGAGTCCACGCCTGGACTTTGACCTTGTGAAAAATCTGTTGGCAGGAAAGTGATCATAGTTGTAGCCTCGGCTCATGGGCAGAATGCTCTAAATTGTTTACAAACGTACCCTTATTAAGTTGGTGATTTTTTTCTGTTACTGACTTGTCACAAAATACTGAAATATCTTTTTTAATTTAGGTTGCATAAAAATACTTATCAAGCGTCATTGATTACATTTAAAATGTTGTCAGCCAACATGAATGAAGTAGGCGGGATTCCTGGATGATGATGATGTACAGTACTAGCCTGTCAATTCAATTTTATTTATATAGCGCCAAATCTTGACAAGAGTCGTCTCAAGGCACTTCACATAATAAACATTCCAATTCAGGTCAGTTCATTAAGCCAATCAGAAATAATGTTTCCTATATAAGGAACCCAGCAAACTGCATCAAGTCACTGACTAGTGTCAGTGACTTTACAGCAATCCTCATACTAAGCAAGCATATATCGACAGTGGAGAGGGAAAACTCCCTTTTAACAGGAAGAAACCTCCAGAGAATCCTGGCTCAGTAGAAGCAGCCATCCTCCAGGACTCGCTGGGGATCGAGAAGACAGAGCAGGCACACACACACACACACACACACACAAAGTAATGTGTCCATAGTTATATTGTGATTTCTTAGTAAATATTCTATTTGGTGAGAGATAAACTTTATTGTATTTATCCTAGTGGCTCTATAATTAAACGGATAAACTAGTAGTAGCACATCCAACGTCAAGGAAAGCAAAAAGTTATTATCAGGAGAGGGAGAATGTTTAAGTGGTTAGCAGCAGTGTGCTAGATGATGGCCCCCTCCATGAGGTCACCACAGCTCAGCAGAACATCATTGTAGCTTGTAGAAAATAATAGGTAGAGCAGATTGTAGAAGAAAGTAGTAGAGTGTAAAGTGGTCAGTGTATCCTCCAGCAGTCTACGCCTATAGCAGCATAACTACAGAGATAACTCTACATAATCTATCCTATTTAGATGGAGGCATGTTGGAGGCAGGGCAAGGGAGAGCCGTCTTTACCGACTGTACACTCCACTTCCCTCTACTCTCCCACTTGTCCAGATTTAGGCTAACATCAGATTTTAACCATAGGCCCTATCAAATAAAAATGTTTTAAGCCTAGTCTTAAAAGTAGACAAGGTGTCTGCCTCACGGACTAAAGCTGGGAGCTGGTTCCACAGGAGAGGAGCCTGATGACTAAAAGATCTGTCTCCCATCCTAATTTTAGATATTCTGGGAACCACCAGTAAACCTGCAGTCTGAGAGCGAAGTGCTCGGTTAGGAACGTATGGAACAATCAGATCACTGATGTATGATGGAGCTTGATTATTAAGAGCTTTATATGTGAGAAGAAGGATCTTAAAATCTATTCTGAATTCAACAGGTAGCCAATGTAGGGAAGCTAAGACAGGAGAGATGATCTCTCTTTTTAATTCTCATCAGAACTCTAGCTGCAGCATTTTGTACAAGCTGAAGACTTTTAACTACATTCTGTGGAGTTCCTGAGAGTAATGAATTACAATAATCCAGTCTTGATGTAATAAATGCATGAACTAGTTTTTCAGCATCACTCCTGGAAAGGATGCTTCTAATCTTAGCAATATTCCGAAGGTGGAAAAAGGAAATCCTACAAACCTGTTTAACCTGGGATTTGAATGACATGTCCTGGTCAAAGATAACACCAAGGTTCCTTACTTTGTTCTCAGAGATTAATGTAATGCCATTCAGGTCAGGTGATTGACTAAGCAGTTAGCTTTTCTGGATTTCTGGTCCAAAGATGAGAACTTCTGTCTTGTCTTGATTTAAAAGCAAAAAGTTTAGAGTCATCCAATTTTTTATGTCCTCAAGACAAGCCTGTAATCTACCCAACCGATTAGGTTCATCAGGGTTAATGGATAAATATAGCTGAGTATCGTCAGCATAACAGTGGAAGTTTATCCCATGCTGTCTAATGATTTTACCAATTGGGAGCATATACATAGTAAAAAGAATTTGTCCAAGCACTGAACCCTGTGGTACTACACAAGTAACCCTGGAGTATGAAGACGATTTGTCATGTACATTTACAAAATGAAATCTGTCAGACAGGTAGGATTTAAACCATCCTAGCACTGTTCCTTTGATCCCTACAACATGTTCAAGTCTTTCTAAAAGAACATTGTGATCAACTGTGTCAAAGACAGCACTGAGATCTAACAAGACTAGAACAGACACAAGATTCTTATCTGAGGCCATGAGAATATCATTTGTAATTCTCACTAACGCAGATTCAGTGCTGTGATACTCTCTAAAACCAGACTGAAATTCCTCAAACAGGGCATTAGTGTTTAAATGCTCACGTACTTGGATGGCCACTATTTTCTCCAGGACTTTGGATAAAAATGGAAGGTTAGATATTGGTCTATAATTCATTGGGTCATCTGGATCCAGAGAAGACTTCTTAAGTGAAGGTTTGATTACAGCAACCTTAAAATCTTGTGGTACATATCCATTTACTAAGTATAGATCGATTATATCTAGAATGGGGGCAGTAACCAAAGGAAATGCATCTTTAAATAATTTGGTTGGGATTGGATCCAAAATGCAAGTTGAAGGTTTAGATGAAGCTAATGTTTTTGATAACTGAAAGCTCAAATGGATCAAAACGGTTCAAGCACAGATGAGGTTCTGAAGCTGCCTCACTTACTGAGGAAGAAGAAGTCGCATTAGGGAGAATGCTTAAGATTTTGTTTCTAATAGAATTAATTTTACTTGTGAAAAATCCCATAAAGTCATTGCTGCTGAGGGCTAAGGGAATAGATGGCTCAGAGCTTAGATTCTGTAAGTTTAGCAACTGTACTGAAAAGAAATTTAGGATTATGCTTATTCTCCTCAATTAATGCTGAGAAATAAGCAGTTCTAGTTTGTCGAAGCTTATTTTTATAAAGCACAAGACTATTTTTCCAGGATAGGTAGGCCTCCTCATGGTGCGTAGAGCGCCATGTTCTCTCCAATTTCCTAGAGTTTTGTTTTAAGGCTCGTAAATGAGAATTAAACCAGGGAGCCAACTTCCTGTCCCTAATTACCTTCTTTTTTAAAGTGGCAACATCATCTAATGCCACACGTAAAGAGGAATTAACATGATGAACTAAGGCATCAATTTGTGAGGGGCTAGAACTGAAAATATTGCCCTCTGCTACGTTCCTCTGAGATGCTGAGGACAGTAAAGATGGAACAGTTGATTTAAAAGATGCAACTGCGTTGTCAGATAGAGACCGACTATAGTGAAATTTACTTTCATGTCTCGAGAACTCGGTTATAAAAAACTCAAAGGTTATCAGAAAGTGGTCCGAGAGGACTGGATTATGTGGAAAGATCGTTATTTCCTCACACTCTATGCCATAAGTCAGTACAAGGTCTAATGTATGATGGCAGAGTGGGTGGAGCTATGGATTCTTTGAGTAAAACCAATTGAGTCTAAGATATTACTAAAGGCTACATTGAGGCTATCATTTTCAATGTCCACATGTATGTTAAAATCCCCCACTACAATGACCTCATCAGTTTTTAGCACCAAATCAGATAAAAAAATCAGAGATCTGATCCAAAAACTCAGAGTAAGGGCCTGGTGGACAATACAAAACTACAAACGAGTGGTTTTACAGTTTTGCAATCTGGATTAGGAAAACTAAGAATAAGATGTTCGAAAGAACTGTAGCTATTAATTGGTAAGGGATTGATTAATAAGTCTGAATGAAAAATGGTTGCTACTCCTCCTCCTCGCCCTGTACTTTGAGCAATATGATGATTTAAATAATTTGAAGGAGTCGACTCGTTTAAACTAACATAGTCCTCTTGCTGCAGCCAGGATTCTGTGAGAGAGCAAAGAGATCTGATTATCACAAATCAAGTCATTAACTAACAAAGTCTTAGAAAAAATTGATCTAATGTTCAACAACCCACATTTAATCTTTCTAGTTTTCTGCTCAGTTGAATTTGTTCTAATATTTATGAGATTTCCATGATTTGCTTTATTAAGCCTGATATTTAATCGGTGTGGTTTTGGCCGTGGGCAGGACACTGTCTCTATGGGGTAGTGGGTGGGTAACAGTACAGAAGCTGCAGAGGGGTGGGTTAAACTACGACTGCTTCCTGGTCTGGACCCTGGGTTGTCATGGAGGACTAAAAAAACTGGCCATGTTCCTAGAAAGAAGAGCTGCTCCATCCAAAGAGGGATGGATGTCATCTCTTCAAATCAGACCAGGTTTTCCCCAAAAAGTTTTCCAATTATCAATGTAGCCCACGTTGTTTTCAGGACACCACCTAGACAACCAGCGGTTGAAGGACAGCATGAGGCTAAACATGTCGTCACTGGTCCGATCAGGCAGGGGGCCAGAGAAAATTACGGAGTCCGACATTGTTTTGGCAAACTTACACACCGAAGCAACATTAATTTTAGTGACCTCCGATTGGCGTAACCGGGTGTCGTTACCGCCAGCGTGAATAACAATCTTACTGTATTTACGCTTATCCTTAGCCAGCAGTTTCAGATAAGATTTAATGTTGCCTGGTCTGGCCCCAGGTAAACATTTAACTATGGTTGCTGGAGTCTCTAATGCCACGTTTCTGACTACGGAGCTGCCATGATCAGAGTCGGCTTGTCAGTGGGTGCGTCACTGAGCGGGGAAAATCTATTATAAACGTGGATGGGTTGGTGGTGGCCCACGGGCTGGGTTCTGTGCTTCCTGTGTACCGTCACCCAGCCGGCCTGAGGTCCCGGCTGCTCGGGTTCTGCTGGAGGATTGCTACGGGGTTGTTCTGAGCTAGTTACCCCCGCGCTAGCTAAGTAGCTACGGCTGTTTACGGATTTTTCAACAGCGCAGAGCCGGGACCCCAATTCTGACACCCTCATCTCCAAAGCTACAAAAATACTACATTTATTACACGTACCATTATCACTAAAGGAGGCAGAGGAGTAACTAAACATCTGACACAGAGAGCAAGAGATAGGAGACGGAGAAGCAGAGACAGAAGTAGCCATAGCCGTGCTGAGGCTAAGCTAACTGGACGAGCAAACTGTTCAACACCAAATAAACTGCGTGCAAACTCAAATGGTTCCCTAAAAGCTAAGTGGAACAACAGAAAATGTGTGTTTTAGCTTGCTTATGTGCTACAATAACTCAGCGATATCCTAGTACAGAGAAATTAAATCAGTTTTAACGAGCCCCAAACACCAAACGGCTACACGTATTGCAACACTGAAAACAGGAAACGCCTTACCGCCAGGTGCAGCCATCCTACATATGTAGTCTGGTCACGACTCATGGAATAACCCAGTCATGGAGCAGAATCGACAGTTGTCTCTATCAAATGGTCTCCACACGCAATTGGGCAGTCATGGGACCAGATCAGACAACGTGACATATTCATCGATTTGGAAATCAGTCAGTGGTCCAGTCCACATACACTGTTGAAGAAGATGCATCCTTTTTTCAAATAAATGACGGAAGTACCTTTATCTGCTCATGCCTCAAAGAAAAGCTCAAATCTACTTGATACAAAGTTAATACCAAAGCTGTTTCCAACAAGCACTGTTCCTGAGCCAGCGCCATCTTTGTAGTTTTTCCTCCATCACAGCTCTGGTGCTCAGCCCTCCCGGTGTCTCTCTACAAACATGGAGCACTGTGATTGGTGTGAAACAAAACTGTTCAGGCCATTGATAATCCTGCAGAGCAAGATCTTTGTACTACTGCTACAGTTTGTCTCAATTTCAGGGGCTATCATAGGTTAGCCTTAGGTTACATGAATTGATCTGGTGGATTCTGTAAATGTCAGCTGACTGAGCTCATTCCTATAACAACAAACTAAACTAACAGTGTTCTTTAAATGTGTTGCTGGCATCAAATTAGTTTATTATGAATTGAAGTTAGTAATTTAGTCTTCATATGCACTCTTGGCACCAGCTGTGCCTGAAAATTATGTGAAGCAGTTAAAGCTAAATAGAAAGCAGCAGCAGTGTGGTTGGAAAACGAATCTATCTAATCAGTGGTATCAAACGGATTGTATGGTTATAGCAGTAATCTTCCATTGATGGCTCCTGGGACAAATCTGACCTGTGAGCTCATCCCATCTTGCCCACAAAGAAATAAATTATTAATAAATGACTCACAAATTGATGTAGGAATCTGTTGTCGATGATTGGCTTAGACAGTCAGGTAGCTGGTCCACAGGAGGTTAGCAGACCAGGCAGGGATACTAATGCACAGCATGTAGAGGATGGGCTTTTGAGCATGTAAAGCATCGTGTTCCTGACATCCTGACCACTGTAAGACAGACATGCTGCACTATAGGTTCTAGGTTAGAACTCAAATGCTAACAGTTTGCATCAATGAGCCGGACAGATGGTGATTAGCATTGGTACATGCTACTGTTGCAAGTGTTGTTTTGCAGTTGGAACACAATTACACTTTAAAGGTCCAAAAAGTTTGTCTGAGCTTAGTAAAGCCAAAAATGAGCCTTACATAAACCTCTGAATAACTGAATAAGCTGTGGGTGCTTTTCTTAATGTAATAATATTATAGTCAAAGCTCACCAAAACCATAGCAAATTCTATTTATGTCCGCACAAATAGAAACAAATAATACTTACTGCCTATAGTTGCCTAAAATATTTCTAATTGAAACTGGGCCCCACACTGCTTAAAAAGTAGCTGTTAGGTTATTAAACACCTTCTCAGCTCCACCACTGCAGCAAAGGCTTATTTTATCTCATGTGCAACACGGTTTAAGCCTGAATGATGTTTTTACCTTTTGTTTCAAGTTGTGTTTTACTGATAAACAAAAATTTTAAACCTGTTTAACCCAACACTTCCTTTGTCTCTTCCTGTGTCAAAATCATACCAAAAAACATGCTTAATATTCACTAATATACACAAACTACCCACGTACGTAACAGGAAGAGGCTCATCTAAACGATAGAATCCACATATCCTCCCTCAACAACACCCAATGCCAACAATAAGTGAAACGGCCATAAAAACACGCCAACTACAACGATAGAGAAAAACACACCATAGCGCAATGCAGTAGGGTCCTATCATCAGCAGCATTTGTTTAAATTAAAGCTCAGACTCTCCTCTTTCCAACAATATAAGTATCATGTTCAAAACTCACAGAGCTAACTGCTAACACAGGAACAAATCAAAGCCGTTTTCATGATGAGAAAAGCGTGAACCCTAACTAACCCTGATCAAAGTAATTCTGGGCTTTTTGTTCCCCCGGCGAGTACAGCTTGCAAGGCATTCATTAATACCAGTTTTTAATCCCTGTTGTTTTATTTTACCTTTTTATGTTTACTCTGTTCACCCATATTTATAATCCATATTTGGTATATTTATTTAACTCTAAAGGGACTACATCTAATTACATTAATTTTGTTTCAACAATGACAAACATATTAATCCATTTAAAATCTTGTTCTTGATAATATGTCACTGTAATTGCTTCTGCTGGTGATTTTGGGTAGAAACATCTAGTCTTGACTGTTTCTTGTGGATTTTGTTTAGGCTGACACATTAAAAGAAAGATACCAGAAGATTGGGGACACAAAGAGAAACACTCCTATTGAGGTCCTCTGTGAGAACTTTCCAGGTATGCTCCTGGGTTTTCAGTATAAAATGCTGGCGTGTTGTACTTGTATGATAATTCAAATCAGATGGTGCAATAAGCTGTTTTTGTTTTGTTCCCTTCAGAGGAAATGGCCACATATCTACGGTATGTGCGGCGATTAGACTTCTTTGAAAAACCAGACTATGAATATCTGAGGACTTTGTTTACCGAACTGTTCGAGAGGAAAGGATACACCTTCGACTACACTTACGACTGGGTTGGAAGGCAGATAGTAAGTGGCACATGTTAGATTTTAAGTCGGCCTGCACAGGATTCTGTTAATGATACTATCACCCCTCTCAGCCCACACCAGTGGGATCTGTCCATGTAGATTCTGGTGCAGCTGGTGCCACAAGAGAAAGCCATCCTCACCGGGACAGACCCTCGCAGCACCCACCAGTTAGAAATCAGGTGAGTTTTGTCTCAGCGGCAGCAACAAGGAGAGGCCGTAGACTAAAACCCGTCAGTCACTTCATTAATCAGTATTCATGATGGCTTTTAGCATCGTTTCAAAAAGGTAATTTACATGCAGGTCAAAATCTCCATGACAATCGGAAGCTTTAGCATTTATAAAAATCGTCCGAAATGGTCCTTAAACTTTATTTTAGCCTTGATAGAAGGTGGTAGTTTTTTTTTTTTTTTTTACATCCACTCAATTGAACTGTTTGAACTGTTATCGTTGATGATTGGAGGTGCTCATTTTTTCCAGTTTTTTTCCCAATGATGTCCTGTCTGTTTTCTGAAATAAAAGTCTGCAGCTACACAAACACTAGCCGTTAGCGCGTCCGCATGCTATTGTGCGTCTATTCCAGCAACATCATTGGTCCAACTCTTACTATCGTCAGCTGTTCATTGATTCTTTGTATTGAAGGTTTGTATCGACTCATTATTATTTCAGGATAAATACCGCTATTGCCTAATCGCCCAGCTCTACGATTAACCTCCCCCTGTCCTGTTCTGGACTCCACTACAGGTTTTACCTCACCTGCTGAAGTCCGTCCACCTACGAGTTTCTGCATTATTATAACTTTTCACAGCAATTTTAAATTGATGACCAGCAGTAATTTGAAACCAACTCAACTTTACAGATTAGAAGTTTGCTATTAACGGTCTTTACTATTAAACACAGAAATAAGAAAGCTTCAGCTACTCCTATTTACTATAACTGCCAACATGTTGGCAAAGAAATAAGGAAATGTTTCCTCAACAATCTCCAGTGAGTCTTTGATGTAATATTCCAGAAAGTGTCAACGAGACGCATCGACTTTACACTCCAAACGTGGCTTTCAGGTGTCTGCGTTGCAGTGGTGCTGTGGTGGAGCGAAAGCTCTGCTTTGCCCTCATCATTCACATTAGAGATGAGCATGTCTGTGGATTAGCACGTATTACATGTTTTTATTACTATTCGTGGTTGCCCTTTCTTTATGAATTCACTGCTCTCATTCTGCTCTTGTTAATCAGTGCTATAACAGTAAATAGGTTTATGTCTATTGAGGTTAGTACCAGAGTTTGAGTTGTTGGAGCTTATGCCCATTTGGCTTTACGCTCTTTAGTTTCTGATGCAGTTCTCTGGCTGAAGCCTTGCTTTGATTTTAATTCACGCTTTTATTTATTTATTCTCCATTTTTCTTTTTTTTTTTCATGCTGCTTTGCATGGTACCTTGTCACACACTCCCAAATGCCCATCTTTCCTAACTCAATTATTCCATCACTCCCACTCCTCCTCCCTCCTCCATTGCACTTCCAATCCCACCTCCTCTTCACATCCCCAATGCAACCCCTGACTCCTGAGCAGACCGCAGTCTCAGATCGGCGAGGAGCATGGGAGGTGCAACCCACGCGACAAGCAAACTCTTCCTATCTGACCTCTCACCTGGCAGCGGACAGGCACGGGGGCTCAGTGCAGGTACATAACCCTCACCTGATCAGCCAGCAGCCCCACCCAATGTCCATGGAGTCTGTCTCATGGATCTAATCCAAGACAACAGAATATCTACCGTATGTGCCTGTAGATGAATGCTAAGGAGTAATGCTTTACCTCTTAGAGAAAATGTTTTTCTGAATCTTGTCTGCATTTATTCCTAATCTTGACAGATATTTTGGTGGAATTGGAAGATGAAATATTTGTTAATGGGCTGTTCCAAGTCCAGTTTAACAAAGGGTAAAAAGAGTTTCTTGATCAAATATAAGCTTGTTTATATTAGAATTTTTTTTAAAGCAAAATCTCTTATAATACAGCTAAGAATTAATCAGAAGTTAGCATCTTAATATTTCTAGTGGCTCGGTGTGAGACAGATCTACAACCATTTACCTCTCAAACTCCCTTACTCCTGGCTGAGAAATGTTGTTTTTATTTTATTTATTGTTTTGCTCCACCATATGCATGTCATCTGGTGCCACCCACCCCAGATGTTGACGGTGTAATTTTTGGCTTTAGAAGCTGTTGCATCTGTGATCCTATGCTTAAAATGAAGACACCTGTTGCATGGATGGATGGATGGTCTCAGCCAGCTCAGTGCATGCTGTTAAAGTTGTAAATGGTTGTTCTTCTCCAAGGAACATCAATGAGTAATTTAGACTTTTTGTCCTTACCAGTGATTTTCAGACTGTCCAAGTTTTGGATCAAAAGTATGATGTGTTTACACTGGTTACCTGCTTCCTGTTGTACAAAAACCACTTCTGCTGCACTTGTGTCAAAGTCTAAAATCTACAAACGCTCTCCTATTGAGGACAAAAACTGCTCGGAACACTTAACTTTATCTACAAAGTTTTGTGTTATATGAATATTTCCCGTACACCCGCGCACACAGGAAAGAAAAATTCCATTTTGAACTTCTACTCTGTTAGCTTAGTTGACTTAGTGCATGCTGTGGAAAGTTTCAACTATAATGTTCTCATTTATGCACATTGTTTTCCTTTTTTCCCCAACAAACTGGTTCCAGCGCTAAAGCAAGGCAAGAGTCTGCATAGAACCAACTCTTTTTGTTTTCTTCAATTCAGTTTATTTGTAAAGCACAAGATCGTGACAAGAGTCGTGCTAAAGCACTTCACACTGTAAACATTCCAGTAAAAAGTTTCCTATATAAGGAACCCAGCAGGTTGCATCAAGTCACCGAGTCTTTACAGCAATCCTCATACTAATCAAGCATTTAGCGACAGTGGAGAGGAAAACTCCCTTTTAACAGGAAGAAACCTCCAGAGGATCCTGGCTCAGTATAAGCAGCCATCCTCCACGACTCACTGGGGATGGAGAAGACAGAGCAGACTCACACAATATATACCAAGTAGTGTTTCTATGGCTACAGTGTGATTTCTTAGTGGATATTTTATTTAGAGAAAATCTTTATTGTGTTTAACTGAGTGAATTTACAATTTCAAAATCAACAGGTGGACTAGTAGTAGCACATTCTATGTTAAAGAAAGTAAAATGTTATTAGGAGAGGGAGAAGGTTGAGTGGTTTGTTCAGGCTCTAGCTCCAATTTTTGCACATTTTGAGATGTAAAAAATAGCTTGTGCTAAATAATTAAAACAAATGAGTATGACAAGTCAGATAAAACACATAATTCTTACAATAGAGTGTGTGATTAGATGCAAAGACTATTTCAAACCTTTCATAGTGATTTTTATTAGTTTAGAGGTGAAGTTGGATATTACATAGGAGAAATTTTAACTTTGATATTTTAATCTGAAAGATGATAAAATATCAGGTTAACTTGCAGAGTCACTGCTGTGGTTCTATGTGACTTTAAAGGAAAAATAATTGATGCATACGTGTGTGCACATACCCAACACGTTTTAATAATAGTCATTCGCTCAGGCAGACTACTGATGCAACCATAAACAGGTGTTTAGCTTTATTATTAATTCTGGTGTGTTATTCCAATACTCCAAACACTCTCACACACACACACACACACACGTGTCCTTTCCTGTTGTTTAAAATACTTCCCATTATGTTCATTAGAGGAAATTGGCGTGTTTATGCAGAGAAAACCAGCCTGGACCACCAATCCCTGTTTTAGTGATGTTGCTGTTTTTGGGTTCAGTCACTGAACTGGTCAGCAGTAACACCTGTCTGTGCTCCAGGTGGTCATTTCACCCAACGGGGAGCTGAATGCAGACGATCCACTGGGCCATTCCAGCGCTCCGATAACGACTCAGGCAGAGGTGGAAGTGGTCGATGAGGCCAAGTATGTGTCATTCGGCCTCTACGCCTCTCATTCATGTCCATCTGTTGCTCCTCCTTCCTTCCTCACTCTTCCAACCTCTGTCTCTCTCACCACATCTTGACGTGATGTGGAGTTGTGACAGTTGCAAGCCCACAGCTGTCATGTTGCTCCTACGTCTGTTGCTTCTCTGTGATGATCTCAGTTAATTTTTCTAAATGAGCAAACGCTCCTTGGCTGTTGCAGCTCGTCAAGATTAGAAACGTAGCTGCTTTGTTGTCCTCAAGTTCCTCACCATAGATCAACCTGATCGTTTAATTCTCCAAATAACTACTGTCAGAATCTGTTTAAAACACAGACTCGTTATTCTGAGGTGAAATTTTATCCATCAAAAATCAACGTTTTCAGCGTTATCGATTTTACAGAACTTTTTTTGTTTTAATAACTTTTGTACTTTTGTCTGAAACGAAGTGTTTTTCCTACGTTTTTTAGGTCGTATATTATTTGACTCAACCTAATTCTAATTTATTGAAATTTGACATTTCGTTAAAAGTCATTTTAAATGAGTTTGTGTAAAAATTAATTGTCTTTGCCAAGAAATCATCTAATTTAGTTTAGGAGACTAAATAAAACCAACGTTTTAAAGTTTTCACGGTAAGTTTCTTTTAAACCTCTTTACAGAGTGAATGAATGTTCTAAGCTTTGAAGAGCTGAATTAGATTCCTCAGCAGAATTCAGAGAAAGCAAACAAACTTTTATCAGAATAAAATGTCTTTGGAGGTTTTTCTTGTTTTAGTTACAGTTTTAGGCTCCGTTGAGTATTTGATGAGAGCTAGGGTGGAACTGGGTCATGTTTTCTCTGGTTGTAGGGTAGGTAAGGTTGTGGGGTTCTATGTAGTCCTCTTTTAAACGTTCTGGTAAACATGAAGTTCTGCAAACCCTTTTTATTCCTCTTCCAGTGTGTGTCTCACCTCTGTGTGTGTGTGTGTGTGTGTGTACGTTTGTGTGGCATGTGCCCCCTCCCAGACCCATCAACTTAGTCGTACTGTTATTAACCCTTCTTTCTTTTCTCTTGACACTCTTTCCTCTCTTCCTGTAGCTGCGTGAAAATGCTCAACCTGTGGTGAGTCCCTCTCTGCTTGTCCACATCATACTCATGGGACAGGGAGTGGACCAGCCGAGGCCAGGCCCAGTGGAGTTGATGACTAAATTTAACTGGACTCTCACTGGTTCAGTAGGACTGTAAACCCCAGAGGAGCAAAACTAAGCTCTTGTGTTTTTAGATTTGACTTTTGAAACCACCTAACAGAATTAATTTGAGCAAAGATTTTGCTGATCTTTTCCTTAATCGTCTAATGGTTCAATTTCCTTTTCTTTAGTAAATGTAGCTTTGGATTATTGCTGTATTGTTGTATAATTTGCTATTGATGAACTAGTGTGAGAGGACCCAGTCACTGTCCTATGTCCTGAGCCGCATCTTCTTCTGTCTTTGTATGGTTTTACCTGTGAAGTCATCATGTCTTGTGCTTTTTGTGTTCACTTTCTAATTATTATTGTTTGTAAACAAGAAATGTGGTCTTCAGTTTGAAGTTCCTGTCATGTGTATGGAATCAACAGGAGATGCATAAGGATTACTATTTAGAATCAGAAGTTTTTATTGCCATATGTGTGCCAAGTCACAACATTAGGAAATTGCTGCGGTATTTAGTGGAAGTATTTTACCGAATGCATAACATAACTATCCCAATTTGAAGAAGTAATGAAAGCATCTTGCTTGTTTTTGCTCTTTCTTTTGCTTCCCTTGGAGCCTTTGTGATGCACACATGATGTCATCTTTGTCTGTCTGCAGGTGCTGCTGTTTCTTCAGGAGAAAACGGAAGAAGAACACATCAAGACACAAATGATGACCATCACCAGACTGAAACGTCACTTACGTCCGGCTCAGTCGATTGTGATTTCAGAAATCAAGGCGGTCCCTTTCAGAATAAAAAGAGGGACTCAACTGAAAGATCACTTTGAATTGATCTCTGCTGGGATCTGATAAAAATGCTTTGAGATGTACTAGACATGCGTCTTTGATGGGAGTCTTTTTAAGTTTTTCCCCTCTGCTAAGTTATACGAGGATGTTTTACAGGTCAGTCAACCAAACGCGGAGCCTTTTTCCGTCAGTTTTGCAGAGGATCTTATTTTTTTTCCTCGTCATCTTTTGCCATATTTTCCCTCCAGTCTTTGTGTTTTTCTTCATGGGAAGAGATGGATCTTCCTGTGGAATCTTTCCACATTTAGCCTGCTTTACAGCTAAAGTTTGACTCGGTGAATAAGTCCCAGTTCACCTAGCGTTGCCCCTTGTTCATTTGTATTTTTACACCGAACCCTGTTTTGTTTTGTTTTCCTTTTGGGGTCATTCCTGACGCAAGACTGAATGTAAACCTGATCACAGGAGAAGGCAAGAGTTGCTAACTGCCTGTTTTCACGCAGACGCACAAAGAACATCAGTCTGCCATTTGACCCCTGCACTTTTTTCCTCCGGAGAGGTCAACCCTGGCGCTGTGATTTGAGCCTTTGAGAACAGACGACCAGGGACGCCCCCCCCACACTGTGGTCTCTTGAGGATTATTTCTGCTCACTTAGCTTTTTTAAAGCACTCCCTGTAACCGCAATGCCCTCAAAAAAACACTACATTGGCTTCTTACCATCATGTCGTTTTGCTCCTGTCATCTTTGTGGAAACGAGCAGCATTCTGACATCTGTAGACGGGGCTGGAAACACGTATTTATCCTATTTATCACTTGTTTGCCACTACTTGTCCTTCGAATTCTTAATGATACACATTGAATGTATGGACGGAAAAGTTGACGACTTTGGAGCTTTTTATATAATCCAGTATGTGCATGGGAAGAAACGTACAGTTAGAGTCTGACAGACACCAAAACGATGTGTTTTTAACAGGTTAGGAAGGTCTTCAATAATCTAAATAATGTTTCAACAACAGTTGGGGTGTTTGCGTTAAAACGACACAAGCCACAGACTTGATATGTTTGAAGAATCACAGCCTCTGAAAGCGGTTCTGTCTGATGCCTTAACCCTGACCCGCCACCTGCGAGGCGATCACATTATGTTGCTTCTTGGACAACAAGTTAGCAGCATGGTTTTGTGATTTGGGGGTAATTAGTGGGATCTCCAGAGTAATTGAGCCCAAAGTCGAGACTGTTTAAATCAGTTAATGGTTTCTCTTAACGTAATGAAATGTATCGACAAGAATGCAAAGCCAGAAGGTGTGATGATGATGATGATGATGATGTGTAGTTCCAGAGATATCCACCCCTCCCCCTTACATGTGAAGTCCCATGTTGAGCTGACTGCTGACCCCAGGTCCCTCTGCGCTGAGCCCGTTAACATAGCATCAGTGCGAATGAGGCGTAGAGGACTGCCTTGACACAATCTCCTCCATGTCTAACCTTGCCTATCCTAACAGAAAAGTGAATTACAGTACATTATTTTCTAATTTAATGTGAAATTGTTTTGCTTTTTTCCATTCCAAATAGCCATGGTTTTATAGGGAAAGAGGGTAAACAAAAAAGCTTGAGATCATAACTGCACTACATTTGTTGACCCCGGCTTTCCCTAACAAGACTCTGCCTTCTTAATAACACTTTAAATGTGCTTTTTACTTTAATTGTAGCTGCCTCGTGTGCTAGGCTTTCCCTCTAGGGTGCAGGGAATACACTTTTTTTTTTTTATCTCATCTCTACCTACTTTTTTTGGCACCATGCTCCACCCCTTTAACCTCTACACACACTCGCTCACCCTCGCATGCAAGTGGAAGGTGAATCGACACTCGGCAGAGTGTCAGATTAGGTGTTTTATGGACCTGCTTCAGTAGAATGTCCTCTGTGTTGCAGTGAGTCCGTATATTAACCTGCGTCTTGTATGTATTTACACTGTACAGCCTTTTTATTTTGTTTTGTTTTTTACCCCTGATGTTTCGGTTTCTCTGGGGCCTAAGTTATTGTTATCAAACATACTTGAATCTGAGAATCTATAGGATCGTTTCTGTTTGGTTTTTGATTTTTGCTTCAGAGTAACTCCACACAAAGGATTAGAGGTGAATGACGGGACATCAGGCTATTTGAATGACAGGTATTCATTTCTTTGAGACTGACCAGATGAGGACTGAGGGATTGTTGCCACCCAGCTGAGCTGCAGTTACACCTCTTTGCCTTTTTCAATTATTTATGACGGTGTATCTTAGTCAGACGTTAACAGTCTTATCGAACGCCAAACCTTTGACATCAGCTATCTGTAATTCTCTCCACAATCATCAGAGGCTGCTGGACTGCGTCGCTGCTGCTCTTTGACGACAAAGCTAAAGGTTTTCCCACGTAGTGAGATGGATATCAAGACTAAATAGCCTTCAGAGCTCCCCCTGAATTCCCTGAGTGCCATTTCTGAGACTACTAGCTAACCCACGCCTTTTACCTGTGCCAGGAAAATGCTACGCTGAATGTTTTGTTTTTCCACTCCACCTTTTGTCCTTGTCCATTCATGTTTTTGTCAACTTGCAGATGGTTCAGTGCTGTACCGGGCAGTGTTGCAGATTGTCACAGAAGGTGTTTAAACAATTGTTCCACTTTTGTTCCCTACGTTATTCGTTTTTGTCATAACACCAACAAGGAGAGCAAAAAACTTAATGGACCAATCCTTTTGAATATGGGTTGAATTTATAAAACAAATCGTCTTTAAAACGTTGCCGCCTTCTTTACGCCATGTGTCATGTTGCTCTGTAGCTGAACTGATATTTATCGATATATTACTCTGATGTATTTACGTTTAACTCTGTGAGCCTATTGCAGGGCGTTATAGGAGTACTCTATGATCTGTATCTGCATGGCTTATCAGGAGACGGCGAGGAGCCTCTCTTATACGTAAGACTCCTATAGTGTTGGGTCAGTGAGACGTCATGGCATCCAGTCCACATTTAACCAAACTTGTTTAAAGTCTTTTGTGACTCATTCCATTACAGTTCCTGTTGGTTCTCACTGTTCTTTTCAAAGTTGTGTTTATGGCTTTGTGTGTGTGTGTGTGCACATCGCTTAAGTGTGTTGAATGAATGGTTGAAGTCTTTTTGGGTTCTCTGGCACTTTTTCTTGTTGCTGTACTGTAGAGTTGTTTGATTTACTGTATATTTTTCTTTTTTTGGGGGGGGGGTGATATTTACTGCAATATTGTGATGATTATTTGAACTGTAAATTGTACAGAGTTCACAGTTGTAGTCTTTGTTGGGAATTTCTATAAAAAGTAGTCTCATATTTCTTTTTTATTTCTTCAGACTGTGGAAAATCAAAATGTACAGCTCCAAGATTCTATCCTCCCCTCAGCATTTTTTAGAGCTATGATTAAGAGAAATCCTTAAACTGTAAATAAATATTGTGTTGAAATATGAATGTCACTTCAAAATGTATTTGAATGAGTTAGTCAAGGGCTTCAAGAATGAAGGACCCACAATTTTTCTTTTTATGGTTTGTTTTTAATTTGCAGAAAGGTAAAGCTCCTTTTTATCTGAGATGGCTTTTTTTGTGTCCTTGGATTCATACAATACAATGTCTCATGTGAACCTTCTACAGATCACTTTTTATTCCCTCCACACCTAAAGGGAAACTCCAATTTGCACCCTTTTTATGTAGAATAAAAGATCTCTCCACTTTTTCTGACTGGTTGTGATTTTATATGGATTAAAAAAAAAAGAAATTACATTAAAGATGAAAACAGGAAACCCATGTTTGTGTGTCTTTGAGGAAAAGGGGCACTTTTTGCATCTTTGTGCTGGTCGGCTTCCTGTTTTCAAGGAAGTGAATGAAGGTTTTCCTCATTTCTCATGGCAAAAATCCTCTGCTTCATCCAGGTTTTATAGAGATTCTTTAACTTTGTACTATTCTAAGATAAAAATTCTCCAGAAAACACATCTATTCTGTCTAGTTTAACAATTTGTCGTGGAATGAATGAGGCAATGACTAAATATAGTTTTTTGTGTCATTATTACACAAGATACTTCAGCATCTCATGGCTAAAACGTGGAAAATCCTCACAAAGATGTCCCATAATAAATAAAAACTATTCTTTATGAGCAACTACCTCTCCACCAAAGTATATCTGATCAGATAACTGAGCTACTGCAGTTTTTTAGTATCCAAGAGGTTGAAAAGAAACCTTCAACTGTGTTTGTTAGTCACTTGTTTTTATTTAGTTGCCGAAAGGCTGTTTTTTTTTTTTTATTTGATGCGTTGTTTCCTAGATTGTTCTTTCCTCCTGCCACCAGGGGCCGCTGTTGTAGCACTGCAGCTGGTCTCTATAAACTTCCGGTCCTTCTCTCTGCAGAGCCTTTTCTACCGGGGCCGAGTCAATATGGTGGGTACACACACAAACGCTTTTCCAGCTTTTCACAACAATCCTTGTCAATCCTCTTTATCCGCGTTTCCACCAAGCTGTAACAAACAGCGTCCAGCCCCCCAGAAACTAACAGATTTAATAACAAACGGATTTCGATATTCTCATGCGTATTTAAAACCCAAACTGTACTTCGTTCAGGAATACATTCAAGTGCTTTTCATGTTTTTTTTTTGTTTTTTGTTTTTGTTTTTGGAGCGGGAGGGTTACTAAAGAAAATCAGACGAGATTATAGTAAAAAAAAGTCATAGCGTCAGTTAAAAGATTTTAGCATATTATATTTTAAGTAGCCCTTCAAAGCTCATTGTCATGTATTTTATGTGTTAAACTATTTATTTTAATAGCATTAAAATGGGTTAACATTCCAGGAAGACGGAATTTTTACACATTGTTTTAACAATACAAAAGGCCATTGGGTGTAAGTTTGTGGTTTTAGCAGCTATTTACAGTTGTAGCTGTGCTCCTTTATCATTCAGAGGTCATGCTTCCCAGCCAGGGCAGAATCTCATTATTTTAATTCACAAAATAAAGCCACTAGAAGTTGGATTTTGCTGTTTTGAATAATGTGTAAAACGGGGGTTATTTCCTCATTATCTCCCATCTAACTGCTTCATCAGTCGGGTCGCAGGGAGCTGGTGTCTTCACTCAGTTATGTGAGAGGTGGGGGACGCCCTGAACACGTTTAATCCCTCAATCTGTCACACATAGGAACAGTTAGTCATCAATCAACCTGTCATACACGTTTTTGGTCAGAAATCTTGTCTTGCATGGACAAGGCTTACTAACCATGCAGAAAAGGCTGGGAGCTGGGATTCAATTGTGCGACCTCGCTACAAGACAGCAGTACCACCGTGCTGCCTGCATTATTGCTATATTTGTTTAAATATATAATCTTGTTTGTTGGTGATGTTTTATTTAAATATGGTATCTTCAGGGACGCGTCAGGACTAAGACCATCAAGAAGGCCTCCAGGGTCATCATTGAGAAATACTACACCCGTCTGGGCAATGACTTCCACGTCAACAAGAGGGTGTGTGAGGAGATTGCCATCATTCCCAGCAAGCCACTGCGCAACAAAATTGCAGGGTACGTAAAGATGAACTAGTTTGGTAATTAGGTGGTTTGCTTTTTGATGGTTTTGTTGTCGGTGAACTCTTTCCTGATACACACACACGAGCTGGTTAGAAGTGATGAGTGTTCTTGGAGGAAACCTTTAAGAACAGGAGGAGACTTCCTCCTTTAACCCAGATGTTCATCAGGTTAACTCTCCATCGATGCTTTGTTCTGCACTGTTCTAGTTCCCATACTCTAGGTCGGGGGTCGGCAATCCGCGGCTCTGGAGCCGCATGCAGCTCTTCCATCCATCTGATGTGGCTCTCTGTGCTTGTAAAATAATGGATATTTAAATAAAATGCTTTATATTTTACTGCATTAATTTTACATCTGTAAGCCAATTCTAAATGTAAAGATTGTCTGCGTAAACCTGAACAGGTCCAACCCGGTCTTACTGTGAGACCGGGTTGACGGCTCACGCTTGTGCGTAATCATAGGCGCTTTCTGAGCTGAAGAGGATGTGAGATTCTGGGACTCTCCTCAGACGCCACATTGGAGACAGGAACAAGCACTATTCGCCAAAGTTTCATAATCAGGGAACATTTTCTAAGTGACAAGTCTCTCTGAGAGACCGGGTTTGGAAAACACTCACTTCAGTGGGAGGAATCTTCCCGCATGCACACTGGTTCTGCGACGCGCTCCAAGCCCCTCTCCACATCCTCAGGTCGCTGTGCACCTTATGTACGCGCTGACAGTGAGCTGCGCTGAGCGGTGTCCAGCTCAGATGTTCAGATGGGAATCTTTTCTTGAGTGATTTAGCTACGTCTGTGATGTGCGTAGAATAAAGTGTCAGTTCATCTGCTTGCGTCGGGGTAATTCTTTCTATTCTTTCTCCGTCAACATAAACGGCCAAATACGGGAACTGTCCGGTCAACACAAGCCCTGCTTTTAACTTTTCTGTTTTCTTATGAAAATTGTTGCAAAGATATATAATTGAACTTGATTAACACCAGAGCCAGGCGCACTGCGCCGTTATCTCCGTCACTGTAAATGAGGGAAAAACAAAATGATCGGATCCTTTTCTGACCTTCCCCACCTACAAAGTTTAATTACAACAATCAAACGTGACAGAGCCTGGATTTGTATTCTGAACAGTCTAAACATGTTTTAAAAAGAAGCGTATGACAAAAGTGGCACCTGCTCAGTAAAACCACCAACAGGGTGAAAAATATCAAAATATTGTCGGCAGAGACGGGCTACAACTTCTGGATCCGTTTTATATAAATTGTTTTATTGATCATCTTCTTATGAAAGATAACTTTGACGTACACGAGCGACCGGTACTGGCTGCTGTCACCTGTTGTGAGCAGCGCTCTGCTGTCTGAGGGTAGGCCCCGCCCACAACGCCGCGGCTGCTGTGGCTCCCAGTGTTTTCTTTACTGTGGGAAACTGGTAATAATGGCTCTTTGATGGGAACAGGTTGCCGACCCCTGCTGTAGGTGTTGCTGAAGCTGCTGCTAGGTGATTTTTATCCTTCCACCTGAAAGATGTTAGTTATGTGGAATAACAAACAGGAGTGGGAATTTATTAACAAAAAGTTAAGCTTTTTGTTTGTGTAGGTGTAAATATTATTTGGGGGGGCTGGTGTGTTTGTAGGAGCGCTGTTCAGCTGGAGTTTGGGTGGATCCAAGTGTGCTAGAAGATGAAAGCTGCATGCAATGTTATAAAAGTGTTATAAAGGGGTTGGCATAAACAAAAACATTTGTATAAATATCCCAGTACTATTCACTCAGGAGGTAGTGCAGGTTGTCCAGTAATCGGAAGGTTGTAGGTTTGATCCCGGCTCCCACCAGAGAATGCTGCTGTTGTGTCCTTGAGCAAGATACTTAACCTGTCTTACCTGCTGGTGGTAGTCAGAGAGACGGTGGCGCCAGTATTCGACGGTCTCGCTTCCGTCAGTGCGCCCCAGAGCAGCTGTGGCTAAATCGTAGCTCATCACGACCAGCATGTGAATGACTGATTGTGTTGTGAAGTGCCTTGGGGGGCTGTGGAACACCAAGAAGGTGCTATACAAATATGGGCCATTTACCATTTTGGCTACTTGCTGTTGGTGTCAGCTTTTATCAGAATTCTGGCTGAATTTAAAATAAATCCATCGTAAACACCAGTTAAATAAGTTGTGCTGTGGTCTCAAACTGGAATAAAAATGTGTTCATAAATGTTGATGTGATGCTGCTAACCAAAAGCTTGGGACAATCAGCAAATTTAGTGAAAATAAATGCAGATTTTTGTAGGACTTCATGCCCACTCATTGGTTTGGATGTGATGGGACCAGTCGCACAGGATGGACCGTCGGTACAACCAAAAATATTTCCTTTTAAGACAAGGAAGTTTTATTCACAGCAGCTGTGTGGCTTTTTCTGGCAGAACAGTTGGCTAATAGATGTTTTAGGTATCTGCTCATCCTTACAGCAGCAAGTCAGTAAAAATGTCTACTAATTTTCCAGAGCAACAGATTTAGGTTCTTCTTTGAAGCGCAGATCAACATGGACATTTGTACCAAAGATTCAAGCACAGTAGGCATGTTAACCTGTGCAAAATGTCTTGAATCTGATAATAGTTCAGGCTAGGGTTGGGTGATACGGCCTAAAATCAATATCACGATGTATTGAGGATTTCATCTCGATAATGATAAATGGATGATAACTACAGGTATGCACAGAAACAAAAGCTTGAGTTGACACAAGGTGGTACAGCTTCTTAAAGGAAGGGACATTATCGGTGCCAACCTACACACATCTTTTCATGTTTTTAATATCAAATTTATTGACATGGGAAAAATGATCTCGATAAGTCAGAAATTTTGATAATGATAAATTTGATTTATTGCCCAGCCATAGTTCAGATTAGAATTTGACTGTGTACACGGTTGTTTACATCTGTTACACGTTTAATCGGAGCAGATCGCTTTGACGTGTCCAGTAACTACCTAACGTACTGGAAACGGGCCGTAGACATAAACACAAACATGGCTGTGTGCGTTGAGAACAATGTTCTTCAGACATTTGTTTTCTGGTCACGGTTTTACTTAGGGCTGGGCAATAAATCGAAAATTTATCGTTATTGAAATTTCTGACTTTTATTGAGATCATTTTTCTCATGTCAATAAGTTTGACAATAAAAAAATGAACAGATGTGTGTAGGTTGGCAACGTTCATGTCCCTTTAAGAAGCTACTGTACCACCTTGAATCTCATAAAAATGTGACTCACATATTACATGCGACAGCGCCATGTAGTGGACAACTTTTGTTTCTTCGCATACATGTAGTTATTGTCCATTTATCGTTATCGAGGTGAAATCCTCGACAGATTCTGATATTGATTTTAGGCCATATCCCCCAGCCCTAGTTTTACATCAGCGAGCCAAACGGTATAAACTTTTGCATATGATGAAGAGGGGAGACAACAGGAGAATAATCGCCATGTTTTTATCTAGCTTGTGAAAACGCAGATGTAGGGTATGTCTATGCATGACGTAACAGACGTGTAGTTGTGAGCGGCGATCGGAATAACATTTGACAAAACCCACCCATCTCAGTCACAAGGTTATAGTGAGTATGATAGGGTCATAGTATTCTGTGGTGAGTTCACATAAAGCATTTTTATTCCAGTCAGGCTTTTAATTCGATTGTGTTTTTGTAAATGTGATCACTAACCTGTTAGCTTTTTAAAATAAACTTTGTGTTGCTGTTTGTTTTCTCAGGTACGTGACACACCTGATGAAGCGTATCCAACGTGGTCCTGTCAGAGGAATCTCCATCAAGCTGCAGGAGGAGGAGAGGGAGAGGAGGGACAACTACGTCCCAGAGGTCTGTTCACTGACGAGTCGTTTTGCAGATTAGCTGCAACTGGCATGTAAGCCCATTTTTCCTCATGTTATGATATTAGTTCTACAGTGATCTTGTTTCTCATCCTGCAGATTTCAGCTCTGGACCAGGAGCTCATTGAAGTGGATCCAGACACAAAGGAAATGCTAAAGATGATGGTGAGTCATTTTAAATGTGCAGGACATGCTTGTTGTTTTTAAAACACTCTTTAAGCTGAAGCCTTGGATAAGTAACTTTCAGTCTGTTGCTTTTTTCCTGCAGGATTTCGGTGGCCTCTCAAAGCTTCAAGTAACACAGCCAACCATCGGAATGAACTTCAAAACGCCACGAGGGCTGTGATAAGTTAAATAAAGAGATGAAATTATTAAATGTGCTCATTTGTATTTCTTTTACCCTGGACATTCTTTAGAAGAGGTATAACTGTTTTAGATTTCAGATGAGAAATGTTTGTGCTTCATTGATAACGGTACTAGAAAAATTTGCATTTCTTGCAGAAATGCTGTTTGAATACTGGATAGCTGAAACAGCTGAGCAGCTGAACTGAAACTGAAACTAAAGCTTTATGCTTCTCCGTCAGCTCCGCAAGGGACAGACACGCACGGATTGACGGAAGCGTTTTGCTCTCATACTTCTCCGTCTCCTGGAGTGTTGCAAAGCAATTGCCCGGCAGGACCACAGAGGGCGTAGCGCTGTTCTGTGGTATCCTGTCATGTATCTGTCCAAGATAGTGTGTTTATATTGTGTTTTTTGTGTATATAAGAGACTTTTAACACGGACATATTTGTCTCTCATTCTCCTCCACTTCATGCACTCCCCACCTCTAAACCCACGTTTCCTGTCATTTCCATCCACAAATAAAACGCTTGCTGCGCATCTTTCCACTCCTCCAGTCACGGGGAATTAAATGTTCATGTTTTTAGAGTTTTTTCGCGAGGTATTCTTCAAGCTTCTCCGTGTCTGCCGCTAGTTATCCTCGGCTCTCTTAATGTTTTTGAGGGCGCAATAGCAGCGCTGTAGACAACAGCAGCGCCCTGACCAATCACAAGCTTGCGTAATCCGTCTCGTTCGACAGATGTTTAAAAAAGTGGGCTCGACTCCGTACGTACTTGCGTGCCTGCCGGAGCCCTACGCAAGGACAGATAATGGCGTTGCGTGTCTCCGCGCTGATGCAGACGGAGAAGCATAAATCAGGCTTAAGAAAAACTGTCAAAATGAGCTGAAAGTATTGAAAGATGTAGAAGCAAATAGCACTAACAAGCAAATAAAGCACAAAGTGAAGAATGGAGAAAAATAATCCTAAATAGCAAAAAACTGAAATCTGAACATTGTATAAAAATCTGGACAGCTAAAATGTCTCAACAACTGTTATTTTAGTTGGACAAGTTTAACAGTTTAATCTTTACATTTAGCTGAACTGTGAAATTAGCAGCTTATGCTGA
Organism: Nothobranchius furzeri; assembly: GCF_043380555.1. Classification (NCBI taxonomy): domain Eukaryota; kingdom Metazoa; phylum Chordata; class Actinopteri; order Cyprinodontiformes; family Nothobranchiidae; genus Nothobranchius; species Nothobranchius furzeri. The sequence goes on from NC_091749.1 coordinate 46,241,120, forward strand.
ATTTTGTAACTGATTGCTGAAGTAAGCTGAAATTAAGCTAAACTGTCAAATGAGCTGAATGTAGTGAAAGATGTGAAAGCAACAAGCAAAGCACAAAAAGTAAGTGAAGAATGGAGAAAACTAATCCAAAACAGCAGAAAATTAAAATCTGTCAACATTGTTAAAAAAACTGGACAGCTAAAATGTCTAAACACCTGTTATTTCAGTAGGGTTAGTTTAACAGTTTAATTTTTACATTTAGCTGAACTGTGAAATTGGCATCATATGCTGAATTCAGAAACTAATTGCTGAAGCTCCTGAATAGCTCAAGTGAAGCTGAAACTAAGCAAAACTGTTATGAGCTGAATGATTTGAAAGATTTAGAAGCTAAAAGCACCAAGATGTAAATAAAGCACAAAAACTGAACGGAGAAAACAATCCAGAACAGCAGAAAACTGAAATCTGAACATTATTTAAAAATCTGGACAGCAAAAATGTCTAAACACTTGTTTGAGTAGGACTAGTTTAACAGTTTAATTTTCATATTTAGTTGAACTGCGAAATGAGCAGCATAAGCCGAATTCAGAAACGGATTGCTGAAGCTGCTGAGTAGCTGAAAAAAAGTGTAATAAAGCTCATAATGTAGGTGAAGAATGGCAAAAAAAAAAAAAATGCTAAACAGAAAACTGAAATCTTTGAACATTGTTTAAAAACTAGACAGTTAATGTTTACACACCTGGCATTTGAGTAAGAATAGTTTAATAGTAAAAATTTCACAATTAGCTGAACTGTGAATTTAGAAACTTGCTGATATCTGAAACCGATAAATTAACATATGCTCAGATTGTGTAATGAATGGATGGATGGATTCATTAGACCAAGATGATCAATTTGATTTATCATATGTGTGGGTGTGTACTTTAATTTAGCTAGAAGATGATTGAAATCTCTCAGCCAATCAGAGAGCTGGGATGGGGTTGGGCAATTTCCCGCCTTCTGACGGTAAATAAAATGTAAGTTACGTTTCTAGTTTTACGAACAGAGGGTGAAGCATGTGGCATCAAATGTGTCCGATGTGGCCCGCGAGGTGACTGGCTACAGGGGCCTTTCTGGGCTTCGGTGACGTGTCACCTGAGGAAGTTTGGGGGACTACGTGCTTGCGGGGGACTGGGAGCTCTAGGTCTACAGGGGACCGAGAGTTGCCCAAGGTGGTGGATGTTGATGAGGGAGGGGGAATGAGCGTGGGGTAAGCCTCCCTGTGGGGTAGGGGTGTGTGTTGGGGGGAAGGGGGTGTTATGTTGGCGGTGGGTGAGTGGTGTACAGGGTGGGGAGTGTTCGTGTGCTTGTTGTGTGTGATGGGTTGTGCAGACTCAGCAGTGAGGGTGGTTGTTTTGGCAGCAATATGCCTTTTAGGTGTCCAGCCTGCCTAAATTCATTGAAGAAGTCCGATCTCTGAACATGGATAGACATGGCCAAGCAAATTGACAAGGGGAAGTTCTTCCTCAAGGAAGAGGAAGAAAATGTAGATTTTCTTTTTACATATGTATGAAACTTTCTTTGCGTGTGAATAAAAATGGGTATAGTTTCCTTGGTAGTGTGAGTGCAATCTCTGATGTCAAACCTTGGAGGCTACTCTTTTCGGTTGTATATTGTTGGTCCTCTGTCATAGTGACAAACATCTAAACATTTTGTTTGGCAGTACTCACACAATGCCAAAGGGACAATGCATTTTGGGGGCACTGACTATTCAGATTAGAAAGAAATGTAGTTTTGACACATGAGTAAACTGTTTTAGGGGAGATATGAGCTTTTGCAGGTAAACCATGTGATCAACCATCCAGGTTTATTTTGACGAAAGCACCAAGAATGATGAGAATGTCCGATGTGTCGAGAAATGAGCCAAAGCTATTGAGAAGGATCTTTGCCAATTTGGAGACACTGTTTAAATGAGAAATGGATTTAGACTGAAGCATGAGTGAACAGTTTTGGAAGAGATGTTCGCTTTTGCAGGTGATCTATAGTGTTGTGCAAAACTAAGTGTTAACCAAATGATCTTAGAAGTTTGAAAATGTAATTTCTGTTTCAAGAAATGAGCCAAACCAATGGAGAAAAACTGCAAATACACTTAAATTATTTCCTGTTAATCTCTAGCCTCGCCTGCCAGACTCGTCCTCTGTGCAGAATTAAGCAGGACAAGTCTGGCAAGCCAGGCTACATTCTCTGGAGGATGGGTATTCAATTAACTGATGTGTTGAATGTTCTGTGAACACATTACTTGAGATGGTCTTGGGTGTTTGTGAAAAAAAGTTGACAATAGCCACATTAACAGTAACTTGTACAATTTTACAATGCTTTGATTTGTCTTACACCTTTTCCCATTTATACATCTAATGTATGTTCTAGAACTGAAACTTTAAAGTAGACTTTGCAGTTTTAGCTTTCATACAGCACACTTTGACAGCCAGTTCCAAGTACAAAAGCCAAAATTAGTTTCAAAGTTTCCATCCATCCATCCATTCTCTTCCACTTTTCTGGAGTCTGGTCGTGGGGGCAACAGCCTTAGTCGAGAGGCCCAGTTTCACAGTCTGCCCATTAAGAAAATGTTTTCTAAAACTTAAGCGGTCAAGATTTGTCAGAACTTGCTACATTCAAAGAGATCCACTGAAATTCAGATGCATAATGTCATAAGGTGAAATAGTCTCGACCATGGATAATTAAATTCAATTCAAAAATACTTTATTAATCCCAGAGGGAAATTGATGACTTATTCTGAGCTACTACATCAAAGAGTTATTGTATATTACAATTTCTGTTGGCAGGAAGGATATCCAGTAGCGGTCAGTGTTGCAGCGAAACTGAAGAAGCCTCTGACTGAAGACACTCTTCCATTGTCGGACAGTCTTGTGAAGAGAATGCTCAGGGTTGTCCATCATTTTCTTGATTCTCTGGAGAATCCTTCTTTGCATTATCTCCTCCAGTGGTTCCACAGTCGTCCCCAGAACAGAACCAGCCTTTTTTATTAGGCTGTTGAGCCTTTTCAGGTCCCCGTTTCTGATGCTACTACCCCAACAGACGATGGCTCAACAACAGACTTTTAGAAGATCTGCAGCATCTTGCTACAGACATTGAAGGACCTAAGCATCCTCAAGAAGACCAGTCTGCTGTGTCCCTTCTTGTAAACGGCTTCGCTGCTCTTTCTCCAGTCCAGTCTGTTGTCCAGGTGAACTCCAAGGTATTTGTATTCCTCAATCACCTCCACTTCTCCCATGGTGCAAACAGTGTTTGACTCCACCCTGTTTCTTCTGCAGTCTAAAATCATCTTTGTTTTTGTTCATGTTCAAGTGAATTAGGTCAGCTAAAGCAAAACTGAAATAGAACAAGACCATCCTGATCTGTATAAAGAATCAATACCAATGTAAAACTGAAAAGCTTAAATGCACATCTGAAATAACAAACCATTTGGAGCCCAGACATCTTAATGCTTAAACACCTTTATTGTGCCCAATCTGAACATACTCCACAATTAAGTAGCAGCAAACTTGGCAGACCACAATGAGGTAGACTTTCAAAACTCTAAAAAGCAGCTGGGCTAAAAGACAACAAGCTCAGCATGACAAACCTAACAAATAAAGAAAGACACTCGTCTTTGGCACACAACGTATGCATTTACATCCAACTGGAACAGGAAGGTTAAATGGCATAAGAATGAGGGGATCATTTATAGAAGGGGGGGGGGGGGTCTACTCAAGTTCTGGATAGTTAATCAGCTAAGTGGAAGTTCTTACATCAAACAGGAAACAAGCAGCAGGTTTAACAGGCATGTCCCCCATCAATGTACAAAAGTGATTAAAAACCACTGCCACCTCTCCACACGTGCAAATTAAAATGTGGGGGGAAAGGGAATAAAGTAAACAGTCAAATGACTCCAGTTTCAAATGGGATCTATTGAGTGCTCTAGAAGCAGTGGATTACCAATTGACGCACTAGTACTGATGAATATTTAATAACTGGATCAAAGTGAGCAGAAGTATTACATCCAACATTTTGTGCCCATTCAGCTGAAATACGGAAAGGCAAATAAAAAAAGCCACTGAAATGTATGAAGAAAAAATAAAAAGGGGGGTTTCCCATCAACAGCCACCTTATATAATTGTTCAAAATTTTCATGTTATGACTTAAAACCGTTTGTGTACAAATTAGTAAAAAACTGCGTAAAAATGTCTGAAATGCGACTGGTTAAATGAAGCCCAACATTCAACTCCCAAAAGTAAGAAACCAGTTGGCTTGTACAGGAAAACTGGTGCCAACTGGCATAAGGGGAGGGAAGAGGGGAAAAAATAAAAATTTAAAGGCACTGTATGGCATTTGCCAATGAATGGCAATGAGACTTGCGTGATTGCTCTTCACTATGCAACACATTTAAACAAAAATAATCAAAACAAAGGGCATTTTCGTCCACCTCATAACGTTAGGCTGACTCTCACTTTGTCTGGCCACAAGTCTGAGAAAATGCTTTTAGTGTGAAGGGCCCCTTGTTTATTCCCAACAAGGTCACTGCATAGTGCCACTGTGAACAGCAAAAAAGTAGCAAGTGCAAAAGTGAACATTTTCTACAGTGAAAACCCCAGTGCCTGGTGGAGTGCCACAGTGCCCCCATACCGAGGGACGCCCGACACCCGTGCTCTCGCCGGCGGGCAGCCTCGCTCTGTAGAGGCTCCTCCTCTGACCCTGCAGAGTGTCTAGATCCCTCTGCTCTAGCTGGAGTCCCTGTTCTTCTGGTTGCGCATGAGGGGCCGATGGTTGCTCAAGATGTCCATCGAGTGCTGCCAGTGCCAGCAGGAGCGGCAGTAGTACTTGAAGCAGGCCTGTATAAGATCAGAAACTTAGAATGCATGTCACCTTCAACTTATAAGTTTATTTTACTGCTAAAGGTCAATCAAATCTAAATAGATTTATAGTTATTCAAGCAGCAAATAAGCGCCATCTGTTAAAATGTATTGAGAAAATAATTCTCTTGATTTTAAGTTAAATTTCTTATGGGTGCTCATTTACTGCCACTAGGGTTGTCACGGTGTGAAAATTTAACCTCAGTTATTGTGACCAAAATTATCACGGTTTTCGGTATTATCGCGGTATTTTTTTTAAACGTGTTACATTTTCAAACAACTAAATAAACCCTGTATATCCGGAAAATATTGTCCTCAAATTGTGTCTCAATTTTGCCTAAAATGTGTCATTTTGTAATCATGTTGTTTATTTGTTTACATATTTCCCCTTTAGTCTTTAAAATGCCAATATAGCGTCATTTCAACATGGGGGTGTCCGCGACACTGTTTATATGCAGGTAGCAGCGCTGCGGCTGCTTTATATAGCAACTCGTTGCATTCTCCCTCAACCCAAATCCTCGGATCACGCATTTTTAGCTAAAACGCTAACGTTAGCTTGCCTTGCGTTGACTGTAGAGTTGTGGGTGATGGTCACGCACATGTGTCATGAGATTTGAAGCTTTGCTGCCTTCAGACACTTTTTCTGCACGTGCTGCAAACAGGATAGCCGTCTTCTATCAACTGTCCCTCGGCATTCTTCAAATATCCAAAAAGTGCCTGCACTTCCGACTGTCTTTGAGGGATGATAAGTGTCCTGAGCGCTGCCGTCTCCTCCTTTGGCCATTATTTCAGCTTTAGATTCAAGAAAGTTTTGGTTGTTAACAACAAAGTGCGCATGTGCCACCGGCAACTTCAGCAGATGATACGGCTGGTAAGGGTCACCGCGCCTACGGTAATCCACCGATATATATTAAAAAAAACACTGTTATTATCATTGTCAACTTTTTTACCAGGGTTTACCGCTACACCGGTTACCGTGACAACCCTAAGCCACCACATGCAACTCTGCACAAACAACTCCAATTTATAATAGTTAAACTTCTTCTGAAGTGCATCTTTAAAGTGAAAAACCTAAGAGACTCAGTGCAACAGACTCACTTTCAATGCCCTCAATCACATCTGCAATGAAAGGATTTAGCATTTTCTTATATTGCTTGGCAATAATGTCCAATTTCTATGATTTCTGCAGTCAAGTTCAATGCAGGCTTCATTCAATACAAGGACCGGTGCTACCAAGTGGCTGATCAGATCACAGCTGCACCTAATTAAGTATCTAGGTCAAATATGCTTAATGTCAAAAGTAACTGAACTATATTCCTACTCTACTAAAATGGGTCCGAGCTTTGTTCCATTAGAACCAACACATTTTCAGAGCCCTCTCCTTTAAGACACAAGAATCACACCAATGCCAAGCATGCTTCTGATTTATCACTGACCTGGTCTCTGCAGAAGAAAGGTCCAGGCTGACGGAGGCAAACTTGACACATGGAGTCCTCCAGGTATGGGTCGATCTGAACCTGAAGGAAATGTCACAGCATTCAGTTGGCCATCGTATCAAATTAAAGCCATAAACGCATCCCATTACCTTCTTTGTAAACTTGGGAGTCTTAATCTCAACAAACGCAGCACACACAGCCTTCAGATAACTGCGTTGATTGTTGAAGGTGACACGTCCGGAGCCTGCACAAGTAGAGCTTATGTTCAAGTCGAACAAGAATCCAAACACTCAAGTTTGCCCCAGACACTAAACACTAGCAGCAACTTTACCTATGGGATACTTGTGCTTATCCGTGTCAATGCCAGCATACATGACTCCTCCGAACAGGTCATTCATGATGCTGGCCAACGCCTCGGCATTCAACATGCCATGCAGTGCACCAACAAACACAGTCTTACTAGGGTCCAGACGCTGGGCAGGGCAGCGCACATAGTTACTGTCAGAGATCACCCAGGGTATCACCTGCACCTGCAGCGGAAGACAGAGGATTCAGCTTATAGACAAAGTTTAATGTATAGTATTATTTACGACAACACTGTTGGAACTGGATGGTGCCTTAAGGAAAAAACTCAAAACTAGAATATCATGACAAAGTTCCAAAAGTGAAACTTTTACATTACATTCATTACACACAGACTGATATTTCAAATGTTAATTTCTTTAACTTTGATTATTAGAACAGATAAAGGAAATCTTAAATTCTGTATCTCAGAATATTAGAATGTGAAAAGGTTTGACACTGAAGACCCCTTGTGCCACACTAATCAGCTAATTAACTTTACTCCTGCTAAAGCCTTTAAATGGTCTCAGTCTAGTTCTGTAGGCTACATATTCATGGGGAAGACCGCCGACTTGACAGTTGTCCAAAAGATGACCATTGGCACCTAGCACAAGGAGGGCAAGACACAAAAGTTCGTTGCTAAAGAGGCTGGCTGTTCAGAGCTCTGTGTCCAAGCACATTAGTAGAGGTGAAGGGAAGGACAAGATGTGATAAAAAAAATAAAGTGCACAAGCAATATAAACGTTAATCCGCGGGCAGCAGAGGACGTTGTCAGAGTAGGAAGTGACGCCACCATCAGCGGAAGTTTTGCAGTCGGCAAACGAAACTCAGCAAGGTAAAATAACCTTTTGTTTAAAAAAAAAAAAAAAAGAACCAAAATAGAACTGGAAAATGGACACAGCAAGAACATACCAAAGAAGCCTTAACTAAATATTGAGTGCTGTACATGCTCATACTTTTCAGTTGGCCAACATTTCTAAAAATCCTTTTTGCATTGGTCTTAATTGATAATCTAATAATCTGAGATTCTAAATATGGGATTTTCATTGTCAGTTATAATCAAAATTAAAAAAAAATCTGTCTGTAATGAACAAATATACAAGTTTCACATTTTGAATGGAATTGTTTAAAAAATGTCACGATTTTCTAATTTCAAGACAGCACCTGTACTTTAAAGAGTTTTGTACTTTTCCAGTTTTTCCTCTTCAACTTTCTATAAATCATGTTTTGATGCCCCCCCCCCCCAAAAAAAATCTGAGTTTCTAAAAGATTACAGAACTTCTGCATTCACAGCAAATGCTCAATTTAGACAAAAGTAACTTAAATGGCGCGAGCTAATAAAATAAAGCTACAAATGCATTTAAGTTAAAACTCAGCCATTAGCTAGTTCCAGTACTGCAACAACACTGGCAGTACATTTACATTAGCCTTTTCTGTTGAGGAAACAAGATGAGGAAATATGTGGCAAAATGAAATAAAAACCACCATTTCCTATCGTTTCTCTAAGGTTCATGTGAGTTTTACTTTGTTACAAAGAGTCAAGTCAGAGCTAGATCTGGCTCCAGAGCTGCAGTCTGCTGACCCCTGCATGAGCTGTGTGTGGTGCTAGTCTACTCAGTCTTCTCAATCCCCAGTGAGTCGAGGTGGATGGCTGCTCATCCTCTGGATCCTCTGGAGGTTTCTTCCTGTTAAAAGGGAGTTTTCCTCTCCACTGTCGCTGCATGCATGCTTAGTATGAGGATTGCTGTAAAGACTGACACTAGTCAGTGGCTCAATGTAATCTGCTGGGTTCCTTATATGGGAAACTTTACTGATTGGCTTAATGAACTGAACCCGTTTACTGTGAAGTGCCTTGAGACAACTCTTGTCGTGAATTGGCACTATATAAACAAACTTGAATTGAAAGAAGCTGCCTTGGAGTCACATTTCACAAGAATGTCCCACATCGGCTTAGTGAGTCATTTACCTCAAGAGGATGATGAATTTGATCAGCCTCCCCAAATCAGCTGCCTTAGTTGAAAGCACAAAATTTTCCAACATTCAGAGGGAAACAAGTCTATTTGCTTCTCTACAGAGAAACGGACTGCCCACACTCTGCCTTCCCCCTCCAGAGGACTAGGAGAGACTAGTAAATAACCTGACCCAACAAGAAGGCGTCCCACCACCCTGCAGTCAATCGCTCATCTAGACCATAATTTCAGAATGTCAATCAACTCACATCCTTGCATCGCATTCTTCGGCTGGACATCTTGAAGTAGTATTCCCTGTTGTCCTCTGGGTGAAAAGGATCCTGGGAGCATGCCTGAAGCAAAGCCCGCACAGACTTCTCATTCTCAAACACCAGGTAAACATAGCCTACAGACAAAAGTAAACTCCGTTAGGTCACAGGTAGAAAACTCTTAATTCACATCTGCTGAAAACACCATGGCACCAGATCAAAACAACCTATAAACATCTTCAGGGAAGAGATGGCAGGACTTTTTCATCTTTTGAGACAACATTGTGTTTCAAGTCAAAATTCATGAATTTCACAACTGCATTAATCTGAAATGAAGATCAAGTAAAACCAATTAAATACAAAATAAAATTGACGTGTCGAACAAAATCTAAAGGTTTGGGGGGGGGGGGGGGGGGGGGGGGGGACCAGGAAACCTCAAGGTCTCCAACCCATTACAACCAGAACTTCTACAGAAGCCCTGTACCTGCCTCTAGCACCATGGTCTGAGCCCACAATCACCACTGGACGAGTCCAGAACCAGTTAAACCCAGGTGCTCACCACAGTGACCCCTTAAAACCAGGAAGAAAAAAAAAAGCCTACCAGCCCGTTGTTACCTTTAGCCACATTACCTTTAGGAGGGCAGCGGGGGTGCTTCCCATCCTTACCTGGCCACTCAACAGTCAGAGGGCCATAGCCACTGAAGGTGTTGATCAGACCAGCTGAAACAAGAGATGAGGGAGCAGAGATGGACATTTGAATACATAAATCCATAATTTTAGTTTGAAGGCTAAAACAACTCCATAAATTCCCTCCAACACTTGTAATCAGGTTTGATCTTTGCTTTCTTTATGCAGTTACGTCAGAGTTCATTTACTCACTCTGATTTAAAACTTCTTGAAGCATGTCAACCTTCATTATTTGGATAAAGTGGAGGTTTGTTAAAAGCTGTGCAGCAAAAAATTAAAGTTGGATAAGCTCAGGTAACTGAGCAGCACCAGATACCTTCTGTGATGTCCCAGGGCACACCACCTAGAAAGACCTTGCAGGAGTAAATGGGATCCTTGTTGTTTCTGGGAGGCAGCTGTCCACTCCAAGTGAATGAGGCCTCATTCACAGCTGTAGTAGGCAAGAGTAGTTAGAGATGTCAAATTTGGGTCAAGGTAAGAGTCAGAAAGCCATCCGAATGTAAAGCAAACATACCCGCAGCCTGTCTGTGCAGCCGGGCCTCTCTCTCAATGCTGAACGCATCGTCCGACTGGTCCAGTAGCTCCGAACCCGGCCACGAAGAGCCAGAGCGCCAGCGGCGGGAAATGGTTGAGGAGGCAAGGATGGAGCTGGATGGCGGGGTCAACGGAGTGCTAGAATTCTGGGGGTCAAGACGGGAGCCCAGCCTCAGCAAGTCCTTCTGCATGTTGGACAGGTATGGCAGGGGAGGGGAAATCCGCAGGGTGGACTGCAGAAAAACGTATTCATCAGTTACCAGCGAATGAAAAACTTTATTAAAACAGTTTTCCATTAAGAATGTGAACGTGCCTAAAATTTGGTACATCAGATATCTGCTTTAAACAGAAATTCAGATAGAAAAGGACAAGCTGCATTGAGAAAATGGTTTTAAAAATAAGTCCTTTTAAAAACAAGGTCACTTGCCACAATAATTCAATCAAAACCTGCCAAACATTTACTCCTGGGGTTCACAAAACATGAATTACTTTTTGTCAATTCTCACATGTTACTTGCCCGTATATACATGTGCATCCTTAAACCCATAATGCATGAAGTAAACATACAAATAAGTTAAACTGGAGTAGGATTAGGAATAAAGGTCATATCCTTGTTTAAACCTACCATTTATGTGTTGCACTAAGATGACAGCCATAAGTTTTATTCTCCGAATGCATGCAGGAAGAACTAGAACTAAAAAGCACCTTCAGCAGTGAACTGACATCTGCAGACTAATTAAAGCTCTGATGAGGATGTACCAAGTGTGCAATCAGAGCAATTTCCTAACGTGCTTTGTGAGCAATTATTTTGCCAATATGTCAACCGACTAAAGTCACCTCTTCAGCAGACAGAACCACCTTTCAGCCGAGTACATGGGCATGAGGAGATTGCCCCAACTCCCATTCATCTCCAGAGAGTACACCTCAATCTAAAGTGATGTTGGGAATTGAAATGACAAAATGCACTAAAAGGGATGAAGCTGCTTCTAAGATGGTTGAATTTGCCTTGCAGAATATTCACAATTCCTTTTTCAGATCGGACTGAAGCAGTCATAAATCTGATGAGTTTAAATCTTTAGAGTCGGTAATGCTGAACCATTATTTGACCTTCATACTTTGTGGCAATGCTGGAAAAGATTTTCCAAGTTTCATTAGCTAAGGCATTTCCAAGCATTTACTAGCTTATTCCCTGCAAGTACCCTTTCAGTCAAAGGCTTCCGTTGCATCGTTCTTGCAAGTGATGCATGGACCTCCAGAGGAAGCCATCACATTCGTGGCCCGCTACATCACAGACACTTAAATTTCAAACCTAAGTAGATCATCCTTTTGTTCGTATGAGTATCGATGGAATAGAGAATAGATTGAATGAATGAATATAAACTTGACCCTGAGAATCAGAATTGAATCATGAGTTGTTGGATTCACACCCCTAATTCTTTGCATTTAAAAGCCAGACATTGGCAACAAGGTTTATGGTGCATCAACTGACCAAGATGGAAACAAAAAGCATCACCAGCAGTTTTATAAAAAGCTCAAAAGTGCACAAATACCAAGATAAAATAAAATGCAATGGTCAACAGATTACAATTTTAAAAACCAATAGCACAACTGGCATTTGCAGATGCAATTCCCTAGCCTGGCAAGCCAGACTAATGAAATGTATTATTTAACTTTGCAAACTTTGCAAAGCAAGAATTTTGTCTAGTTCACTAGGCTAGCAATTTCCAGCAGAAGCCAATCCGTTTCAAACTATTTGAATACTGCAGCAGCAGCTAGTACCGAGCATCGAACATCGATTGGAACCAGGACCAAGTAGTTTTTCCTGTGTTTAATTATCTTTTTATTTATTTTTTTTAATTTTGATTCCCAGTCCACCAACTGGAAGAAGATGCCACCAAATCCCAGCGAGAAGAATCTGCCAGAAGCGTTTGTGCTGCTGCGCAACCATGTAACATGTGTTAAGGTATGTTAAAGTTGGTCTCTGGCTGCCGGTCCCTGTGGAAAATAACCCAACGTTGCATTTCAGCACGGATCAACTGTCTCTTACACTTGACAGCCTGCAGAGGTGTGCAGCGTCACATCTCTTTAAATTCCTTCTTACCGCACATGTGCAGCGGCAAAAATGTAAACACATGTCCGCAGAACTTTTACTCAAGAGTGATGTAAACTTTGCATCCTGCAACAAAACTCTGCAGAGGAAGTTCATTAAACACAACAGTGGATTTAATGATAACAATTCCACAGTGAAAGTCAGAAAGCAAATAACCTGAAAAACTAGTCGTGCCTCTAGTGATCTACAGTGTTGGGAGTAACGCGGTACAAAATTAATTACTGTAATGCATTGCTTTTTGCTGTCATGTGGTAATGTAAGGCATTACGGGGAAAGAAAATGGTAATATTTACTCAGTACAATTGTCAGTAATTACAACGCATTTTTAAACCCAGAATCAAGATGTGGGTTTCCTAAAAATTCAAATTGCAGGAAGCCTGAAAAAAGATCCAGTATCTACATATATTATGTCACTTATGGACTCCGCTTTGCGGCATTCTATGAGCAGAGAGGACGCAGCGGTAACGGCTCAAATACTCCAGCTGCGTCCTGCGCGCGGCCGCTGTTATATTCACAAAATCGCTGCACCAAAACCAAGTAATTAGTTTGCGATTGTTTATATCAGCCCATATTCTCTGGTACTTCATGTACTTTTCAGCAGAGTTCATAATCTGTGCGCCGGTGATTTCAACTCATTGCTGCTGGAGCGCAGCGCATATTAAGCTTTGTGTTTTGCGTTCAGTAGATCCCTTTGGCTGATTAGTTAGAACGTAGGAAATCTAGGAAACAGTTTTACTGGAAGACTGAGAGAACATGCAGCATGCAGGAAGGTTAGAGAGAGAAAGGGCCGGAAATTATTCAAATAAAATCAAGAAAACAACACAAAGTGCTTGAAAAGAAAAAAGTAGGTAGATTTATCCCCAAAACACATTTTTACCAGTGAAAAGCAATAATATATAAGCATTTAATATTTATACATGTGATGGAATCAGATCACCCCAGAAGTCAGTCCCACATCCAGGGCCGTATCAAGGCATTTGGGGACCAAGGCAAATATAGGCTTGGAGCCCCCACCACCTCACTCCCTGCTCAGTTAATATAAGACGGCAGCATGTTGAGTACAGATTGTTGTTGCTTTTATTTAATAAACAATCATTTTAAAGCCCTGTTATTATATCTGACTGTTTTTAACAGCAATCCTAGCTCAGACACCACATCACTTTCCACATATATGTCATGAGCTCACTGAGCGTCAGATTACCAGATTCATATTGAAGTTGTTTTGGTGAAAGTAACTTAAAGTAATGCAAAAGTAGTGTAATGTCTTACATTTCAAAATCAGTAATATTGTAATGTAATTAATTACTTTAAAATGAGGGTAACAAATAATTCATTACAGTTTTGAAGTAACTTGCCCAACACTGGTGATCTAACATGCCAATTTGTTAGATTTCATGCTTTTCTGCACCATTTAGCCTGTTGAGCTTTTAATACTTTATGTTAGTTACCAATAGCTGTGACTAAGTGTTTCAGTTTTACTTTTAATCAAGACATAACTGTAAATTCTTAGTCATCCTGGACATGATCTACCAGAGTTTTAAATGAAAACAGACTCATGTTATCTTAAAGACATTTGAGCTCCCATTCAAGAAGCTTTTTAAAATTCATGGAGAAGTTAAGACCTTTTTATCAAGACATATGATTAGCTGGCTCATAAAACAAGTAGAGATCTTGGATCCTGCCTCTTGTCAAGAATTGATAGGTTGAGTCAAAGCTGGAATTGTTCAAATTCAAACACCCAAACTTAGCTTAGAGCTGTAGACTTACTGGCTAGTGCCATTACACACTAAACTGAGCTGTTAGAAGTAACCAGTGTCCCTCACCAGAATGAGCCAACAAACAGGAACTGAAGCACGCGTCTTACCAGCATATCACAGATGTGGTCCGAGCCAGAGCTGATGCCGCTGGTCTCGGAGTCCTGAGGACTGCTGGAGCGAGAGTCCAAAAAAGAGCTGGAGTCTAGTCTGTTTGCCATCCGAGCCATGCCTGGAAATTTCTCCAGGAAGTCAGCAGTCATGCTCATGGAGTCGTGGGGCAAACACCCAGGGGGTTTCCCAAGGATGCTACTGAAGGGACTGTTCAGCAAACCCAGCACTGAGGAAAACAACATTTACAGTGTTACCAAGAAAGCTCGTGTACAGGGTTAATTCTGCTAGCTGAGCAAGTTGAAGAAAAAGTGATGTGCATGCCGAGTCTACAAGGCGGCATTGATCTGTCGCCCGACGAGCTGAAGGAATAAGTTTCTCAACATTCCATCTTTCCAACTCAAATAGATTTAGAAAATGAGCCAAACGACGAGGAGATGGATCCAAAACACTATTCCACATGGAAGAGATTCTTTTGGAAAAGAATGTTCCAACTTTACAATCTTAAAACCAATTTACCACATCAAGTGTTACCAAACCGGAGTTCCTTCAGGGATACTCTGATATACAGTCAGCTGGCACCAGTAACAGGTATGTACTGGTTTGTTACAGTTAACAGGAGGGGATTATTCCGCTGTGGGCTGCATTCAAAGCCCCGTCCCACTTTAGTTCAGGCCCAGTTCTGACACCTCTAAATGAAGTTTAACCAGCTTGGTTTAGGGATTTACTGCAGCCAAACGGGGTCAGAAACATGCGAGAAAACCTTGTAGTTTGGTGGTACCTCTCTGAAGACATGTAGTTTTATCAAAACCGATGTTGGAACTCGATTCTCTTCCAAAACTCAACTCCACATCAAAATAATGATCAAAGTTTTGTCCCACTGTTTTGACAGGGACAGGAAAGGAACAGAGCAGCTCAGGCTTGTGTCGTGCTCTGGTAGACAGCAAAGCAAAAGTGCCACATCATCCTTCCTAATGCAACAGCCTGCTCTTACTCAAAAAAAGCCCCAGTAGAGTGATGTGAACCAGTCCAACATTACTGAAGGTTTTAGGTAAATTGGGTCATAAAAAGCCAGCTACAACTTTCTGAAAACATCCAACCTGACTGGTGAACAGAAGACATTTGGTACTTACTGGAGGACGAGTTAGTCTGAACCTGGGACAGGGGGGTATGCGTGTCAGACTCTTGGCTGCTCCATGGTCTGTCCCATCCAGACAGACGGAGAGACTGGAGGCCAAGGCCCAGGTCCGAGACGTCCGAAGAGCCCCGTGATGAAGGCATGTCCTGGGGGCTGGGAATACCTCCACAGTTGGGAAACAGCATCCTCCTGCTGCCCACTGCAGCCAACTCCGACTCTTTTGGATCCAGTTAACAGATGGTGTACCAAATAGAAAAAGGAGAAGTGTTAGAAAGTGTTGTATCAGTCCGTGTTAGAAAAATAATGACAGAATTAGGTCGGCAAACAGTTTTCGAAAATAACCAATTTAAAAAGAAACATTGCCCCTCACCACCTCACTACCCGGCTAACCTGCTGCCTCTGTGCCTGGTGCAACTGCCATGCATCTCCGTCCGCATCACTGACCCACCTAGCAGCATGTGACATGGCTGCTGATGCACTCACACACCCCAGCTAATGACATCAGCCCCCACCACCCCCCTGTCTAACAACTGTGTAATGAAAAATTCCTGTCAAAGCCTTGGGCTCGATGGAAGTCCTCCCTCTCTGGAAGGCGGCTCACGTCTGAGAAGTGGGACGACAGCTGCCACTGTTAGTGCTGGTGCTGCTCACCGTCTAGCCTGGTTTCCTGAGCAAGCTGAGAGAGGCAGGAGGGGAGGGAGGTGGAGGAGTCGAGGGGCAGAACTACAGCAGCATGGTGGGCGGTAGCATGAGTGCATGACTCAGCAGACTGTTAAAAGTACTTCAGACTCTTAAGATCCTCTGGAACATTTTAAACAATCAGTGTTTTGTGACTATTTTTTTACTAAAACTGATGAAACAAGCATGCAGAGCCTTGCTGCATCTGAATCAGCTGACTGATCAGATGTTCGTGACGAAGCCGACTTGCACCGCCAGCTCCTCCCCTCCATCACACCTGGAACGCTTCCAGCTGCTACAGACTCCCCTGATTCAGCAATATCGAGCAGAATCCAGTGAAAGTTTAGATCAGAGCAGAGCTCAAATTTACTTTCCTCTTTAAAGTAAAACACCGTTGTTGCCGTGTTTAAAGATGAAGCTGTGGCATCAAGTCCGGGAACTGCAGAACTACTGGGATGCAGGCTCTATACTGGGCTTATTTCTTGGCAAACCTCACTACTTGAGTAAAAGCAACCACATTGCTGCAATGCTGCGGGTCAGTGATTCAGCATGAATCAGCTGCTGGCAAGCTGCAAAGAGTTTAGGATGAAGCATGAGGAAAAAAAAGGCTGCATCGGGAAGAGACTTTGCAATAATAAAACTACTTTGGATTAACTTAATTTGGCACAAATTTTTGAATACGTTACAAACCTGGATGCAATCGTTTGACAAATACCACAAAAACTTTGGAATTGTGGGAAATATTAGCCTCATTTTGGGTTCTTTCCTCTATTCATTTAATTTAACAACAAAAACCTTAACTTTTACAGTTGGAAATTTATGAGCCAAAAAATAAAATTAAATAAAAGTTATTTTACTGCTGAGGCTTGTTTTGGACTAAATGCTTTACTTCTCCTATTTTACATGAGCTTATTGTTAATCAGTTTCTCGGGATAATATTTGAGGCCTGAACACTAATCACACACACACACACACACATCGGGAGGACTTTACCACACATCAGGTCTGGTTTCTGCTTGGTGCTGTTGGGTGTGGTGCACACGCCGGTGAAGTCCAGAGCGTTGCCCAGCATGGTGTTCATCCTGCGGAAGATGTCTGCATTGCTGCAGGTGGACAGCGCTGGAGAGTCGGTCTCCGGGCTTTCGGGCCTGCGGACATCGCTTCTCTGTTTCAAACGAATTCAAACAGGAAAATTTCTTGGGAACATTTATTGATAACTCAAAGTTACTTAACTATTATTTCTGCGTGGGCCATTTATTTTTGTTGGAGAATTACCAGAGGGGCTGCTCCTTGTGAAATTCGTAAAGGCCCTCAAGTGTTAACCTTTGACCTTCAATATTTAAACTAAACTTGACGCTTTTGTGTTTGACTCACCAGGGAAAACGCCATGATGTGGACAGCCAGCCTAAAAGAAATGCCACAAAAACAACCTCCTACTGAAACGACAGGACATATTTATGAAGTCTGCTAGCAGCTAATTAAAGCTTAATTTGGTAAACGTGTGCAGGACTGTGGTTTTTTCCCCCTCCGACCTCCGTCTGGTCACGTGATCCACATCAAAGGGCACGACAAGTGCACGCGGCCTAAAGAAGTCACGTGAACTAAGAAGCTGGTTGTTTGGTTTGAGTTTTTTTTAGCGTTGGTCCCACACTCCAAGCCAGTTGGCGTTCTTGTTGTTATGCTGCATCAGCAAGTTAAAAATTATAGAAGCACGGTTTTAGTTGTAAGAATTAACAGCTCATTTTAGAAAAGAATTGCCAAAATCTAGTATGGACAAAGCTTGTATTGTATGTGCCCGGCTACATACACAGCTATGAAGGTAAGCTAACAAACTTCTGCTCTGAGTTACTAAAGATGCTGCATGCTAGCTCTCCACTAGCCTAAGTTAACACAAAAAGGAAACTTTATTGGAGTGACAAGTAAGGTCGTGCGTGTTTTTCGTGTCTGAAATGAAAAAACAAAAAAGTTCATATGTTATTCAATCATGCAGTCAGGAGAGGTCACGGTTAGGTCCGAGTGTTTCAGGCCAATGAGGAAAAACCAGAAGCCCCACTGTCTTGAGTGTAGGGAATCGTTACCCTGCAGGCTCAGTGCAGGATTGATTCAGGTTCAAAAGAAGACTGTTGATGTTTTTAAACGTCACATTTTTGCGAGTCATATAATTGCTTTTAGTTTGATAACAGGTTAATGACATGCCTGAACTACGTGTGTCATGTGGTATCAGAGATAAAATGTGTCCCAGAAAGAATATAGTAAGTAAAGTTTGTATACATAGCATGTCACAGAAAGTCAGACATTAGATGACTCGCAGAAGCACAACGTTGTTTACAGTTATTTTATTTGTTTCCATTACTTGTTCTACTCTTCTATTTTAAAACGAGTTAAGTGAAGTTAATCATCAATGTTTGTCTCTCTTTAAATGCAGTTGTACTCTAACAAATATTCTGTGTTGTAACAGATTGTGCTAAGGGATTCAAAGCCGGTGGGGGTGCCAGTGTATGTGTGGCAGGTGCAGCCTTGTGATGTCATGTGGCAGCTCAGCTACCAGACAGCCCATTTCTCCCAGCTGAAACTTACACCCCCCCCCCCCCCCCCCCAGTGTTGAGCTGCACAGAAACTGAACAACAGTGGCACAAAACGGGGACCAAGGTTACAATCTTTTAATTATACTATTATTATGTGTATACATATTTCTGTTATAACCTTTCAACTTGTTTTTATTTGGAAACAAGGTATTAAACCAGGTCCACTTAATGACATGGTCATCATATCAGCCAGACCAAGAGAGAGGAGACCGGTAGAATGAACAAGGTATGTTTTTCTTTCTGTTCTGCACGCACACGCACACACACACACACACACACACACACACACACACACACACACCATTTGACTTTTGTTTTTCTTCCCCAGAAGCAGTTTGTAAAAAGGAGTCAGCTTCCCCGATGGCAGACAGCTTCGTTCTGAAGGTGCAGGAGGCGTACCACAGACTTGGTGCAGATGAGGCTCCAGTGATAACAACCATGGCTGTCTCTGGTGATGTACCTCTGGTTGGGTCCACGTTTGGTTCGGTGCAGGAGGGAAGCGGGCCATCTTACCAACTACCAGTGAGGACGGCCCCCAGGACGCGTCCACACAAAGACAACCCTTCTCTCCCACAACTGTCTCTCTCTCATTATAGACTGGGACCCTCTGCAAGTGCATTTGTGTTTACTGAACATCATCATTTCACATCCCTCACAACATCATTGGGGAAATCATACAAAGCTGAGAACAGAACACAATCGCAGAGTTTCTGTGTGGAGGGACACCAACTAAGGAGATGCCACATCACTTCTACAAAATTTAGATAAGTGTGTCACACCAGGGCAGAAGGTTCTACTGAGAACCTTGTGAAACAGCCTATGGGAGCAAGTAGTCAGACTGATGACATATGTTGGGGTCTTGCTTTGGAGCCTACAGCCATCAAGGAGTACTGCAAGGTAATAGAGGTAAACCACTACCCATGTGGGGTCCTGATCCACCTTGAGGCACCATGGATGGTTTCAACACCAGCTGGGATTATGTATGATCCTGAGGGCAGCCTGAGTGTGGCCTGCTGGAAATAAAATGCCTAAATGTGTGTAGCTTTGTGGACTATTATGCTCAGAAAAGGTTTACTCTATGGCGATCTCATCCTCATTACTGGCAGGTCGGTGGACAAATGTTGATTTCTCCATGTGAGTGGTGTGACTTTGTTGTCTACACCACAGATGACATGTTTATTCAGCGAGTTCCCCGTGACATGGAAGTCATACAGACACTTGTGATGTTTTCATTGCTGTTTAAATGTAAAGAATTACTGTGGAGGAAATTCAATGTAAATCTGCAGTAAAATTAAATATTTCTGCATTTTCTTGTTTGTGATGTTTTGTTTGCTAGATGAGTAATCATTTTTAAATGGCTTCAGTTTAGTTTCAAAAGATAAGATTTAAATTAAATGAATTAAAGAAGACTAAACAAAAACCGATGACTTATTTTATTTACCAAAGAAGTATTTAAAACCATAAACTTTCAATTTCTTTTATTACAAAACCATTTTAAACTTATACAAATACACATTTAAGCATGACAGGGTTTTAAAAAATTTTAAGAACTCATCAGTTGAGAAATTAATCATAACTTATTTTATTGCAGAGGTTTTGTGAAAGGTACCGCATCTCAAGCCCTCAGAAGGGCACAGCACCGTTGAAGATCATCTGAGTGAAAGCTTTAAATGCAGTACCTTTATGGAAGTGTGTAAATATGCAGTGTGGTTGCCCTACATGACTTGAGGTGCTCAGACATCAGGCTCCTTTGTAGGAGGAAAACACCTCACTCTGGAGGAGAGGGGAAGATGGACATTGACACATCAGCTCAGTGCAGTCAAGAATGACTGCAGTGTCTGGGTAGTCCTAAAAGTCTACAGGCAGATTTGGCCTTATCTCCTCCTCTGGTGTCCAGATCCTCACAGAGCCAAGTTCTTGATTTTCATCAGACTGACTACAGTTGTGTTTCAGAAAATCTGTCTCTGCGACTAGCAATAACCCACATACATACTTCTCAGCTCCGCATCGGAGGGAATGAAAAAAATACAGAATTGTACCTTGCTGATGCCTCTGTGTGTGTGTGTGTGTGTGTGTGTGTGTGTGTGTGTGTGTGTGTGTGTGTGTGTGTGTGTGTGTGTGCGTGCAGTACGGAAAGAAAAACATACCTTGTTCATTCTACCGGTCTCCTCTCTCGGTCTGGCTGATATGATGACCATGTCATCAACTGGACCTGGTTTAATACCTTGTTTCCAAATAAAAACAAGTTGAAAGGTTATAACAGAAATATGTATACACATAATAATAGTATAATTAAAAGATTGTAACCTTGGTCCCCGTTTTGTGCCACTGTTGTTCAGTTTCTGTGCAGCTCAACACTGGGGGGGGGGGGGGGGGGTTCAGCTGGGAGCATCGACATATATACACTTGTGTTGAAGCGCGACACCAGAGGAGAGTACCGCAGCTGCTCCTTCAGCTCATCCATCTCTCTGAGCAGTGACGATTCCTGAAGGTTGTACTGTGGAGACAAAAACATCCTGATGTAAAACTAGACGCATTCAACTTAAATGAAAGTGCAACAGTCTTCAGCAACCCCTCATCTTTATGTGTTGTCTGGGAAAAAAGAGAACAGAAGAAAGTCAAAGTCCCAAAGTCATCATCACGCCCTGGTGAAATCACATCTCTGTATTTGAACAAGGCCTGTGGGGAGCGATGAGCTGCAGCTGCGGCTGTGTTCAGGAACTATTTGGTGGTTTAACCCCCCATCCAACCCCTTAAAGCTGAGTGTCAAACAGGGAGGCGTTCGGTCCCATCTTTAAGCTCTTTGGTATGACCCGACAGGGATTTGAACCCTGATCTACCAGTTTCAGGGCAGACACTCTACCACTAGGCCACTGAGAAGGTAGTAACGCTTCTTCTTTGAGACTTAAATGCTTTAAAAGACACATTCTAGTGAAAATATTCAGAGACAATTGCCCCTCGGGGATGATTAAAGTTTTTTTTTATTTGAATTGAATTTGAATAACTGGATAAATAAATAAACCCCATCACTAAAGGCCTTTAAAAGCTAAGACATTTTCTGCTGCAAAGAGCAAAAAAGTTGTTTCTACTCAATTGTTGTAAAAACATTTTATTGTTATGAAACTTGAAAAATAATAATTTGACTTGAATGACGATTAACAATAGTTTAATTACCTTTACATCATTACGATGCACCTTGATTGTAAAAACAACAACAAATGAAAATCACCAGACAAACTCACCCTGACTGCATATTTATACAACTGCTCAGCCTCCATGAGTCGTCCAGACTGAGAACAAAAGATTTAATCAGGTTAATAGTTTTAGGAACAAAAGGTTTATTTTTTCTGAGGGGTGCTCTGTTGCTCCCAAACATTACATTAAGATGAATTTGCTTTTTTCTCTTTAAACTGCAGAAAACAGCGAGATTGCTTAATTAAAAGGTCCCATATTCTCTAGACAAAAAAGGCAGCCTTTTCCATGAGGGGGGAAAGCGTCGGTCCCAGACTGTTCTAGAACATATTCTAATCAGCGTGAACCTCCTTGGAGACAGAAGCAGCCGTGTGAGAGGTTGTGCATTTTCTCACCCTGAGGCAGATCAGAGCCAGGTAGGCACACACCTCTGCGTTCTCTGTGTCCAGATGGTTGGCTGCAGTCAAAGCTTCCTCAGCTCCACGCAGCTCTTCCAGCTGGACCAAAACACAAACAAGAAACAAGTCATTAGAACATCACGGTTCCTAACCATCGCTGACTGATACTAATGGATCTACTGTAGCGGGTAGTTCAGCATCGGCCACGAGGATAATTCTTTATGTATCTTCTACAATGTTCATTATGTCCTCTTTTTAAATATTAAACAAAGTTCTTTTTGCTTCGGACATGAAGGTGTTTCGAGTTACCTTTTACATGTTTCGATCGCCCCTCCTTGAACCATCACCTTATCGTGGTGGAGGAGTTTGAGTGCCCTAATGATCCTAGGAGCTATGTTGTCTGGGGCACTTTGTGCCCCTGGTAGGGTCTCCCATGACAAATTGGTCTTAGGTGAAGGGTGAGACAAAGAACGGTTCAGAGGATCTTTCATGGATGAACTATCAAGGAGTCGGAGTACCCGGCCCGGAGGGTTACCAGGGTCCCACCCTGGAGCCAGGCCTGGGGTTGGGGCCCGTGAGCGAGCGCCTGGTGGCCGGGCTTTCGCCCATGGGGCCCGGCCGGGCCCAGCCTGAACTGGATACATGGGCTCATCCAACTGTGGACCCACCACCCACAGGAGGAACATGAAGGGTCCGGTGCAGTGTGGATCGGGTGCCAGACCGAGGCGGGAGCCTTGGCGGTCCGATCCCCGGACAAGGAAACTGGTTTTTGGGACATGGAATGTCACCTCGCTGGTGGAGAAGGAGCAGGACCTTGTGGCAGAGGTTGATGCTGTACCGGCTAGATAGTCGGACTCACCTCAACACATAGCATTGGCTCTGGAACCCAAGTCCTTGAGGGGGGTTGGACACTCTCCTTTGCTGGAGTTGCTTCGGGTGAGAGGTGGAGGGCTGGGTTTGGCTTTTTGTTAGCCCCAAGACTCTCTGCCTGTGTGTTGGGGTTTACCCCGGGGGACGAGAGGGTAGCTTCCCTGTGCCTTCGGATCGGGGAACGGGTCCTGACTGTTGTTTGTGCTTATGGGCCAAATATCAGTTCAGAGTACCCACCCTTTTTGGAGTCCCTGGGACGAGCGCTAGATAGTGCTCCATCAGGGGACTCCATTGTCCTGCTGGGGGACTTCAATGCTCACGTGGGCAATGACAGCATGACCTGGAGGGGTGTGATTGGGAGGAATGGCCTGCCTGATCTGAACTCAAGTGGTGTTTCGTTATTGGACTTCTGTGCAAGCCGCAGTTTGGCCATAACGAACACCATGTTCGAACATAAGGATGCCCATCGGTACACTTGGTACCAGGGCAGCCTAGGTTGCAGGTCGATGATAGACTTTGTAGTCGAATCATCTGACCTGCGGCTGTATGTTTTGGACACCCGAGTTAAGAGAGGAGCGGAGCTGTCAACTGATCACCACCTGGTGGTGAGTTGGATCAGATGGCAGGGGAAGATGCCGCATAGACCTGGCAGACCCAAACGCATAGTGAGGGTCTGCTGGGAACGCCTGGCAGAAGAACCTGTCAAGACGGTCTTCAACTCCCACCTCCGGCAGAGCTTTGACCGCGTCCCGAGAGCAGTGGGGGACATTGACTCAGAGTGGGCCTTGTTCCGCTCTGCAATTGTTGAGGTGGCTGTTGCTAGCTGTGGTCGCAAGGTGGCCGGTGCCAGTCGCGGTGGCAACCCCCGTACCCGCTGGTGAACACCAGAGGTTCTGGGAGCTGTCAGGCTGAAGAAGGAGGCCTACAGGCCGTGGCTGGTCTGTGAGTCTCCGGAGGCAGCAGACAGGTACTGGATAGCCAAGCAGGGTGCAGCAGAAGCAGTTGCCGAGGCAAAATCTCGGGCGTGGGAGGAGTTTGGTAAGGCCATGGAGAAAGACTATAGATCGGCTCCAAAGAGGTTCTGGCAAACTGTCCGACGCCTCAGGAGAGGGAGGCAGCAACTCGCTCACACTGTTAACAGTGGGGATGGGGAGCTGCTGACGTCAACTGGGGCTATAGTCGGACGGTGGAAGGAATACTTTGAGGAGCTCCTCAATCCGACCTACGTGCATTCCGAGGAAGAGCCAGAGCCGGGAGATCTGGGGATGGACTGTCCAATCTCGGGGGCCGAAGTTGCTGAGGTAGGGGTCTGGGTCCCTGGGCTCTGCTGGGTCCCCGGCGGGGGTGGTCGCCCCTGGGTCCTGGGTCGCTGGGTCCCGGGCTCGGCCGGCTAGGGGGTGGGAGGCTGCGGGCGGGCCTGTGGGCTTGCCGCTGATGTCTCCCGGGACTCTGCCGGCTGCTGGTTGTGGCCCCCCGGGGCAATCCTCTGTGCCTCTCGGGGGGGGGGGCTTTCTGGTTGCAGTCTCCTTGGGGTTCCTGTGTTCTGGGGCAGCGCCTGGATCTCTGGGACATGGAGCTCCCCCCGTCTCCTGCGCATCTTTGGGGGTCGGATCTGTGGTCCCTCACACTCTCTGTTGGACGCTCCTATAGAGAAACCTTACATAAACAAGTGCGTGTACACACACAGGTGCTCACATGGTGCTCTCAAAAGTATGGACTTGGGCACGTTAAACACAGGTCTTAAGACTATGGTGGGCACTTAATGCACTGTGATTTATTATCGTGATTCTTCAGTTAAGCAATGTTGATTATATATTTTTTCATCAAGTTGATGCAGTGATAGCTAGATCTTGTTGTATTGTTGTTGTGTCCCTTTTATTTTTTGTCCTTTTGCTTTTTTTTTTTGTCTTTTTCTGCAGGTCTAGAAGGCCCCTCCCCTCCTCCTCCTCTCTCCCCACCTTTTCTTTTCCTTTCTCTTTCACCTCTGTCTCCGTGTCTGGTTGGAATTACAAAGCATTCAACAACAATAACAGTAAAGTTTTAAGTATCAGGCGTGACATTAAAAGCAGACGCTTTGATGCTCCACCTGAGAGTAAATCTGTAAGGCTTGTCACCAGCATTCAGACATCAATTCTGCTTGCTTCACAGCCAGACAGGACACGGTAAAAAAAAAAAAAAAAAAAAAAAAAAAGTTGCTGAGGTAGTCAAACAACTACACAGCAGTGGAGCACCGGGGACGGATGAGATTCGTCCTGGGTATCTCAAGGCTATGGATGTTATAAGGCTGTCATGGTTGACACGTCTCTGCAACATTGCGTGGTCATCGGGGCAGTTCCTGTGGAGTGGCAGACCGGAGTGGTGGTCCCCATCTTTGAGACGGGTGACCTGAGGGTGTGTTCCAACTATAGAGGGATCACACTCCTCAGCCTCCCTGGAAAGGTCTACTCCAAGGTACTGGAGAGGAGGGTCCAATCGATAGTTCAATCCATGGATGTAATTTTTGGGGGGGGGGGGGGGCAGGGGGTACATGTCCCCCCCCACTTTTTCCAAAGTCAAGTTTTGACCCCTGCACTTTTTACCATCCAAAAACAATATTACACTTTATTAAATTGACAGTGGTTGAGCTCTAGGACCAAGCGGAAAACAACCGTTTGTGTTGAAGCCTGTTTCCCATTAGAGCATACTGTAAAGACCCCCCCGTGTCCCCCCACTTCTAAAGTGAAAATTACATCTGTGGTTCAATCTCAGATTGAGGAGGAGCAATGCGGTTTTTGTCCTGGCCGTGGAACTGTGGACCAGCTCTATACCCTTGCAAGGGTGATGGAAGGGCATAGGAGTTTGCCCAACCAATCCACATGTGTTTTGTGGATTTGGAGAAGGCTTATGACCGTGTCCCCAGGGGCACCCTGTGGGGGACACTCCAGGAGGATGGGGTGGGTGGCTTTCTGTTAAGGGCCATTCAGTCCCTTTACCAGAGGAGCATGAGTTTGGACCGCATAGCCGGTAGTAAGTCGGACCTGTTCCCGATGAGGTTTGGACTCTGCCAGGGCTGCCCTTTGTCACCGTTTCTGTTCATTACCTTTATGGACAGAATTTCCAGGCGCAGCCGTGGTGTGGAGTGTGTCGAGTTTGGTGGCAGGAGAATCTCGTCTCTGCTTTTTGCGGATGATGTGGTCCTCCTAGCTTCATCCAGCTCTGACCTTCAGCTCTTGCTGGGTAGGTTCACGGCCGAGTGTGAAGTGGCTGGGATGAGGATCAGTACATCCAAATCTGAGACCATGGTTCTCGACCAGAAAAGGGTGGCTTGCCAACTCCGGGTCGGGGGAGAGGTCCTACCTCAAGTGGAGGAGTTTAAGTATCTCGGGGTCTTGTTCACGAGTGAGGGTAGGAGGGATCGGGAGATCGGGAGATCGACAGGCGGATTGGTTCGGCGTCTGCAGTGATGCGGACACAGAGCCGATCTGTCATGGTGAAGAGGGAGCTGAGCTAGAAAGCTAGGCTCTCGATTGACCGGTCAATCTACGTCCCAATCCTCACCTATGGTCATAAGCTTTGGGTAATGACCGAAAGAACGAGATCGCGGATACAAGCGGCCGAAATGAGTTTCCTCCGTAGGGTGGCCGGGCTCAGCCTTAGAGATAGAGTGAGGAGCTCGGACATTCGGGAGGGACTCGGAGTAGAACCGCTGCTCCTCTGGATCGAAAGGAGTCAGTTGAGGTGGTTTGGGCATCTGGTCAGGATGCCTCCTGGACGCCTCCCCGGGGAGGTGTTTCGGGCATGTCCTGCCGGCAGGAGGCCCCCGGGTCGACCCAGGACACGTTGGAGAGATTACATCTCCAATCTGGTCCAGGAATGCCTTGGAGTCCTGCCGGAGGAGCTGGTGGAGGTGGCCGGGCTCCCTAGTTGGGATGCTGCCCCCGCGACCCGGACCCGGATAAGCGGAGGAAGACGACGACGTTTCGACCGTCATCTGCGGTCTTCTTCAGAAGTGTCATGGGTGTTTGTGTGACGCGTCTTTATCAGCTGTTCTTCTGGTGGGCATGACCAACCCGGATCTGTCAGATCCGCCGGGTCGGTCAAGCCCACCTCCGCAGTCTGGTCTTTGGAGAAGGGAATCCCAGGTGCGAGACAGCTGATAGGCCCCCCTCGTCTCTGTTCATATTTCCCTCTGGGCTTAATAACTCTAATTTCCCTCTGGGATTAATAAAGTATCATTGAATTGTATTGAATGTTTCCGTTTCCTTATTTCTATAGCCTCCTTGACCCACCGTTTGAATCGGTTGTTCTCCGTGTTGATAATTTTCCCTTGATCCCAGTCCATGATGTGATTATTTCGTTAGCAATGATCTGAGATGGCTGACTTGAGGGTTTGCTCCTCAGCTTTTTTCTTTGTTGTCCTTGTGAGTCTTTCTGTTGTTTCCTTCTCGCATTCCTTCAGATGCTCTTTTCTTCTTGTGTCATATGTTCTGCCGGTTTCCCCTATGTATGTTTTATTGCACGACATGCAGGGTATTTCGTAGATTACATTACATTTCTTGTCTGGTTCTGTTTTGGCCTTGGGGACAGTAGCTGTCTGAGTTTCATGTGAGGTTTGACGGTTGTGTTGATTTGTTGTTTTTTCATGGCCCTTTGTATACGTTCTGTGACTCCCCAGATATATGGAATTATGATGGTGTCCATGTGCACGTGGTCTGGTCTTTGTTTTTGTTTTCTTTTTTTGGTATCCCTGTTTTTTTTTAATTTTCTTTGACTTGTTGTTTTCCTTTTTCTATGGCCCATTTTGGATACTGACAGAGGGTTAGTGCTTGTTTAATGTGTTCTTATTCCTGTTTGCGGTCTGTTTCATCTGTAATGAAGCTAGTTCGTTTGTATAATGTTCTGACTACTGATAGTTTGTGTGCTGTGGGGTGTTCAGATGTCCAAAGCAGATATTGGTCTGTATGTGTGGGTTTTCTGTATATAGTGATTTTTATGCTGCCGTCGTCTGTGTGGTGAATGTTCATGTCCAAAAACGCTATTGTTTTGTTTGTTTCCTCTTCATGTGTGAATTTTATGTTTCCTGTGTTGTCGACCGTGTTCAGGTGGTCTGTGAGTTGTTGTGTGTGTCCAGTTTTTATTATTTCCAAGATGTCGTCCACGTATCTTCTCCAGAACATGGGTCTGATGTGTGCAGGTGCTGTGTTAATGGCCTTTTCTTCCAAATCCTCCATGAAGAATTCACTCATTATGGCTGAGAGCGGGTCTCTTTTTTTCTTTTAAATCGCAATTGCTTATTTTTGCTCATTTTAAATATATTTTTAAACATTTTCTAAATGCTTTTTATATTTTTTGTTTTTGTTTTTGTGAAGCGCCTCGTGATTTTTATCTTGAGAGGCGCTATAGAAATGATATTTTCTTCTTCTTCTTCTTCTTCTTCTTCTTCTTCTTCTTCTTCCCATGGCGAAACCTTCTTGCTGTCTGTATATTTTATTTTGTACTGAAAATGTGGAGACAGTCTCAGGATTGAGAGGAGATGCAGGAAGATAATAAACAGACAGGACAGAAAAAAGGTCAAATAAAAAACAAGTTCGTTTTTGTACCTGGTTGCAACAAACAGACACCACTGAAGGTAATCAGAAGTGAGGAACAGAAAATTAAATGGTTCTTTCAATGTTTAGATCAGCAGGAATTCTGAGACGCCGCAAAGCATCATGGGAGTTGTAGTCTTTCCGACAAAATTGGCCAGCAGGTCAGTTTTAATATGTTTGTGATATTTATCAAGCGGGCCACATAAAAATGCTTTGCGGGCCACATCTGTTTTATCTGACACATGTGGCTTGAAATAACAAATGTGTGGTACCACCTTTCAGGCACTGGAGAGCAGAAACTCTCCATCTTCTCTTCTTTTCTAAATGCTGTTGAAAACCAGTGTTGTTCTATTTTGTTTGCCAGCAGAGGGCGCAAAAATCCCATTATTTCAAGGCAACAAAACATGCTTAATAAAAAAAAATTGTGCTTACTATACAAAAAAGATTAGATTTTTTCCCTTAAGAATTGTGTGCTATTTTGATAATAAAATGAAACAGATTAAAATTAAATGATTTAAAAACATAACTTTTACAGCAATTTATGCAAATAAACTTAACTGTTACCTTCATGTTGCTATTTCCTGTGCTCATCTCATTATTGGAATTTACCTTTAACAAATAACCTATTCTTGTCAAAAACTAAAATCACACCATAATCAACGAAACTAAGTCGCAGGTTGTAAAGTCCTAAATAATTAAATCAGGGGTAGAAATAAATCTTTCTGGTGAGTCAAGACAGCAGTTTGCCAGACTACACAAATTCCCTGCGCAGTGCACTCCCTACCAGAAGGGGACGCGCCGCGCTCCAACTCAACACCACTACTTGCTTACTTGGCTAACTACTTCCGGGAGTTTTATTATCAATGATTTTGGCACTCGTGTAAGATTAAAACACTTCTCTTGTGTTTGTCGTTTTTCGTTGTCAAAATGTCTTACAACTACGTGGTAACAGCGCAGAAACCTACGGCAGTAAACGCCTGCATCACAGGTAAATACTCGCTGTTTTGTGCAGTTATGGATAACAGCAATATGAGCTCCCGCGCTGCAGCCCGAACGCCTCACAAGGGCCTTAAGTAGCAGCTAGCTGTTGTTTTTCTTTAGATTTATGTTTATTTCTTAGACAGACATGCAGTTCGTGGTTTAAACATGTTCAGATCCTGCCCTAGCGTTCCTAAAATAGCTGCACAATGCATTGGCTATTCAACTGAATGTAACAATAACAGTTTTCGAGCCTTAAAGGAGCCAGATGAAGTGCGTTGCCTCGTTCAGACAAACCGATCACACGCATAAGTCGTGTAAAAATGGATTTAAAATAAGCCGTCTCTGTTCACTTGGTTAATAGATTACGATTGTGAGCTGGTGCAGCCCTCTGACTTCATTGTTAAACCCGTGGATTACGTTTGTGTACAGACGTGTGTTTAAAACATGATTACATTCTCGTGATTTAAATGTTTATAGTTTTGAACGTGAGAGGCATTTAGACAAACGTGGCTCCAGAGTCTGTATTTTGTTAATTATTGTATGTTATAATCAGTTGGATAGTAGCTTTTAAATATATACATCTGTGTGAATAAAAGTTTTTAAGAGTACATTTTGAGGTGGGGTAAATCCTTTTATTTTTTAAGAATGATTAAACTATAGTATAGATAATGATATTTGTTGAAGCTGTAATTGTAACACATTTTAATGGCATTTGAATCCCTTACCTGGGTGTCTAAGAGACTTCAAACCATACTACATTTATTCAGCTCTTCTAGACCCCATCTATACACATTGCAAATAATTGAAACATAATAAATGCATCTTTGTCTTTCAGGTCATTTCACTTCAGCAGAGGATCTCAATCTGCTCATAGCCAAAAACACACGTTTGGAGATTTATGTGGTCACAGCGGAGGGGCTGAGGCCAGTAAAAGAAGTTGGCATGTATGGCAAAATTGCTGTCATGGAGCTCTTTCGACCTAAGGTAGCATTTTGAGTGTGGTTGTTTAATCAAAATCAAATCAAACTTTATTTATATAGCACTTTTCATGCAAAGCAAGCAACACAAAGTGCTTAACAGATTAAAATGACCCCTATAACCCACATTCCATCCCTTTCCCACACTTAAAACTAGAGAACTGTTTACAAATGTATGTTCCTCTGGCATCCTTAAATTGGTTTGATGAGAATTTATGTCAGTATTTCACCATCAATAGGTTGCTAACATAAGAAGTGCTGGACACATTTGTATTTAATTAAAGCAACACATAAAAGGTTTCCACCTCTCCCCTACCGGTTGAAAGTGGAATTTCAACAGTTGTAAACAACTTTGCTACAGCCTGCCATAGGTAGTGCTAACACGAGCCAGTGATACTAAATAAGGCCCTAAGTAAAAAGATCCACGCTGTTGGGCAAAAAAATACTACTAGTTCTCCAGTAGCAACAAAGCCAGGTCATCATCAATTCATCATTTCAAAGCCTCCTTCAGCTTCTTGAAACAAGTGTAGGCCACACTGTTGTTCACTCTGGCTTTAGCTCTCTGCTTTTGCCTCCAAAGACATTACTCTCTTACCTTTACGTCCAGGCTGCACCATGATGCCATCAACAGCTCAGACTTGACAGAACCTGGCATTTGTCAGTGATAACCACAGAAGTTACATTTGGATATCAAACAAATTTAGAGACTGCCAGGGGCTGCACTTTGCATTGAATCTGATCACAAAATAACGTTTTTATTCATTTTTTTCCCAGGGTGAGAGTAAAGACCTGTTGTTCATTCTCACATCCAAATACAATGCCTGCATCCTTGAATACAAGCAGAATGGGGACAGCATTGACATCATCACCCGTGCCCATGGTAATGTCCAGGTAGGTGAAGCTATTTTCTCGTAATGGAGTAAACACACGCTGACGTTCCAGGAGTGGGTTCATCCAAAGCGTACCCAAACTTTTTCTAAACCCATTTTTCAGGATCGTATTGGACGTCCATCAGAGACGGGGATTATTGGAATTGTAGACCCAGAGTGTCGCATGATTGGTCTGAGGTTGTACGATGGACTGTTCAAGGTGATCCCACTGGACCGGGACAACCGTGAGCTCAAGGCGTTTAACATCAGGCTGGAGGAGCTGCAAGTCATTGATGTTCACTTCCTGTATGGCTGCCAGGCTCCAACTGTCTGCTTCATCTATCAGGTGCTGTTGGGTAGACTTAGACAGTGTCTGTAAAAATCACACTATTCTTATAATTTTGTACGACTGGGACATAGAAGAGATTTTAATTTCACCTCAGGGTTTTCGCTATGTGTATTTTGTTGTGACGGCGCGCCACGTCAAAATTAAATTCACCACACCTTCATAAAGTTAAAAATATATATATTTAAAGCAACGTACCTTCAGAATAAATTTTGAAGAAGGAGAAGAAGAAAATATCATTTCTATAGCGCCTCTCAAGATAAAAATCACGAGGCGCTTAAGGGATTTTGGCATTTTGAGATATACATTAAAACAATGTAAATACGAGACATATTTAAGTCTATATTTGCACATGTATACTAACTGTAATGACAGTTTAAAATGAATTTAAATATAGCAAAACTTTAAACTGCAGTTCAAAATGTTCTTCTGAGCGCAAAAATAGCAGAGTGCTTGCTGCGCGCCGGCTACACCAGTGAGGTGAAGTCACCGGAGGACAAAACAGGTGATGCGCTCCACTCCGCAGCAGCAAAAAGCATCAGGCACAAATAAAAGACAGAAAGCCTGAAAGGATATGAGCCAACATAAACGATGGCGTGTTATATGTTTTTTGAGGTAGCGACACCGGTCGCGCTCAGGATGCATCTTCTGAGGCGCATCAGCGATCAGAGCTCTGCGGCTCTCAGCTCAAAAGAATCCCTGGAGAGTCCGTGTAAATAATGTAATGTAAGTAGAATCAGGAGCTTTTTGGGCTCCCTCTGGGTGTGTAAGCTGAGAGCTTCCAAGGGAGCCTGTCACCCTTTCGGGTGAGCCGGGCTCCCTTTAACTCACCCGTAATTCAAACCCTGCGTATTACGAGCTGGTCGCATGAGTTGCCGGAACCTATAGCAGGCAGTTGCTGGAACGGTCCTTTCAAAATAAGACAGTTCCTGGATCTTGTTCCAGCAAGAATCGGCTCAAATTAACCCCTGGTGATACGTGTAATATTCCCAACGTTCATATTGGGGATTGAAACAAATCTAACATGTCACTAATAGTATTAGACAAATACAGTGGAGGAGGTGAGTGAAGGAGACGAGTGAAGAGGCTGAGCATGCATAAGTGAGTATGATGAGGGAGAGAGCAGCAGGGAAGCAGTGAGAGGGAAGAAAAAAGTAAACAGAGAATCTGGCTGGGACCCAAAATGGACAGAAATCACTAAGTTCCGCCCATGGCTGAGCCACAACAATCAAGGTGGAAATCAAGCATTACAATTTATTTCAAGTGAAATATATATTTTTTATATTTAATTAAACAATAAGCTTTCTTACTCACTCCTGCAGGATTGTTCACCAGAAAATATACAGTCTCATGTTTTAGAATGTCTCCGTACGTCTCTGCCTGCCCACCCCCCGACCGACAGCCCACCACCACAGTGTCAAAAAATCCTAGAGGAAACCTTGCACCTGTTTAAATAAAAAAATATATAGTATTTAGAATAACTGGTGAAATTTCATCAGATTGCGAACTGAACATTTATGATGAGTGTTTATTATTGGCTCTAACTTAGGCAACAGATTGTAATACGTGTGCTGTATATCATAGGACCCTCAAGGACGTCATGTAAAGACCTATGAGGTTTCCCTGAGAGAGAAGGAGTTCAACAAGGGCCCCTGGAAACAGGAGAACGTGGAAGCTGAGGCATCAATGGTTATCCCAGGTAAATCCGTGCTAATCAATTTAGTAAAACAACAAAAAATAAACTCCGTAAACTCTTGAGTTAAAACGTCTGCGCATATCTGGGGTGGGACTAACGCGTTAATTCTGATTAATTAGAAAAAAATGACACATTAAAATTTTTTTTGCATTTAACTCATTCACTGCCAGCCGTTTCCTGATCAGAAAAGCCCTGCACTGCTAGTGTTTCTCACCGTTTTTACTATTTTTTATTAAGAGTCACTGAACGTTGCGCGCTAGGATGATGTTGACGCCAAAACAACCTAAACAAAGAGTAGACGCGTTTCAAACATTATCCGTTCTTTCATAATCCGTTGTTGAATTGTGATCGGCGGAAGCTTTTCCGGTTCGCGCCTCACTTTTTTACAGCAACGACCCAAAACGATCTCCTAACACATGGATTTTCTGCTTCCTGATCACGTGACGTGTGACGTACACAGATGAAGATCGGCTTCAGAGCTGAGATGTTTGTTCTCATGGTGCAGTGGCTCGTTCCGATGCCTGCACAGTAAAAATATGCAAATGATGATCTGTGCACCTGAAGATTTGTAGTCAAGCTAAGCTGAGCTAAATTCTTAATATAGTAACATTTGTGCAACAGTGACATCATCTGACAGAAAGACGAACAGCTGGGAAAATCCTCTGTGTTCTCACTACTCTAAACAGTCAAACAACGTGTCTTAAAGCAACAGAAACACACCTAAAACTTTCTTATAATTTTCTAAACAATTCTGTTTGTTTACTCTCTTTTTCTGAGAAGAGTGACTGTCTACGGGTTTCGTACATTACTATAATTCAGCCGCTAAGTGTGTCAAAGCGGTCGTCAGCTGATCGAAGCTAAAGAAGCGAATGTTTACATGCAGGGCCAGTGAGGAACAAGAAGATGTGATCAGGTCGCAGACCTGGAGACCTACAGATTCGCTGCTGCAGGCATGAATCTGCAGGTCTGCAGCTATACCCTTCTTGATGTGAGAGCGGGACTTCCCATCTAAGGAATGGCATTAGATCATTAATTCCTAACTGTGTCTACCCAGCTTCAGCACTTCCTTGTCTGGGTCTGACCCAAGTTAGTAAATTTAAGTCCTCCATCAGATTTGTTAATATAATAGATAATATATGCTTTTACTAGATTATGAGTAGTAGAAATGCTAATAAAAGCACCCAATTATACCTAAATGTGAAACAGAAAAAATTAGAATATGGTGCAAAAGTCCATTTATTGCAGTAATTCATCTAAACCGAGAGACTATTTAAAGGCTCAGGAACCATTTGCAGGTGTTTTTATTTGCAATTATGAATTTTAGTTGATTGGGGTTTGTTTCTTTTAACACGGTGACATTTGAATAATTAAAAATCATTGTTTTTATCAGAAATTAAGAGCTTGAGTTTACAAAAATAATATCCATGTCTAATGTTTGATTCTCTGCCTCATTATTTTTTTATAAAAAATAGTTTGGTGGCAAATTTTCCTGAACGATTAAAATGAGATTAATTAAGATTGAATAATTACAAAGCCTCAAATTAATTAGATAATTTTTTAATCGAGTCCCACTCCTAGTTATTATATTTATAATTTACAAATCTAGACGTATTGGTTTTTATTGTTGTGTGCAACTCTTTTAAAGCAATTTATTCATAAATTTGCAATGCATGTAAATTATGTATTTATAATAATACAAGTTAAATTGTCTTTTTTTTTCTTCCCTCTCTTTTCTGCTTGTATTTTAGTGCCAGAGCCATTTGGTGGTGCTATAATCATAGGACAGGAGTCCATCACCTACCACAATGGAGATAAATACCTGGCCATCGCACCGCCCACTATTAAGGTAAAACCATCGAAACCAGGTAAAAAACAAGAATAGCTAGGATTGGGGATTGCAGTTCATTATACGGCTGCTTGTTGTTGTTCCTCCTCTGAAAAAGCAGTTTCGCAATGATTTCATTTGAGTTTCATAACACCCGCTAAAATAAGAGGAGAAAATGACAAAAGCATGATGAGACTGTTGAGAACGATGTTTCTCTGCCTGCGGACTGGAGGTAACACGAACAGCATGACAGATCATTAGCTCAGCCACAAATGAAGCTTCAGTAATAGTCCGTGTTCTTCATACAGGTCTACACCATCATTTTCTACATGTCATTACATCCCAGCAAGCACACATTTATGTTTCAGTAAAAACAAAAAGTCATTTCCGTGCATTAAACTGAAAGTCTAGTTTGTTGTTGACAGAGAGAAAAAAGTCAGAAGGATTGGGGTTGCAACATTTGGACAAACATAAGAATTTGAGCCTTAGATTTGTAGCTTGTTGGCATTGTGTTAGAAACTAGAAATGAAACAATACATCAATATATCGTCAACATTGATTATGTTTATCAATCCAAATAGAAAAAAATGATAGAATACAGAATTATCAAACTTTTATTTTGAAAATTGCTTTCTCTTGAAGTTCCGCTGACATGCTGCTTTCCACCTGTTCCTGCACATCGTTATGGCTTGCTTTTAGCACCCCCTAGTGTCAGTTTGTAGAACCAAAAGCAAAACTTCTCCTCGCTGCGCGTTGGTCTTTTTAACACCTTAATCTAACAGCTGAGCTGTCTCTCCAGCCTCATTAGTGTCTACAGGAGTGATTCATCACTAAACTAAACAAATCAGCTGTGTTCATGATCTGAAACGTGCTGGAAACAGACTGCAGCGCCAGCTCAACTTCCCAACAGACCAGACCGGCAACAATATTCTGGCCACAGGGGGCGATAGGGGCTGGCTGGCCTTTCATTAACCCTGTAAATGGCTCAAGAAAATGATTTACAATATGAGGAAATTGCAACGTGTCTCTTCAAATGAAGAAGCTACTGGCATCATGGCGAGCTGTGAGAAGAAATTATTGTGTTCAATCACTTGATTCACATTGAGCTGTGGATTCTAAATGAAATCAAAATGGTTTTGGGAATGAATTAGAGATGTCAACAGTGTAGGCAAATAAAGAACCACCATCCATCCATCCATCCATTCATCCATCCATTCACCCACCCACTCATCCACCCACCCTCCCTCCATCCATCCATCCATCCATCCATCCATCCATCCATCCATCCATTCATCCATCCATTCACCCACCCACTCATCCATCCACCCACCCTCCATCCATCCATCCATCCATCCGTCCATCCATTTATTCATTTATTTTCAGCCACTTATTCTGAGTCAGGTCCTCCTCCTTAATAAAACATAAAAAAACACCTCAGATCATTTTTGAGGGTTCGTGTAATGCTCATCTTGCTGCTAAATATTAGAATACAAATTTTTCTACGAAGGTTCACCCATCCATCCATTTTCTTCCGCCCATCGGGAGTTGGGTTGCAGGGGCAGCAGCCTAAGTCAAGAGGCCCAGACTTCCCTCTCTCCAGCCACTTGGGCTATCTCCTTCAGGGGAATGCCAAGACGTTCCCTGGCCAGCTGAAAAACTTAGTCTCTCCAGTGTGTCCTGGGTTTTCCCTTGGGTCTCCTCCCAGTTGGACGTGCCCGGAAAACCTCACCAGGAAGGCGTCCAGGGGGCGTCCTGACCAGATGCCCTAGCCACCTCAACTGGCTCCTCTCCATGTGGAGGAGCAGCGGATCTGTTCAGAGCTTCTCCCGGATGACCAAGCTTCTCACCCCATCCCCAAGGGAAATCCCAGAGAGAAAACTCATTTGAGCCGCTTTTATCTGTGATCTCGTTTCGGTCACTACCCAAAGCCTGTGACCATAGCTGAGGAAAGTAACGTAGATGGATCGGTAAATCGGTAAACCTTCCGGCTCACCACGACAGATCGGTACAACGCCCGCATCACTGCAGATGCAGCAACAGTCTGTCGATCTCACGCTTCATTTTTCCCTCACTCATGAACAAGACCCTGAGATACTTAAACTAATCCACATGGGGCAGGACCTCGTCCCTGACCTGGAGAAGGCATTCTACCCTTTTCTGACTCAAGACAATGGTCTCGGATTTAGAGGAGCAGATTCCCATCTCAGCTGCTTCACACTCGGTTGCGAACCGCTTGAAGGAGAGCCGGAGATCACGTTCTGATGGATCCAGTAGGACCACATAATCTGCAAAAAGCAGAGACCCGATTCTTAGGCCACCAAATCCTGTCCATAAAAGATATAAACAGAATTCACTATCCATGTAATATTGTATTATGATCAAACTAGTGATTTACACCCCTTTTAGAAACTAAATACATATACGTATATGCTTCTAAGTACTGAGCAAAGTATCTGAATGCTCAGGAACATGTTATTTCTGTTTCTCTTTTTTAATAAATCTGCAGAAATTTCTAAAAGTCTGTGATTTTCTGTCAATATGGGGTGCTGTGTTTACAATAATTAGGAAAAATAAATTAAATTTTAGCAAACGGCTGCATAACAGGATGAAAAGTTGACGGGGGTCTGAATACTTTCTGTACTCACTGTAATTTGTTGGGGGGTCTTTTGGCGGATCTTAAATGAGCGAGTTCATTTGCCAGGACTCTTGTAGAAGCAGGTTTATTACTGACAACTACACTTTCCTGTAGTGTTTTGGTGTTCTCATGATGAACTCACAGTTTGTAGTTTTTCAGATCCTCAATGCCCAAAGGAGCTCTTCATCAGCCGCTTGCCTCTATAATTAGAGGATGTTCTTTTTGTCTCTTGCAGTTCCAGTGTTTCATAAATTTTGGAAAGAGCATTTAAATTCCTGATGCAGAAGCTCCTCATTTGGAGTTCTGTGGCTGTTATTCCCTGGTGTCTTTGAGTTGAAGCCTTCGGCCTTGCTGCTAAGTAGCTTATCAGTGGGAGCTGGAGGTGAGGGATTTGTGCCTCTTCAAGGTTCATTCATGCAATGCCAAACTTTCAGAGCTCGCACTCGCCTGACATTTAGAGAAGCACTCAGCAGCTCACATAGTCAATTTTAATTCCTTTATTTGCTTTTAAGTGTTACGGTTCCCATTAGCATCCGTTCTACTGCATTTTTTAGGATGTCTTGCAAATGTTCTGGTTCATATGTTGAGAGGCAAACTCTGCCTGCCAAAGGTGAAGCCAACATGGAAGTGACAAAAATTGCAGTTCCCCTCATCCCCGAGGGCAGTGATTCCCAACCAGGGGCCCGCGTACCCCTAGTGGTCCGTGAGAGTATTACAGGGGTTATGCGTAAAATTTAATATTCCATTACTCCGATGATGACAGCAGTTGCCCCAGTAAAAAAAACAAACAAAATAAACATTGGGCTAGGATGTGTTATGTTGATGAATATGCAAATAAAATAATGCACTGTAATGTGTGGTTGATATCATATTGTCACTTATCTTTTTAGACCAACCGCAACTGCATGAATTATTTCAAGCTGCTTCAGTTTTGGATCAGAGGCTGCTGCTGCTGCAGTGCAAAGCGCATGGATTCAGGTGCAGATCCGGTAATGTTTGTGATACAGACCAAATTTGGGTTTCAGGAGCTGACGTCTAACAGCTAAACCTCCTCAGTAAATAATTCTGGCGACAGTAAAGGCCCATCTGTGTTAATAGCTCCTTAACACAAATTTCCTTAAATGCCGCTCTTTTAAATACACTGACTTAGAAAATGTTGGACATCCCCAGTGATTTAGTTAGAACAAATTTCCATCCGCAGCTCCGCAGCAGTTTCTCCCATTAATAACACTCGACGTTGTGCAGCTCCTCTCTTTCCATCTCTCTCTCTGCGTAGCCGGTGCGCGCCGCAGGTCTGACCTCTAATAACGCTGGACCCGCTGATCAGAACGTCGCTCAACCAGAGGCAGAGAGAAAGAATAAACCTACAAGTTATTTATCAATTTAGATAAAAACGCAGCAGCGCATCATTTTACCTGCAGTTATCCTGACTGAAGCAAAACTTCACTTCTATGAGAAAATGAAAAACATGAATCAGGAATGGAAGAAATGTTATTTCTTTTTTTTTTTTTACATTTTTCACTATTTCAAAATATAATTTAGTGTTTTCATCACATTTAGCTTGAATTTTATTTAAATATCTTCATCTTTATTAATTTCATGAGAATTTCTGTGTTGTATTGCTTGGAGAATGAATAAGAACAACATAAAACTACTTTAAATGTTTATGTTTTAAAAACCACATGGCCCATTCCTACTAAAATGAATAATTAACCAGCTTTTGTCAAGTTTAAGTTGGTCAATTAGGTCAAGTGATTTCTTTCTTTCTTTATTTTTGTAATTCATCTTGGATTTAATAGAAGCTTGAAATTATGAATAATCAGGGCATGTCCTTTTGCCTGACAGGTAGCAGATGAGTCATCATCAGCGCTGCTTCCTGCTTGCTCCAGGGAAGGCCTCAGCCTTGGCCTCAAGTGTTACAGCCTAGGCAGAGGGTAGCAAAGTCACTCAGCCGCGGTTTTCTGGATAAAATTACTCGCCATCCTCCGTTAGCTTCGGTTAGCTCGTAGCTACATCAGCGCAGAGTTTGATGGGTGAGTTCAAATAAATGACTAGAAGGATATTTATTTTTTGCATTCTAAAAGTGCTTCACTGTCTTTTCAGTGATTGATCTGAATGTTTTCTAAATTAACTATTTATATTTAAATATGATTAAATGGAATCAGTGATGTGGGTTGTTTAGCACCACAGTTGCACTCATTTATTTGCATTTGGACGATTTATTAATAACTTTGTTTTTTGTTAAAAGTATTTTATTTATCATTAGCATTATTTTAATATTTGTGTTTGTGAGGCTCCAGACCCCTTGTTGTCCAAACATTTGGCCACATTAGCCAAAATGATCAAGTTTAAAGCACTCGCATGCTAAAAAAATGTAATTCTGGAAAAAATTAAGGACAGCAAAAAAAGTTTGAATTTCAGTTGTGGCCACACAAATCACTCCAAGAGCCACGCATGGCCCAGTGGCTGCTCTCTGCACTACCAATATAGATTATATGCAGGGATATTTTATCCCTTAAGTGCATTAAATTATAATTATATGATGGGACAGCATCCAGTACTATACTTCGACCCACATGTAGTGATCCTTGGGGCTGATTATAGACTATCCCAGTCTGGCTGAGAAGACAGGCAGAAGTTTGTGGAATTATTGAGCTTTTAAACAAAAACAATCCAGATAAATTCCTCAAGAAGTGTTTTGTGAAGGCTCAGTCAAGTGAAAAATTGATTCCGCTTGTACAGCTGACAGTGACAATAACAACATCCTAATTTGAGGGAAAAGGAGAGCAAACTGAGTCACGCTATATAAATTTAATAACAGTTTCAATCATGTCTCCAGTTTTCACCAGCAGGGACAGCCTTTATTCTGTGGCTATTGAGATTTTTCATAGCAGCCTTGTCCAGTTTGATCATGTTTTTGGAGAAATCTCTGGATAATGCAGCCGTTTGATGGCAAAACCATAAAGCTTTCATAAAGTAAGTTGTGCTCTATAAACTTGCATCAGAAGTTCTCCTACATTTCATGTAGGTTAGGCAGCCCTGCAATTTTCTTGAAGACATCTAAAACAAAATCACTAGCTGATGCAATATGTAGGTATCCTACCACAGGAGGGATGTAATACAAGCTTAATTAAAACCAGAAATTGGCCAATCGTCTAATTAGGGCTGGCAAATGTTGGCATGTTTCTGACGCATCAGCAGATGCATCAATGTCAAGTTCATATCACAGCAATTAGTCATAATATTCTGAGCTCAGTAAAGGAATAATAGGTTATTTATTCTCAGCTGTTGTTGCAAAGTTAATCCTCTAGATGGCAGTGATGAGTTAATTTATGGCCTTTAATGGTCCGCTCTTCACAGTTTTTGTGCTTAAAATAAAAGATAGAATTGATCCAAAATCTTTAGCAGTCTTCATATCCCATCTCGGGTCATTTTCCCCTTTTTAAATTGAATTTCGGGTTTTAGGTGTCCACACTGAGCACAATAAGATTTATATTAACTCTGATGGCAACCTGCTGGACAGTCATGCCAAATACATGCCCCCATGCTGGCCCCCAAAATTGTTGTTTCAGACTTGTTATTGCTATCCGCTTTATCAAAGAGAAAAGATAAATGCCTGTAAGATGGGCTGTTACACATTTCCTCAAACCCATGATGTCAGAAGAAGCTGCTTTCTTAGATAAATCTTGATTTTTGTCTGCATCTTTAAATGCTTTTTCTACAAGGCATGATCTGAGAAATTACATTAATAAAGTATGTTATTTTGTTTTTGTCAGAGCAGTATGAATTAAAATGTGAAGCACAGCCTTGAGATTGGCTATCTACTATCTTAGAGGTTGAATTATAATCCTATCTATCGGCTGTTGATTTTTCTTTTACCAAATCCCTTTGGAAATGTGTCCCAACACTATTATTTGCCACTATCACTGTGATTTATACTCAGCCACCCACTCAAATTGAAACAACATTCACAACCACCTTTCCTCCTTATAGTCATCATCCATGATGTGCTCAGTCATTTATTCCAGGCGTTAGTTGGGCATTGTACAGCTCAATCAGCTTCTCCTCTGAGTGTAAACAGCTCTCTTATTGGCATGGTTACTCATCATGTAACAGATGTTAAAAATGCCTGAAGTACCAGCAGAAATCACTCTGGCAGCATGGGATCTAAACCAGCTTGGTGCTTACGATGTTAGCGGTGTGTCCAAACAGCAAGGAGCCTCTGGTGTCCTCCTTGATTGTGCCTTCATGGACTTTCTGCAGATGCTTTGGCTTTACCCTACCCCACAGCTGAGAGGCATGATTGCTGAGATACTTGGTTCCTCTGAACTGACCATAGTATGGAAATGAGAATGCTGGACCACATTTCTGTGATTTAGCGTCAGTTGTTGGACAAAGATGAACTTCTAGACACAGATAAAAAAAAACAAAGTAAAAAGATGGATGGACCTTTATTACAATGCATTACATCATCATTTTAAATTGAGTTCTTCAAACAGGGTCTAGAATTCAAAAGCACGTTTACCTTGTTGATAATGGGCTGCTTTTCATGTCAAATGCAGCATATAGAAATCTCAAACCTGCTTTCCTATATAAACTAGTAATTAATGACCACAGAGGTATGTTTGTCTGTGCTAGATAATGATAATTTTATTTGATATGATTATACATGATTATATATTGTACTATATTGTGAATAATGTGTTGAACCTTGATTTGAAGAGAATAGTGACTTGAACTGAATCTCAATATCTTCTAGAAAAATTGCAATTCTTAGAATTGTTAAGCCCTGATCTACAAGTCTATTTAATAATTCTATATTTTAGTATTGTAGTAAATAGTAAGTGACTGAAGTTTTATTGAAAGGATATTCAAATTTTCTAGCATATTTTTTTAAAATACTAATGCAAAGTTAATTTTCCTGGAAATCGTTTTGTAACTCAGTCACTTACTCAGTTACTTTTTTGATGAAGCAATTGTTAATATAACCATTTACCTTTATATACACACACACACACACACACACACACACACACACACACACACACACACACACACACACACACACACACACACACACACACACACGGCAGCTAGATGGGAATGACTATCAGTTAATGTTGGCCCAGTTTTACTTATCACAGATGCCGCTGTGTTAAAGAATGATTAACATTGGCCGATACTGATGTATACCGATACTGATGTATACCAATACTGATGTATACCGTTACATCATGCATCTCTGGTGCTGAGCAAAGGTACGATAACACATCATAGTGGCTGTAGCCCACTTTACACACACCCTTAAACGTACATGCTGAATCCAACTTAGCTGTGTAAATGATAGTGGTGGTAATGCTAACTGAAGAACAACGTCACCCAAGCGAACGCTAACTGTCTGGGTCGAACATATACGGTTGAATCCCAGATAGCTTAGGAGCTTGCCTGTTGTGTTATTTGGATGTTTTCCACAGAGATTCTAGCTTCAGGCAGCATCATAATGCCATTGGGGTAAACTGGCCAGTCAACACGCAGGTGGGGGGTGGAAATCAGCCTTTCCACTGTAGAGCTTTATTATGGGGTTTTACTTGAGTATTTATTGGGGCACCTGGGCCATTTTGAGCCCACATAAAGTTTAATATGCTAGATAGAGGCTTATAGAATGGTAAATGG
Organism: Nothobranchius furzeri; assembly: GCF_043380555.1. Lineage (NCBI taxonomy): Eukaryota > Metazoa > Chordata > Actinopteri > Cyprinodontiformes > Nothobranchiidae > Nothobranchius > Nothobranchius furzeri. The sequence continues at coordinate 46,284,607 of NC_091749.1, forward strand.
CCTTTGTTTGTGTAGCGCTTCAATCCACAATCAGTCATCCACCCATTCACACGCGGGTGATTATGAGCTACAGTGTAGCCAGAGCTGCCCTGGAGCACACAGGTGGAGGTGAGACTGCCAAACACAGGTACCACTGGTTTCTCCAACCACCACCAGCAGGCAAGGCGGGTTACGTTTCTTGCCCAAGACACAACAGCAGCATTCCCTGGCAGGAGCCGGGATCAAACCTACAACCTTCTGATTACTAGACAACCCGCTGTACGTCCTGAGCTACTGCTGCCCCTAATGAACAGTTTGTAATGGTTAAAATATTGATCTAGAACCTCTTTAAGCATTTAGAAAGGTGATCTACTCATAATAAGCCATGTGATCTTTTTAGCTTTCCCTTTTTTCTCCTCATCTCTTGAAACACCTGAAGAACCTCGAAGAAAGCTTTTACTATGTTTAATTAGCAAACATGTTTTGTATAATTTATTAAAATGAGAAAGATGACTGTTGGCTTTCTACACTTAAATCACAGCAAAGTACGATCGTCTGCCACAACCGGGTGGACCCAAACGGCTCACGCTACCTGCTGGGGGACATGGAGGGACGCCTGTTCATGCTGCTGCTGGAGAAGGAGGAGCTAATGGATGGCACAGTGGCGCTCAAAGACCTGCACGTGGAGCTGCTCGGAGAGGTGCGCATGTATCTTCCTCCTGCTGCTTCATCTCCGTCTGTCTACTCTGTTTATCCACACCACTGTCCTTTGGCACTTTTCCCATTTGCTTTTCACTACCTGTCTCAACCATCTATTTTCTTACTTGCTGATTTTCCTCTCCTGCCTTTGTCTTTTCACTACCTCAGTAGCCCTTTTGTACTATGATTGACTTTTTAATGGTTTATGGCCCCGAGAACGGCTAATGGGTCTGTCCACTCTTGTAAGGATGATACTACTCTTTGTTTCCTTCTTGCCAAGTAGTCATTTATCCCTTAAACTTGGATTTGGATAATAACTCTATTTCAGTATATGCTCAAGATGACAGCTTTGTTGGTCACACCTTCCTACAAATGACTTAGCTTGGATGTTCGAGAGGTGAAAGGTCACCTGTCTAGTTCTGACTGATGCTTAAGCTAGAAGAAATCCAACGTGCTGAGAGCAGAGCTGGAGATGGACCACTGCTGAGAAATTTTGTAGATTAAACTGTGCAGCTTCATTCAAATTTCAGAAAAGGGAAATGTTCATTAAAAAAATAAAATAAAAATTATATATATATTACCGCTTTGGTTTTTCTATTGCTGATACCGATCCTGATATGTAAAGGTCCTGGTCCACGATTAGTGCTGCAGATGTTTTAGGCTGATTTTCATTGTCGATCACTAATAGCATCAGTTTGTGAACACAGCTGTTAAATCTTACTTTTGTGCACTGCTACTTAAATTTAAAGGTGCAGTATGTAAGAATATAGTGAGAATTTTACAGTGAGAAAATCCCAAAGAGTCTATTGTTTCAGTCATTTTGGAAGGAAAGTTATACTGAAACATATTTCATATCCAGCTGGCTGTGGGGATTGTCAGTTTTTCTCCTTTCAAAACAAAGAAAGGAGGGACGTAACTACTGTTTACCATCAGTGAGTGGGGGGTTGCCACGTCTCTTGTGAGCTAATACTGCAGCACCGACAATTGCAATTTGACAACAACGAACAAAAAGCTCCAGAGTTGTTTAAAGTGGTTGCAGTAACCAGATTTTACCACAGGATGTCAATTTTACTTCATTTCTACATAATGCACCTTTAATCAAATGAATCGGTAAACTGACCAAGTATTACATATTCAAAACTGCTATATAAAAATAAATTTTTGTAGAAAATTATTGTTGGAGCATTTGTTATGCCAGTGTTTTCAGGAATGTAAAATATACATTTAATAAAATTCTGCAGCAACTCCTGGCTGCTTGCAGATGTTCCTGACTTTAAATTGGCTTTACTAAGGAGGTAAATCAGCTGATGCCGATATATTATAAATGTCAAAAATCGGCCTGATATATCAGTCTTCCCTCTTTTAACAGTACCAGTGTTATTTATAGTTAATAACTAGAATAATTTTTCTCATCAGCAATGGTTCTTGACATTGACAAACAACTAAAACTGTGCAAACATTCCATAATTTACTAATGTAAATAAGTTTTAATGCTGCAGAACTTTGCAGACATTTTGGTGCAGTTATATTTATTAGATTTGCTCTTAAAATATAAGTGGAGTAAAAAGTGTTTTGTTTTAAATAGATTTTCATTAATGTGCAATTGAACTGAAAATCCCAGCCATTCTCTGTCAGAACTTAAATTAGCAATTCACTTTAATTCCTGCAGACTCCTGCTTGTTAATCGAAACTTGTTTATTTCTTGAATTTACGACATTAAATTAAATTATCTTTATTTGGGGATAAAATGAGGGATCACATGGGGATCTGGGAATTATTGCCATTTATGTGGTACCACTGGTTTGATTGACACGGGTTTCCTTGTGTGTGATTGTTGACAGACTTCTATCGCTGAGTGCTTGACCTACCTGGACAATGGCGTGGTGTTTGTTGGCTCCAGACTGGGCGACTCCCAGCTTGTGAAGGTAGGAAGAGTTTAGCACTTTTCTCTTGGTCTGGGTAGAGTTTTAGTTGTGATGGAATAGCTTGTGTTGACAATTGTAACATCATCTTTGCCACATGTAAAAATGGCACAAAATGAATAAAATCTGTTGTATTTTTAGCTTTTGAAAGTGGTATTTTTGCATAGAACACAATTGTGTAGTGAATAAACAAAGTCAATAACATCATCGGGGGGATGGGATGGGATTTTTAACCATCCATACTTTGAACACACACATGATGAGAGCAATTAAAAAGAATCAAGACGAATCTTTGATAGTTTGAAAATGTTTTTCATCTTTGTGATTTTATTTTACATTGATTTTTTATTCTTTGTAAATAAATGTATACTCTTGGATTTTCATAGGAATGTTGCTGTTTCCTATTTAAAGGTTACATTTTTAAGTTCATGTTTTGAGTTACTAGACACTTATTACGGCTGTTGGTATCAAGCTTGCGGTGTTCCACCCTTCATTTAAGATGCATTAACTTGTCTGCAGCTTAACGTGGACAGCAATGAGCAGGGCTCATTTGTGACCGTAATGGAGACGTTCACCAACTTGGGACCCATAGTGGACATGTGTGTGGTGGACCTGGAGAGGCAGGGCCAGGGCCAGGTAAATGTCTAAAGTCTTATTTATAATGTATTTAATCAGTCTGTGTCTCTTATGCGGAGTCACTATTTGAAGTTTTTAGGTTTTTATTGTCTCAAGGAAAAGTAATGAGTTAGGAGTACGTCCAGTCACTTTTGAAACATTTTTTTTCTGTCTAGTCCTTTATCCTGAGAGTAACCCTTTGATTACATTAGCTGCTTTTCCATTATTGGAACTTCAGGGTAGATTTACAGGAACCTCCCGACATGTGTGTGTCTCCATTTGACCGGGCCCGCCGAACTGCCGTTTTCCAGGCCTTTTTCAGGAATCTTCTGAGTGCCTGCCCAGGGGTAGGTACTCCGAATGGCCCGGTGGCGCAGCTGAGCAGAACCTCTGGTTAACTCACGCTGATTGGTTGTAACTCAGTCGGAAATTAAATCAGCAGACGTCATCCAAAACAACCGGTATTAGTAAAATTATAAGAGTTGCTGGTGAAGCAGAATGAAAGCAAAGGAAAAGGAGCACTGATCGCGCTTAAAATCTCACTCCCGACACCGGAAAACACAGCAAAACTCCCCCACAGCTGTTACTAAACTCCCGACACTGGAAAAACGGGTAAATTCCCCACAGACTTAACTAACAGCTTTGTTGTCTCGGAGAGCGCTGTAAAAAACGGCACTTCTTCTGGTCATTGAACGCCACATTTTACATCACACAGCTGCTCTTGTCCTCTGAATTGATTAAATAATGATATACTTAGACAGAATAAATGTTTTTAATATTATTAATGTTACTGTGTACGCCTTTTGGCTCTCATCAGTCATATCACTCGCATCACTCACTGCCACAGCAGTCGCGATATGCCCACGTCTGTGCAAAGGGTTGAATTTCCCCGCCCCAGGAAATGCCCCGGAGTTGCGGTAATGGAAACACAGCTATCAATTCCTGGTAGGCCTGAACGATTAATTGCATATGCAATTAAATTGCGATGTGACAAAAGGAGATTTTCTAATCGCAAAGGCTGCGATTTGACTGGCAGCGAGTGGTTAGCACAACGCTAATATACATTGAAAAATCCATAGGAATGCTAATGCTAATATTGTCGATTACATTCTTACAAATTACGAATTAGAAACGTGCCAAATGATTACATTTGGAGTCTAATAAAAAGTAAAAACTGCCATTAATCAAATAAGTACGGACAGATATTTTAGTAAAGCTAGAAAACTGTAAGACTTTAACTCCACTGAGATTTGGCTTGCAGCTATGAACGTAACTGAACTACGGAAGCTCTGCGTGGACAAGACGTCAAAAACTCTAAACACAAAAGACTTCAATAAATGGGACACACTTCTTTCCTGCAAATCAATTCTCACTATTGATGCTAATACCAATGCTGCTTCAAGGGGTGTGCTCCTGGCTGCAAAGCATTGCACCCTCACATACCAAATTTTGTATTTACTGTGAGTGTTTATGTTTATGTAGACAAATAAACTTGTTGACATGATATGCAGATAAACTTCTAGACAAATAAACTTGTTTATATTCAGTAAAAGTTACATAGATATATTTTTGCTTCCATTAGTTGACAAATGAGAAAAGCCCCTTGAGAAAATAATCGTGAATTAAATCGCAATTATATTATTTTCCTGAATCGTTCAGCCCTAATTCCTGATGCTGAAATGTTTTCAAGTTTTGTTGCAAAACGACAAATCAGATAATTTCATCTAAAAACTTGAAGACCTTTTGAAACTCTAAATACCTCGTCTCACTTGTCTACACGTCCTCTTAACGGTCCCATCTGCCCTGCGCTGCTGTTTGGTTGATTCTGTTTACCTTCAGTAAATGTCAAACAGGGTGTATTGTGGAAATAACCTGTGCTGTATCTGAATGTCACATTTAAAAGGCAGATGTTTTTTTTCTTGTTGTTGGTATATCACAATATATGTTTATTTTTTGATGTTAAATGCAAATAGCTGCTGAAACAACGTGTCACCATTTATTCCATGTATTATTACAGAAAAATGGTTTATTTATTTTACTGTGTGTTGGATCGTTTTTCTTACTTTGTGTTGACTCGCTGAAGGGAGATGAAACGGTGGAATACAAAACTAGAGATGCTGTGCAGAAGGTTTAGTTGGCAGAGTTTGACACCAGGCTTTAGGGCTCTGAATGTGATTCCAAAGGCAGCAGTCCACCAGAGCTCTGAACCGCTCGGCTGGGCGCAGGCCAGCATGCGATCAGCCAGTGCCGGTTTCCATCCATACACAGTGTCTAACTCATTTTATTCTGTTTAGGCCCAGAAGTTAATCTAATCCCAATTGTTTTAATTTGCCATTTGCTGCAAATCCACAGAGCATTGGTCTGGCTAATTGATACAGATGCATTCCAAGACTGTTAGGGGGAATAATAGAAAACGGATGCACAAGCTGCAGGACAAAATCAGGAACCTGACCTCTTTCAGAACTAAAAAAAAAAAAAAGCTGACACCACAAGGTTGAACTCAAACTCAGGATTAAGGTCAGATATGGAGCTGAATATCACGCTGTTGCTCAAACCTGCTTGAAAAACAGATAAGCAAATGTGTGAAGATTACCAGGACTCTAGGCATCAAGTGTGACCGTAGTGGAGTGCACGAGGGCATTTGGGAGCATGCTCGAGGGAGTTAAATGGCTTGCCAGGTTCATCATGACTGTTTCCATCAGGATGGGGCTGCTGGGTGGCAGGTGGCATGGGCTGAGATTATGTGAGCTCTGGTATTAATCTTGTTATTGTAGCGTGACTGGATGAATAAATAACATTCTGGTGCACCCCAGTCAGGCTGCACAGACACCAGAATTATTAACCTTCAGGGTCTTAGATCTCAACACCGTCGTGTTTCTTAATGACAATCTCTGACGCTCTAATTTGAACTGATTCACCAGTCGATATGATGGATGATGGTTTCGCCACCAGAATATTCATTCTGTATGACAAAAAATGTGAAGGATGTTACAGCTCGGACAAATGAATTAGAGATTTAGAAATGAAATGAGCAATGGATCTGTTATTACAGCATTGATATGGTCAATTCGTACGACTGGAACCGTAGCAAATGAAGGCATTAGGAGAACATTTCCCCTGGTTTATCTAATTCACCTTAAATCAGAGGCTGAGCTTCTGATTGCTCATGATTTGCCCCATTAGTTTTGCTTTTTGCTAATGTCAATGAGTTCAAACGTCTGTAGTTAGTGCTCAGGCTCAAGTGATTAAAGACGGCAGCTTGGAGTTTTATTATCATAAATGTCAATGATGAATTTACTTATAGAATAAGACTTTGAAATAGTTATCGTTTGAGCGAAAAATCATAGTCAGGACACCGACATGACAGGTAATGAAGTAAGGAACAAGTCTCGTATTTTATTCTGTGTCCTTGTCTGTCTTTGTTGATTTCAGCTGGTGACGTGCTCCGGTGCATTCAAAGAAGGCTCTCTTCGGATCATCCGTAACGGCATTGGGATTCATGAGCATGCCAGCATTGACCTGCCGGGAATCAAAGGTTCGTGTGTGCTGTATGTGGAAGTCTGCGTCTCGTCCAACTACGTCCTCCCATGTCCTGACTTCATCTAGCCCTTAGTCCTCCACCGACTCCACACTAGACCCGTTTGAACCCTTCACATCTGCTTGCCTCACCAGCCAAGACTCCAGCTGTTGCTCGTCCAGGCTCAGCCCGTGAGCGGGAGCAGATGGCTTTCATGTTATAGGTCTTGGCTTGTTGCTTTTAAAACGCCAAGAACATTGCCAGTGTTGGGTTTGACAGTGTTTGTTTTCATTTAGGAAACTAAAAAGCTCTCCGTTGCACCAAACATTCAAACAGAGAGATCGGCTTAATCCTGCAAAATGAAGTCCCTCTCCAAGGATTTGTGTGATGCTTAAATGAGACACCGAGGCCAGTAAAAGGTCTGCTTGTACTTGTGTGGCTTCAGATGTTTATTGACACTGTCCACCTGAAAAGTCCCCACTGCTTGCTCCTGCCCCTGGCCTTTAGATGAGGGGCAATTATTTACTTTTCCAATCAATGGTTCTTGGAGGATTATCTGAAACCTGTTCATCTTCCAGCACATTTGCTTTTAATGGATGGGAAAGTTAAAGATCGACTAGATGTTTTATTTCTGTTGTGTTGGTGCAGAGAGTAACTTCTTAAATAACAGTCATCCTTGAATTCCCCTCCAGGTTTGTGGCCCCTTCGGTCTGAGGCAGGCAGAGAGACAGATGATATGCTGGTTCTGTCTTTCGTGGGTCAGACACGGTGAGTGTTTTCAGCTGCATGCCAGACAAATATGTAGTTTTTTTCTTAATCCACATATCTCATATTTTGTCTTCTTCTCAGGGTGTTGATGCTAAGTGGCGAGGAGGTTGAGGAGACTGAGCTGCCAGGCTTTGTGGACAACCAGCAAACATTTTTCTGTGGAAACGTTGCCCACCAACAACTTATTCAAGTTTGTACACACTTTCGCTCACATTCTTAGTTTAAACGCAAAATAATTAATAATTCTACAGGGAAATCATCACATGTCTCAACGATGTTGGTAGAAAAATTACATTGAAAGTTTTAAACAGATTTCCTTTCTCCTTTTTTACAAACTTCAGAGAGAGACAAAATCTTGGTTTACAATCTGTCCCATCTCCATACTTCCTGGTTCCAGAGCCAATCATATTTGAGTCTGAGGGTTGCCAAGTCTACACTTGTATTTTTAATTTGACACTGCATTGTGAAAAGATTGTTAGCCAATAACAGGAGCGACCCTGAAGTCATTTCTTGTACCTCTTAAGAAGCCATGCCATCCTTTTTGTTTTACACTAACCCCTTAGAGCCCATACCTTTTAAAATAGAAAACAGGAGTAAAAGCTATGGCTGAAATTAATCTTTCAACAGTTCGATTCATTAAATTCCTCGAGTCATTTGTTTAGTGATTCAAAGCTTCACCACAGTCTGAACACATTTTAGACACAAATTGTAAACGGCAGAAACGCTCTAAAGTTTGGGATCGAGAGTTAAACTATAGGCAGACTGGCTAATACTAAGCTAGCATGTAGCACGCTAACGATCAAGTGGGGTTCAGAAAAAACTCGATGGTTGTGAATGACTAAACTCGTAAGCAGAAGAAAAATGTCTGCAGCTGCAGCGTTGCTGTTGTTGCTACTGAGAGTCGGCGACTCAAATAGAATATACGATCAAATGGGGGATGTCATGTCCAACTGTCTTGACACAACTGTTGGTGTACCACAAGGGTCAGTACTGGGCCCTAAATTAAAATTTGTTTTGCTTGCAGACGACACCAATGCTCTTTGTTCTGGGGAAAATATACAGCAATTATTGGGAGAAGTGAGGATTGAAATGAGTAAGTTGAAAGAATGGTTCAGCTTGAACAAGTGTGACCGTAGGCACACAAGTTATCATTAAACACAAGTTATCATTAAACACAAGTTATCATTAAACTCGGACAAGACCAAAGTCATCTTGTTCGGAAATCGAAGAGTGGACTCTGAGATAAAACTGATGTTAGAAAATGTAAGAATAGAGAGAGTTTATGAAACAAAATTTCTGGGGGTTATCCTAGACCATAATATTAGCTGGAAACCACATATCAAATATATGCAAACAAAATTGGCAAAGAGCATTGGTGTTTTGGGTAAAATAAAGCATTTACTGAATCAAGAATCTTTGTATATTCTGTTTTCATCACTAGTAATGCCATACTTGAATTACCGTGTGGAAGTTTGGGGAAACACATACCTGAGTAATCTACAATCACTATCCATACTGCAAAAAGGAGCAATAAGGATAGTATATAATGTGGGATATAGGGAACACACAACAACACTGCTTTTAAAATGACAAGTGTCAAAATTTATTGATCTGATAAAGTTTAAAACCGCAGTAATCGTGTTTAAGGCAAGAAATAAATTACTTCCATGTAATATACAGAAAATGTTTAATGATAAAGACGATGGGTACAATTTAAGAGGGGCATTAAACTTAAAAAAAAACAGAGAGTTCGGACAACAAAGAGGAGTATGTGTACAACAATATGTGGGATTGAATTATGGAACAATTTGAGTGAAGATTTGAAAAAATGTGTAAAAGTACATCAATTTAAGAAGAGCTACAAAAACATCTTTTGGATAATTATGTTGATGAGCTGGGTTAAATAGAATTATACAAGAAGTTGATTGTTGAGTATGTTTAATCTATTTGTTCTCTGTATTATTGTTATTTTTATTTAGATATGTTTCTTAATTTTTAAATTTTGTTTTTGAGATAAGTTGAATAAGAATAAGTGAGAAGGGGGTAGGAATGTACAAGTTTTACTTCTAACTGCTCCTTTTCGGACTTTATTATTTGATTGCTTTTGTGTCGAGTTGTGTCGTATAAAAAAAAATATATTTTTTACGTTAGTTCAAAATAAAGTACAAATCAATCAATCAATATACGCGCCCCAGGACAGCTGTGGCTACAATGTAGCTCATAACCACCAGGGTGTGAATGAATGGGTGAATAACTGATTGTGTACTTGTAAAGCGCCTTGGGGGTTCTAGGACCCTAGAAGGCGCTATATCAAATGCAGGCCATTTTCCATTAATTGACAGAGGATTCAATAGTATTTTCAAATACTAAAATATTTGGTAGCTGCACCTCTAGTGAAAGCATCACATTTTAGAAAAATATGTAATAAAATAAGGAAGGGAAATCTTTTCTTACATATGTATGGACAGAATGTCACTTGGAGTTTTCAAACGTGATTATATGACTCAAGAAAATATTTAGCAGATGCTTGAAACGGGGTGACACCCGCTACGGGTCCTTAAGGGTTAATATCAAGTGAAGAAGGTCAGAGACTAACGTTGAGCTAGCAGTGACAACGGTGAGTTAAAAAAAATAGTCTGCCCTAAAAATATCTCAAGCTACTTTTTCTTTTACCAACAACTCAATATTACAGTGAAATGTATTTATCTACTTATCAGCTTGCT